>NC_142065.1:198895419-199263753 GCF_059756535.1 Pantherophis guttatus
GGCCTCTGTAATATATCTGGTATTTGTCAAACATATGTTCCTGCCATTTGATCTGAACCCATATCAATCTTCTTCCTGTTTTTCTTGTGCCATCTAAGAGCATGGTATGTATCTCAGTTGGAACTGCAGATATCATCCGAGGGATAATTTACACTTCAGCCCTAATTTACACCTTTGATCTGTATAAGCTCGTTCCTTGCCGAACCAGGGGGCCAAATGAGCAATTAGGAGAACAAAGGAATGCTCAATGAAGAGATAACGCTAATTGGGAGGCTTCTATTCCTTTGCAGGGCAACAAGGAATACACAAACCTAAACTAGGAGGCCAGAATTGGGTACTAAGATGATGTCTCTCAGGGTATAAAAAGGACGCCATATCTTCCCCAAGGTGTGGCTATCTCCTCTCATGCATTGTATCTGTATGTTCTGGATATAGTCCCACCCAGTATTTTGTTTTTGGCCATAAATAAAATCAGCTTCTTTTTGCAAGCCTCGTCTTGAGTCTCTCTCTTTGGCATTCTGGTGACTCAAGTATATTTTGGGACCTTACAATATATTATGCACAAGGTTTCTGTAAGTAACCTTGGTTCAATAAAAATGCTTCGTTCCTGATGTAGGGACCTCTCCGTATTAATATCCCTTTCTGCAAACTTACTTTCTTTTCACAGATATCTACATCCCGAGGGTCTCCCATCAGATTACACCATAACTTTTCTCTTCCGCATCCTTCCCGAAACACCTCTGGAACCATTTGCTCTGTGGGAGATTTTAAATGAAAGTTATGAGCCGTTGGTTGGAGTTATTTTGGATAGTAAGTGTCTGTGGTTTTTTTGTTTTTTGTTTTGCTTTAATTTATATGCCGCCCTTCTCCGGAGACTCAGGGCAGCTTACAATGCGTTAAGCAATAGCCTTCATACTTTTGTATATTTATACAAAGTCAGCTTATTGCCCCCACAATCTGGGTCCTCATTTTACCTAACTTTGAAAGGATGGAAGGCTGAGTCAACCTTGAGCCTGGTGAGATTTGAACTTGCAGTAATTGCAAGCAGCAGATGTTAATAACAGTGCTTTAGTCCACTGTACTACAGGCTCTTTTTGGAGCCTGTAGTACAGTTTGTCTGAGTACAGTTTGGAGTTGTGCTCTGATTGATTATTATTTTTTGTGCGTGTGCATGTTATCAACAAGTGATTTAAGAAGTCACGATTGCTGTTGTCTTTTTCAAGGAATCTGTTTTTCCTACCCAGGTTTTCATAAGCTTTTCTACTAATTTATTTATGTGCTATATCTTATTTATAATATGATATATGAGAGTGCCAATGTGGTGTGATTAAGATGCTGGCCTAGAAACCAGGAGACCGTGAGTTCTAGTCCCACTTTGGCCATGAAAACTGGCTGGGTGACTTTGGGCCATTTTCTTTCTCTCAGCCCAACCCACCTCACAGAGTTGTTATTGTGGAAAAAGTAGTAGTAGGAGGAACAAGTACTATGTATGCTTATTACCTCGAGTTACCTATAAAACAATAAAGTAGTCAGGATAAAAATCTAATAAAATATTTATAAATCACCTTTTCTCACGGAAGGTATCTAAGGTGAGGTACCTGTAGGTTCCCTATATGTCACTGTTTGGCCAGCACTGTCCATGTTTATTACTTATATCTGCGTATCCTTCACATCTCAGGACCAGGAATTTCATTAACCTCAATTTGCTTGCATAGGGATAGAGCAGGGGTGTCAAACTGGATTTCTTCAAGGGCCAGATCAGCATTGTAGTTCTCCTCCATGGGCCGGCTGGGGGATGGGGGAGAGACTGGGTGGACGGCCACCTGCAGCAGTTTGCTTGACAAAATGCCCCCCCCAGCCCTATTTTGGCTGCCGGAGGCACTGCGGGCCAGTCTTTGCTATTTCCAGGCTGGCCCCTTGGGCCAGATTTAAGCACTCTGCAGGCCGGATCTGGCCCTCGGGCCTTGAGTTTGACATCCCTGGGATAAAGGAAGTGAATTTAAACAGCTTCCCTTTTGTCTGTGGGATGCTCAGATTTAACCTGACTAGGTGGCTCAGTGGTTTTGACACTGAGCTTTCGATCAGAAAGATCGGCATTTCGGTGGTTCGAATCCCTGGTACAGGTTTCCTGCGTGAGCTAGGGGTTGGACTAGATCAGAACATTGCACTAAATCAGGGGTCCTCAAACTGCAGCCCCTGGGATGGATACGTGCAATGAACGTTGGTGTTGCTGCAGAGAGTCTCCCCCTTTGAGGTCTTTTTGTGTGGGTCGGAGGGGGGCAGACATTCCCACTTGGGGTCTGGTTTGGCCTCCTGGTGCGGGGCTTTGGGCAAAGGCTGGAGGGAAGTGCCACTGATGGTGAAGAGCTGGAGGACCTTGTTCCAGTGGGACTGCATCATGGCCTGGAACTGGCTGACCATCTCAGCCCGCTGAGCCTCTAGGTGCCGGTACCTGGCCTTGCACTCCCGCAGGTCTTCCCTCTACTTGGAAAGCCTATGCTTGTAGTCCTCAGTGAGGTGCTTCTACTGAGCCTCCTTCCTGACGGAGATTGGATCTCCGTCAGATCCAATTTGAACTGAGCTGTTTTGCCATCTCTTTCTTGCGGTGGCTGCTTAGCTCCAACGACTGCTTCCTGTTGGGGCCCTAAGGAGCCCAGGCGGGGAGGCGAGGAGCTGGTCATGCCTGTTCTATTTGGAGAACTCGGCAATAACGAGGAGACTAGGCTGACGAACACAACACTTTATTGTTAACAATAGTAACTGAGGAATAACCACAACATTATGCGCGCGTCAAGTGTGTCAACTTGTTGCCCTCTGACAGCTGCTTAAATAGAGGCTGTCAGATCGGCGGGACCCAATACGAATGTAGCGTTTTCCCACTAGCTGCCTGCTCGCGTCTAACTCAATCAGAGCAGGGCAGCAACAAGGGAGGTTTCGGCGGAGGTCGTACTAGTGAGGACTTAACAACGCCCACCCAGTCACATGACCACCTAGCCATGCCCACCCAGCCGGTCATTATGCAGATCATATCAGTGGTCCGCGGGATTTAAAATTATGAATTTAGTGGTCCCTGAGGTTTGAAAGGTTGGTGACCCCTGAACTAAATGACCTCCAAGGTTCCTTCCAACTCTGTTACTATTATAACCAATTTAAATCCTCACATTTCGTCTAAGAAAGCAGTTTATCCACCTGTCAAAACTCCCTCCCCTTTTGCCTATTCAGGTTGCCTAGTTTTGGGAATGAGTTTTGATGAAATATGGAAGCCTGTGCTTCTCATTGTCTTCTTGGCCAGCTGGCTGATCGTGACTTTTGCTTGAAAATATGATGAGCCAATATATAACCTTAAAAAGAAAATGTAGACAGTTCTCTGAGCCTTATTCTCTCATACACTGTGCAGATGATGGCAAAACCTTGACTTTCTTCAATTACGACTACAAAGGGGAATTCCAGACGGTAACCTTTGAAGGGCCTGACATAAAGAAAATATTTTATGGGAGTTTCCATAAGGTGAGACACTTGCTGAAATATGCTTCAAAAAGATCTTTAAAATATATATATATGGGGATTCTCAATCATCCACGTCGTTGTTGTCCCAAAGGTGCTTTTCCAAAAGCCAAATAGAATTTCTTGTCGTTGTTTTTCCTTTGAAAACGTTTCATTTCTTATCCAAGAAGTGAACTGAAGAAACTTCTTGGATGATTAGTGAAAGGTTTTCAAAGGTAAAAAACCCCAAGAAAATCCAGTTGCCTTTTGGGAAAAGCACCTTTGGAAAAAATCTTTAAAAATATTTTAAATACAAAGGAACCAGGTTTCCCAATATTGCTCTATTTCCCCAAATTTATGAGGATTCAAACTTGTAGAGCAAATATACAAGAAAAAAAATGGTTTGGGGGCTTCATATGATTTATTAGTGTCCCTTTTATGGCCTCAAGAAATGTCCGAATAAGTAGACCTAACTTATTTTTAATTTTATTTTTTTTTGGCTGAGTCCTCTGATAAACAGATTCTTAATTTCATTTCTTCTCAGACTGTTAAAAATGATGTCACCTTTAAAGCTGCCAAATTCTGTTTCAAGCTTATATCATTGCAAAAGAGTAAAATAAGACAATTGTTATTTAACTTGTCTAGAAAGAAGGGGAGCAATATGGCAGCTGTCTAAATGTTTACACGATTTTATACCACTCTTTTTTACATTCTAGCAGAATAGTTTTCTCCTGGGATTAGTCTTCAGTATTTAATATTTTAGGCCTCTTGTATTTATATATTGTTTTGTTTTGTTTTGTTTTCTTTAATTTAATTTTAAATTATTATAACTGCAATTTTTTGCCAATGTGCAAAAAATAGAAAGAAACCCTACAAATGAGAACCAATTTGGTCTAGTGGGGAAGGCAACAGGCTAGAAATCAGGAGACCATGAGTTCGAGTCCCGCTTTAGCCATGAAAGCCAGATGAGTGCCTGACAGAAAGCTGCCTGACTAGGTAGCTCTGGGGCTAAGACACTGAGCTTGTCAATCAGAAAGATCGGCAGTTCTGGCGGTTCGAATCCCTAGTACAGGTCTCCTGTGTGAGCAGGGGGTTGGACTAGATGATCTCCAAGGTCCCTTCCAACTCTGTAACTGTTAGTGCCTTTAGGCCAGTCACTAACTGTTAGCCTAACTCAACTTACAGGATTGTTGTTGTGGGGAAAATAAGACAAGGGAAAGTGTATTAGATATGTTTGCTGCCTTGAGTGATTTATAAAAATAATAAAGGTAAGATTTTTTAAAAAAATCTAAACAAAATTATATTGGAGAACTTTCTGGAACGACAAATAAACTTGATGTGGTTTTTGCTTTTAGAGTGGTTTGGAGACATTTCAAGGGTCAAAATGAAGGTCTTAAACCTTAAAATGCCACCTATTTTTTTCCTCAAAGCTCTTGGGACATTCTCTCAGTACATACCGTGATCTTCTTATTTTTGGAATTTGGCCATTGACAAGCCACGCAAATCCACATAAATTATGGATTTCTGTTACAGAGGTATGGGTCAAGCTGGCTGATTCTCCCCATTCTGGCTCTGCATACACCCCATTTGTCCCTCAATCCTCAATCTTCAGTTAGGTCTGAAGGCGAGAACTTGTGATATTCTCGCCTAGCTGCAAAATGGAATTAGTGGCCAACAGGTTACTTGAGGAATGCAGGAGACTGCAGCCCTCCGTGCATACAGAAACTTTACAAAACAAATAGCATGTCTGTGAATTGCATTAAAAGGATTACAAAGAGCTCTTTTTTAATGGCTCCCTGGTTGTGTATTAAAACCTCCTTCTCCTCTTCCAGCTGCATATTGTTATCAGCAAAACCACTGCTAAAGTAGTGATTGATTGCAAGGAAGTGGGTGAGAAGATTATCAACGCAGCAGGAAATATCACTTCTAACGGGATTGAAGTACTGGGAAGAATGGTTCGATCAAGAGGACCAAGAGACAGTTCTGCACCAGTAAGTAAAGGAGCTGAGATAAAAACATTAATTCAGCTATGCCACCATCCACTTCATTCATTTTAAATCTAATGTATGTCCCACCACTTTGTCAAGGCATCTTTGTGTTGTGGGCAAATTCTAGTGGGAAAAGTCATTTGGGTCACTCTCTGGGAAGTTCTTGATCATACTGAACTCTTGAGACCTCGCCTGTACTTTTATCTGTTTTTCAAGATGACAGTTCCCAACAAGTTAAGGGAAGCTCTTCCAGAGCATTGTTACAATTATCTAATTAAGCAAGAGGAGAATTTAATAAGAGAGAAGAGGTGGATTTAATTTTCAAAGCTGGACAATCTGGTCATGTCCTTTGAGCTCTCTTGACCAAACGAGATTCTTAAACCTAATGGACATCAGCTTGTTTGGCCTGTGAAATACATAGTTGCCCTCCCTCCACATAAAATTATGTGCTTTGCACAAAGAAGTGTTTTCAGACTCCTGACTTAAGCCTGGCAATTAATATATCAACTCCTATAAGGCAATTGAACCAAGCAACCTCTGTGGCCATGATCCAGCAGAGAATGACAAAGGCCGTCTTGTAAAAAGTTGCAATTGAAGGGTGCTTTGTAAGAAAGAAATGATGGCTTTTGTTTGGAAAATCATGATTGTATGCATGATAAGTGGTCAAGTGAACTATACGCCCACAGGAAGCAAAAAAAAACAACAGTTGCCTGCAACTGAATTGGTTGATGGTTATGTAAGTCCACAAACATGCATTTTAAAACGAATAGAAGCATTCTTTTCGCAAATTCAACTTTAACAAAGTCTGTGCTTTTGATTAGGTACAGTGTATTTTTTCAGGAAATTATGTCTTGATGCTGTCTTGTGGTCCATGAGGCTAAAACATCAAGAATGCTTCAGTTTCCTCTGAAAAATGTGTGTGTGTGTGTGTATATATATGTATATGTGTATATATATGTATATGTGTATATATATGTATATGTGTATATGTGTATATATATATATATATATATGCACATACACACACACAGAGTATATATTTTGTCCTAAACCATATCTGGCACCCTGATAGTAAATTTGGAAGTTCCTTTTAAATGGCCAAGCACAACAGAAGTGATTGCAAGCATGCGTAACTCGAATCTTGATTTACTCCATATAATGCAGTATTTTTGAGACTTGGCAACTTTAAAATGTGTGGCCTTCAAATCCCAGAATTCCCCAGCTAGGGTGATAAAATACAAAAGGTATTTTGGGTCCATGGGGATGAAAAGGTCGAGGACCACTGCTTTAGCACAAAGCCACCTGGGTAATCTTGGACCAGTCATTCTCTCTCAGCCCTAGGAAGGAGGCAGTAGTGAACCAATTCTGAAATCTGGCCAAGAGCACTGCAGAGACTTATCCAAGCAGTTTTTAAGAATTGGACACAATTGGATGCAAGCAAAACCATTGGGCATATATGCTTCATTTGGAATGGGCCAATGTGTACATTTCAGAGAAAACATTCTCTGTGATATCCAGTGTGTTCCCTGACCAGATCCTCTGTTGAATTTAACTGAATGTCCCCCCCTTGTAGAAGAGTCATGTCTGAAGATGTCTGCAGATATGGCAAAACGAGTTATGCTAGTATATATTCTTAATTTAAATTTCGTCCCTTGAGGGATCTTTAAAGAAACCATTTCTTTGTTCTCTTGGAAATGTTGCATGAGAGGTGAATTGGCATGTGGAGATTTATGGGGAATTGTTTATTTCAGAATGAAGGCTTCAGGAAACTAAATTTAAACTCTGTGGGCTGAGCTATGGATTCTCAACAAATGTTTACTTCTTTATATACCTTTTAACTCTGATTTTGGGCTTGATTTAAGCAATATGAGTAATAGTTATTGCATTGTTCTCAATATAACAGAATTACGACATTTGTAGGATTAGGTACTGGAGGTGAAAGAGGAATAATCTTGGAAAATAAAGATGAGTTTGCTTTCATCAGCATGATTGTAGAAGTAGTCCTCGATTTACAATAGTTCATTTAGTGACCATTCGAATTTACAACGGCACTGAAAAAAATGCCTGATGACCATTTTTCACTCTTACAACCATTGCGGCATCCCCAATGTCACATGATCAAAATTCGGACACTTGGCAACTGATTCATATTTATGACAGTTGCAGTGTCCTCGGGGTCACATGTCAGAGTTTTTCGCAAAAATCAAATCCAGAAGCACACACAGATAACTGAATCAGCTGGATTCATTAATTTCTTTATATTCATAATAACACATAAAGTATATTTACAATACCAACAGTTGGTTCTTCAGCTCAGATCAGCAGACAAATTCACACACAGAATATAACAGAGAGACTAGTTTCATTTTAGCTCTGCACAGACTCAGAAGCGCCAGACTAAGACACACCCTGGCTCCAGTCTGTCTCCGCTCCCAATTGGCTGACTTTATTACTATGTCCTATTCCAGTTGATGGATATATTCTGACATCACGTGATCATCTTTTGCGGTCTTCTGATGAGCAAAATCAAGGGGGAAAACCAGATTCACTTAATAACTGTGTTACTAATTTAACAGCTGTAGCAATTCACTTAACAATTGTGGCACAAAAGGTGGCCTGCGCGGATTGTTGCTGATCCCGACGAGGAGGAGGCTGGTTTGGTGCTGTGCCATCAGCCTGTGCAGCCGGCGCTCGAGTCGGACAGCGAGGAGGCTGAAGAAGATGTGGTGCCAGAGGCAGGGATTCAGCCAGGGCCTTCAGAACCTCCAGAGGCTTCTTTAAGTGAAGAGGATGAAGAGGAGGAGCCTCTTCTCAATGCACGAGGACGCAGAGCTGCCAAAAGGCAGGAGTGGTTCCTCAGGAGGAGGTCTCCTTGAGAGTAAGGCTTGGGGCTAATTGGCCACTCCCTTAGCCTATTTAAGAATGAATGCAGCTTGCAACAAGCTGCAGGAAACAACTTTAGTTCGCTAATCATCGAGTTTGGATATCTCTGCAACATTGCTTCTGGGCTTTCTGCCAACTCTAGTAAGACTCTGACTATCTTATCTGTGGAATTCTGGCAGGCTGTTAAGAATGTTTATTAACAGCCTGCATTTGCAAAAACCTGCGTTATTTGAGTAAACCAAGTTTTGTTCAGAGTTTGTGTCTGCTGCGTTCTTTGGGATCCGTAGCTGGGGCAGAACAAAAGGTCATAAAAATGGGGCAAAATACATTTAACAACTGTCTCACTTAGTCACAGGAATTTTGGGCTCAATTGTGGTTGTAAATTGAGGATTATCTGGATCGACCCGAAATATTTTTCCTGGAAATAATTTACTTTTTAAAATAAAAGATGGGTTGCTGGAAGCATAATTCTAGAGACAGTTGAGTTTCTTTAAGTTTCCATTTGGAAGTCACCTTCAATTGAAATTCTAGATAAATTTGGGCAGATTTTAAAATCTTTTTATACAACTGCATCTCTTAGGCAAGCATTTTGTTCATGATTTGATAAGTAAAAAAAAAAAACCTCATGAGTGATTATTGTCTTCAGGTTTTTTTGTTATGTTTTTATTAAATGGTGCCTAATCAATTTGGAATTATTTTTTCCTTCTTAACCAGTTCCAGCTGCAGATGTTTGATATCGTTTGTTCCACTTCATGGGCCAATAGAGATAAGTGCTGTGAACTTCCAGCTTTGGTAAGATGTTACCCATTAAGAATACTTATTTAGTGATTTGCAATTCAATTCTAACTATGTTTGGAATGGTCTGCAAAAGAGGATCACCTAACCAGCATCCATAGTATCCTAATTTGGAATATACTGAAGATAACACAACCTTTGTTGTTGTTGTTGTTGTTAGAGAGATGAAGAAGGCTGCCCTGCCCTTCCACATTCTTGTTCCTGTTCTGAAGTCAACAAAGGATCTCCTGGGCCCCAAGGACCACCTGTAAGGTTTTCCTTTATTAGTCTTTCACTAATGTGCCACTTCAAGTACTCCCAGGTGGCAAAGTATCAAATTTTATTGGATAGATTGAGATCGTAGCTCGATGATGCAATCTGCTAAAATCTATCTTCTTTGTGGGCTGAGAATTTAACACATTGAATTGAAATAAGGACTACTACTGGCTCTGAAGTAGAGCTTGTATTGAAGAGCAGCTGTCGTTTCCCACTAGCTTGGGTGGTAGCCTTTGTACATCTGAAAGGCACTGAAACACAAAGGATGTGACATTTGTATGTCTCACATATAAGCAAGGGTGGGCTGCTGGGGGTTCGCAGGGGTTTGGGAGAACTTCTAGCTAAGATTGTGTACAGTTCGGAGAACCTCCAAATTTTACTCCTGGCTGGCCCCGCCCACCCCACCCCACTCCTCGCAAGAATCCCCATGCAGCCCATTTTGGATGAAGATTAGTGCAGGGCGTGCATGGTGGCTCGGGGAGGGCGAAAAACAGGCTACTGAAAGTTCGCCTTTTCCGGCCTCCAGAGGGCCTGGAGCCTGGGGAGGCCATTTTCGCCCTCCCGGAGGTTCAAGAAAAGCCTCCGGAGCCTGGGGAGGGCAAAAATGCCCCCCCCACCATGGTGCAGGAGGCCAATTGGGCCATGCCCACCATGGCCATGCCCACCCAGCAACCGGGCAGAGAACCCCTTGCTAAAATTTTTGAAGCCCACCCCAGCATATAAGGTTTCCTGTTTCTAGATGTTGTTTTGAAATAACATACATATACAATAAGGCTTCTTTGCTCTTGTTCCATTACTTAAGAGTGCTGGAAACTTTCCAGATGTTTGTTTACTTCAGATGATAATCAAAGCTTCAAGCTATTCCATCTTTCTCTCCTCATTTGATGCTTGCTGAAAGAAAAGAGAAGTGATGGAATAAATGTGGTAGATTATTGGACCGCCAATCAATTTCAGTGAATCAGACATTGGGTAGGGCCTTTGAACAGTAATGACCATGCCTAGAAACATCCTTAGCATTTCTCTCTTCCCTAATATAATACCTTGAAAATATGTTGGATTTGTATTTCATCTACATTTGTTTTTAAAGCAGGGTTGTCAAACTGGTGGACACACGCAGTCCATGCCCACCCCAGCTCCTCCAAGGAGAAAAACGTCATGATACTTCACGTGATCGCAATGTGACACGGCGAGTTTGACACCCATGTTTTAAAGCAAGCATAGCCTTACTAAGGGTCACAGGAGTAAGACAGAAATCTACCCTTGGGCACTTACTCAAGTGTCACTCATCTGCATCATTGGCTGGTTTCCAAAATGAAGAAAAGTGCAAAAATGAATCAGAAATGACATTTTTATAGAAAATTCCCAATTGGCTTTGTGAAGGCCAAATTCCGATTGTGCTTTTCTTAAGAAAAATAAGAATATTTAGGGATGGGGAAGAGTTATGGGTAGAATAGAAGAGGAGGAGGAGGAGGAGATGGAGGAGGAGGAGGAGGAGGAGATGATAACGGTTGATGAATGACGATGATGCCCTCAGTATTGGTGAATTCTGCAACCAGGCTTAGAACCAAACAGACCTGTTATGAAACAACAGCATCCTTGAGAGAACAAGTTATTTTCAGTAGTACTGAATTGTGCCTGTTGGAAAAGTAACTGAGATAAGTTAAAAGATAGCTGTTTGGCTAAAACTCTGAATAGGGACTTTCTGGAGTAGGAGATATAAATACATTGCAACACTGAACAACAGGACTTACTTGATTTTCTTTTAATCTTAAATGTGTTTGATAGGGAGGTCCAGGTCTCCGAGGTCCGAAAGGAAGTCGTGGTGACGATGGCCCAAAGGTAACTGGCCAATGCTGCTTCCTTCTGCATGATAGTCTGTGTATCCCAGACTGTGTAACCCACCCCAACCAGGGGTGGGTTCTGCTTACCTTTACTATTGGTTTGCAACGGGGCCATGTGCACGCGCAGAAGACCCCGTTCTGATGATGTCGGGGTCAGTAGGTGGAGCCTCCCTCTGCTTTTACTACCGGTTCAATAGAACCGGTCCAAACCGGGGGCAACCCACCACTGATCCCAGCCACTGATCCCACATAATGATTTCATTGTCTATGTAGAATGTGACCTACAAGACCTTTTGTCTTGTTATCTTCTTTTTTTAATCATTATTATTGAGAGAAAAACAATTTGGGGATGGACGGACCAGGAGAATTGCTAAACAGGGCAAGGATTTCTATAGAGAGGGTAGAAATCATGGCATCTTCTGTTACTCCTACTTCAACGCTATTAATTTCTACATTCAATTTTAGAGCTTTACGAAGAAGTTTCTTAAACTTTCTCCATCACGTTACGTCACACTGTTACATACCTGTACTTGGCACCAAAGTGGTGTGAAAGGTTTCAGGAATGCCGATGTTTTTATGAGGTGTTGTTTTTATACAATTCCTACAGCCCACCTATATATCCACCCATAAACAGTCACTAAGCAAACTGTTGTAAGTCGAGAGCTATCTGTATACGCAGAGGCAGGTTTAAGCAGGTTCTGACCAGTTCTGGAGAACCGGTAGCGGACATTTTAAGTAGTTCGGAGAACCAGTAGTAAAAATTCTGACTGGCCCCGCCCCCATCTATTCTCTGCCTTCTGAGTCTCAGCTGATCGGGAGGAAATGGGGATTTTACAGTAACCTTCCCCTGCCACGCCCACCAAGCCATGCCCACCAAGTCATGCCACGCCCACCAAGCCACACCCACAGAACCGGTAGTAAAAAATTTTGAAACCCACCACTGTGTAATACGGCTGTTTGCAGTGCCCTGTAATCACATGACTGCCATTTATGACATTTTAGCTGGGAACTGGTGTTTACTTCCGGTTTCTGGCAAAAATCTGCCCACGGCAACTGAAGGTTTGCTTAACCGTGGTGTTTGCTTAATGACTGCAGCAATCCTTTAGCAACCAAAGTGTCTATTTAACAGCCACAGAATTTACTTAGCGACTGTGTTGTTCCCTTAACGACCATCGCAAATAAGGTAAAAATAAGTCCAGTCAAAAGGTGACCCCTTTACCACCATCCCAGGTTACAACCATAATTGCCAGTCTCAGTTAGAGTTGTAAGTCGAGGACTACTGTTCAGGTTTTTCCATTACTTTTATGAGTCATGTTAGCATAAACAGCAGGATAAAATAGGTTATGTAAATAAATAAAGTGCATGGAATTTATGATGATCTTTTTCGGTTCTAGGGACCTGATGGACCTCGGGGTGAAATTGGTACTCCAGGCCCTCAAGGGCCTCCTGGACCACAGGGGCCAAGTGGACTTTCAATTGAAGGACCTCCGGTAGGTTTGTTATTATGATTGAGCAGGGGGTTGGACTAGATGACCTCCAAGATCTCTTCCAGCTCTGTTATTCTGTTAGATACTTCTTGTCCAGTTGCTGAGGAACACAAGCAGAAGAGTGTTGGCACTTCCGTGACATGCTTCGGGTGGCATCCATTTGATAAATAAATAAATATGGTGTCAGAACTAGGAAATTGATTTAGATGGGGCTTTAATCTGATCCAACAGTGGTCTCCTTTTCTCGTGTAGTTTCAATGGATGCCACGCAATGAGAGCCTGAGGGCAAGGGTGTCAAACTCGAGGCCTGTGGGCCAAATCCGGCCTGCAGGGTGTTTAGATCTGGCCTGTGGGGCTCGACTTGGAAACAGCGAAGGACCAACCCGTGTGCCTCTGCCAGTGAAAACAGACTCAGGAAGGCTGTGCGTGGCCCTCCTGAGCTTCATTTTAGCTAGCAGAGGATTGCAGGAGGCCATTGCAGCCAAAAACAGAGCTCACAAGGGCCCCGGGTTGCCCTCCCAAACTCCGTTTTTGCTGGCAGAGGGTTGCAGGAAGCCTTCACAGCCGAAAACGGAGCTCGGGAGCCTGTTTTCGCTGGAAGAGTGCTCGGGCCGACAAAGGCACCCCCAACACGAATGACATCGAGCTGGCCACACCCACCTTGGCCAACCCCACCCTGGCCCCCCTAAGGTCAAACACAACCCTGATGCGGCCCTCAATGAAAAGCTTGATCTAGACAAAGCAGTATCAAAAATAGTATCAAAAAAAGTAGCATTGTAATATCGTAAGGGTAAGAAAAATACATTTTCTGATTCTCCTCTTCCTATTTTTCTTTATAAGCAGAAAAAATTGCTTTCTTCTCTCCTTCCCTCTAGGCCAGATATGGAGACACAGATATGGGAAGGTAGAGGCAGAGAGGAACTAAAGAAAACCAACTCTGTGGTTAAAAGTCTGCTTGTGTAATGGATGTAATCTATAGTCTGCCCAACAACTGTAAATCAAAGCAAGCTACAATTAAAAAAGAATCGGATGCCATGGTTTATGGATTTAATTAAGGGCTATCCCACCCTTTCTTCCATAGTTGAAAACTTTCTCACCATAATTTCATAAAAGCAATGTTAGGATTCCTTTTTTCTCCCTTCTCCATAAAGAAATTGGCAATTCATCGTTTTGTTTGGATGAGAAGAAAGGAGGGCAGTGAAATAAATAATAAAGAGCATTTATTCGTTTTCAGGGACCAAGCGGAGAAAAAGGAGAAAGGGGAGAAATTGGGCGTCCAGGTCTTCAGGTAACCCTTGGTCTATGCTGGTCTAGAATGGAGTTACTGCAGCTACTCAGTCATTAGATATTTCAGAGCTGTATTATTATTATTATTTATTTATTTATTAAATTTATATACCACCCATCTCACTATCTAGAGTGACTCCGGGTGGCTTACAAAGCAATAAAAATTGAAGTATAAAAGTTATAAATATAGGAACAGTTACGATTGCAAGAATTAAATTGACCAAAAATCATGGAGCAGAGATGGTGCCTTGTTCTGGTCATTGCACCAGCGACCTCCATCCTAAGCATCTCTATCAGGACCCATGCCAGTTGGGAGAGCCAGGTCTTAAGTTCCTCCCAAAAGGCCAGGAGAGTGGGGAGAAACGTCACTTCAGGAGGCAGGATGTTCCAAAGGATGGAGGGGCACAGCAGAAAAGGCTCTTCTCTTACACCCCACTAGCCAAATTTCCTTGGTTCGTGGGGTCCACTGTTGGTCTCTTCCACCAGAATATGTGGGGTGAGCCAATCCCATTGGGCAAGATCATTCCTAAGATATCCTGGACCCATGCCATAAAGGGCTTTAAATCAGGGATGAAATCTACTTACTGTCAGGTTTCGGTGTCGTCTCAAATAAATTGCATTTCCAAACAAATAGTCTTTGATGAAATCTTTCATTTATTAAGCACGACAATCTGTTCCCGACTACGTCTTCCTGACCCCAACCTTCCCTTTCCGTTCCCCAATTCTCTGCGCCTCATTGGCCATCTTCCAAATCACTCTCCCCATATCTACTACTTCAGCTCCCAGGAATGTCCCCCCTCCCGTCCCATCTCCTAGGGGATATTATCTTCAGGGAAAATAAGTAGGTGAAAAGTCAAGTGTCCTCTTGCCAGCTGCCCCCTCTTCTCCTCCTTATGTCAGCACTGGAACGAGTGTAGTTTGGAGTGCTGACATCTACCTTCCTTACCGGTTCGGAAGTGCACGCGCCACACATGCACAGAGGATAAAAAACACATTACTCCCTGGTTAAAACCAGGAAGTAATGACACCCAGGTGGGTGGGCGGAGCCTTGCGCCATCGCTACCAGCTCTCCGAACCACCTTCCTCCCCATATACACCTGTGAAGCTGCAGGCTGAATGAAACCTTCAGTTCAGACATTTGACTCCAAGGTAATTGGTTTGACTCTCCCTCAGAACATTTACCTGAAGCTTCATGGCTCAATAAAAGTTACAAATGGACAGTGCAATGCCATTAATCAGTCTATATTTAGATTTATGTGCTTTTTTAAAATAAATATGGATAAGTAAATTATATTATTACTGTTGCTGTTATTAGCAGAAATATGAATTTAAGTGTACAATTTGACTCATTTTTTGGGTGTTCTTTAGGGTATTCCAGGACCAACGGGGTCACCAGGACGAGATGGAAGCCAAGGTCCAAGGGTAATATGAAAGAATTAATAGTAACCATCCAGCTACTTCAGTTTGCTCTGCTCCTCCAAACTTAATTTTAGATACTGTAAACTGCTCTTACTAGGATGAGTTCACATGTTTCAATGTTATATGTTCTATGTTTCAATGTTATACCCAGATGCTCAAAACACAATTCCTGTGTTAAGTCCATACAAGGCCCAAAGAAAGAAACCATGTTAACATTTAGCATGACAACATCAGTTCAGACAACTTCCTAGTGGTTGGATTCTCACAACCTGTTGAATTCCAAAACACCAAAGTCCATTTTAACTTAATCTAGAATGTTAGGTTGCGGTGGCTCAGTGGGATGTGGTGGCTCGGTGGCTAAGACGCTGAGCTTGTTGATCGAAAGATCGGCAGTTTAGCGGTTCGAATCCCTAGTGCCGTGTAACGGGGTGAGCTCCCGTTACTTGTCCCACCTTCTGCCAACCTAGCAGTTCGAAAGCACGTAAAAAATGCAAGTAGAAAAATAGGAACCACCTTTGGTGGGAAGGTAACAGCATTCCATGCGCCTTTGGTGTTTAGTCATGTCGGCCACATGACCACGGAGATGTCTTCGGACAGTGCTGGCTCTTCGGCTTTGAAATGGATATGAGCACTGCCCCCTAGGGTCGGGAATGACTAGCATATATGTGTGAGGGGAACCTTTACCTTTACCTAGCATGTTGTACCCCTTATTCTTCCCTACCAGCAGAAAATTCTGATTTAGTTCTGCGGTCTTAGATGCTTCACAGTGAATCCTGGTGAGGGAAGTACCCAGGGTGGCTGACAGATGTTGATTTTCCAGGAAAAGGCTAAGAATAAAAACATTTCTCAGTTCTCCTTAAGGGGACCTGCAAAGAACTGCTACAAATATCAGCTCAATTTCCCAAATTTATTTACAGAAAGAGATTGGCTGCAAAAGTCTAATTTTGGTTAAGATTACTAAATTGGAGCACACAGTCATTTTTTCACATGCGGCTTTTTATTCTTTCATGTCTGAGATGGATGTACTGTACTTTCCAGATGTTTAGAATATAGAGGCTGGAAAAAGGGATATTACCTCCTCCTGCTGAAGCAGAGTCCCAGTGTTTTTCCTCCCACTTCGGCAAATATTTTGAAATGAATTCCTGCCTTCCTTTCTCTACAGCATCTGGTGCTGCCTGAAGGAAGTTACTCCACTCCATCGATGACTTGTTTGTGTCAGTTCATGATATTGTTGTTGAGGTCTTGTCCGTCCTTAGCAGGGAGCAAATGCTATTATCAAACTGAATGGAGCTTTTATCTGTAAAGACATGAACAGAATTGCCTCTATAAATATTTACTCCGAAGGAAGATTCGCTTTGTTCTAAATATATAACAGTCTTCTTCAGCTTTGTGTTACCCAGATGTCTGGGAGTACAATTTTAGAACTGTCAGTCAGTATGTACATCTTATGTGGTAAACACCACATTTTCTCAATGAGCTTTGTGTTTTACTCTTAGGATTTTTTTTTTAAAAAAACTTGAAATCTTTATTTTCTTCAAATATTCTTGAGAAGGAATTTGTGAAGGACTGCAGGCAGTCTTCGATTTACGACCACAATTGAGCCCAAAATTTCCATTGTTAAGTGAAACATTTGTTAAGCGAGTTTTGTGCCATTTTACGATCTTTCTTACCTCAGTTGTTAAGTGACTCGCTGAAGTTGATGAGTTAGCAACTTGATTCTTAAGTGAATCTGGCTTCCCCATTGACTTTGCTTTGTCAGAAGGTGGCAAAACAGAATCACATGAACTTAGGACACAGCAGTGGTCATAAATGTGAACCAGTTGCCAAGCATCTGAATTTTGATCACGTGATGCTGCAAAAGATTGTAACTGTGGAAAAACGGTCGTAAGTCACTTTTTTCAGTGCTGTTGAACTTTGTGAACTTTGAACGGTCACTAAATGGACTGTTGTAAGTCGAGGACTACCTGTAGATGAATCAGTAGCCAAGGACTGAAGATGGGTCCCTTAAGGTTGTCTGAAGGACTAGAACACGGGTGTCGAACTCACAGTGTCAAGTTGCCATCATGTGATGTTTTGCGATGTTTTTTCCCTTCGCGAAGCTGGGGTGGGCGTGGTCTATGTGTGATGCATCCGGCCCACAGGCCGCCAGTTTGACACCCCTGGTCTAGAAACATCTGGCTTATACTTCAACCTTGTTACCATCTTTGGCAATAGCTGCTATTGAGAGTCTGGTTGAAGATATGATAGTTACTGGCAGAGTTTAGTAATTCTTGCTCTGAGAAACTGTGGATGGAGTGTTTGCTATGAAGAAATGGGTGATAGATAAAAAAGGCTGGAAGGAGAATGTTGAAAACAACAGACAATTCATTTCTGTAGACTTTTCTATCATATCCCATTCTTTTCTTCCCTATTGAGATGTTATGAATCTTGATACATTGTATTATTTCAATGCAGATTTTTATACAATATAATTATAAATTATAATACAATGTCATATTACTATAAATTATGACTATTCTATTATTCATAAAGCTGAAAGTATTGATAAAAGGAAGAAGAAAATTAACATGTCTATCAATACTAATAGCATTTTAGGATGTCAAGATTGCAAGCATAAAATTCCATAACTTGTCATCCAAAATTGAGTATAATATAAAAAAGGACCATGTCATATTGAAGTGGTTTGAAATGAATTACTTAATATTAAGATCACAATTGTATTATTATTGAGCTGTGGTGGTGCAGTGGTTAGAAAGCAGTATTGCAGGCAAACTCTGCCCACTGCCAGTCTGACCAACTTAAGGTTGAATCAGCCTTCTATCCTTCTGAGGTTGGTAAAATGAGGACCCAGATTGTTGGGGACAGTAGGCTGACTCTTAAACTGCTTAGAGAAGGCTGTAAACAACTGTGTATAAGTCTAAATGCTAGTGCCATATAAGGTAAAGGTTCCCCTCGCACATATGTGCTAGTCGTTCCCGACTCTAGAGGGCGGTGCTCATCTCTGTTTCAAAGCCGAAGAGCCAGCGCTGTCCGAAGACATCTCCGTGGTCATGTGGCCGGCATGACTAAACGCCAAAGGCGCCCGGAACGCTGTTACCTTCCCACCAAAGGTGGTCCCTATTTTTCTACTTGCATTTTTTACGTGCTTTCGAACTGCTAGGTTGGCAGAAGGTGGGACAAGTAACAGGAGCTCACCAGTGATGGGTTGCCCCCGGTTCGGACCGGTTCTATAGAACCAGTAGTAAAACCAGCGGGAGACTCCGCCCACCGACCCTGATGTCATCAGGAAGCTTCTGTGCATGTGCAGAAGCGTCTGTGCATGCGCGCAGCCCCGTTGCGAACCAATAGTAAAGGTAAGTAGAACCCACCCCTGGAGCTCACCCCGTTATACGGCACTAGGGATTTGAACCGCTGAACTGCCGACCTTTCGATTGACAAGCTCAGTGTCTTAGCCACTGAGCCACCATGTCCCAGTGCCATATACATGTCAATAAAAAGAGATAAAGGATAGATGTAGGAAATACTTTAACTTCTAGCTGTGGTGAGGAATAGTAGGTGTCGGTTCCAAGTAACGAACTTCCCCAACGAAAGAAGACTCTTTAGTTACAGCAACATCTGGAGGGTCACAGCCCCCCAATACCTGGGCAGAGCATGTCAGTAATGATAGCATTGTTTGAATAATAAAGGTAGCAATGGGAATATCTATACTGTAGAAGCACAGGGCAGTGCAAAACCGCTGGAAAAAAAATGCTTCCCAAGCAGAAAGTACCTTTGTTCAAAACAATAAAAGGAAATATGCCTTTCTCCTGCCTTGAATGACTTTTCTCGAACATCTCTGTGCCTGTCACTTCTTTTCATGGACAGGAGGGGTGGAGGAATACAGCTATTCATAACTGGGATTGTTTATTTGCTTACTGTCCGAGACAATTAACTGTGTACAATTTTCCATCTCCTTGGCTTTAGTCTGTCATTGAGTCATTGTGTGTAAAGCCAAGAATGATAAACAATGAAAAATAGGGTTTTGTTCGGCTAACTTTCCATGTTCTAATTGTAATAGTTTTCTTTCTTTTTTTTTCTTTTTCTTTCTTTCTTTCTTTCTTTCTTTCTTTCTTTCTTTCTTTCTTTCTTTCTTTCTTTCTTTCTTCCATCCTTCCTTCCTTCCTTCCTTCCTTTCTCTTTCTTTCTTTCCATCTTTCTTTCTTCTTTTTTCTACTTTCCTTCCTTCCTTTTTTTTCTTCCTTTCTTTCTTTCTACTTTTCTTTTTTCTTTTTTCTGTTTACCTTCCTTCCTTCTCTCCTTCCTCCCTTTCTTTTTGTCCCTCCCTTCCTCCCTCCCTCCCTCCTTCCTTCTTCTTTCTTTCTACCTTTCTTTTTTCTGTCTTCCTTCCTTCCTTCCTTCCTTCCTTCCTTCCTTCCTTCCTTCCTTCCTTCCTTCCTTCCTTCCTTCCTTCCTTCCTCTCTCGATCTCCCTCTTCTCCCATCAAACTGATCTGCTTTGCCATTTCTGCAAGCACATCTAATAACAGGGTTAAAGCCCTCTTCATTCCAAACGGTTCTTTTCCTAAGCATGTTACACAGATGTTAAATTTGTTCAGATGACAGGGTCTATTTTATGAGAGTTTGTTTATATTTTTTTTTAAAAAAAAACTGGCATGCCAGCTATGATTTTAAGCAAACTATCAAACGCTCTGTCTCAGGAATCGTAGGGGAGAGGAAGAGAAATCATTCTTTGCCATAAATTTATTCTCAGCTCGGTCATTGCAATAAATAAGACATTACAATGGGTATGCATCATAAATTATCAGCTCATATGTTTCATCTCACGGCTTTCTTCCAAGTTTATAAATCTAAAACAGTAATGTAAAACTTAGAATCCTTAAGCCCCTTCGTTTCAGAGGCATTTGGAGAATTAAGGTAGCTTTGTTGGCCATCCTATCAAATAACATTCACCTACTTGGAATAGTATGTGCCAGAGGTGGGTTTCAGCAGGTTCTGACCAGTTCTGGAGAAGCGGAAGGTAGCGGAAATTTTGAGTAGTTCGGAGAACCGGTAGTAAAAATTCTGACTGGCCCCACCTCCATCTATTCTCTGCCTCCCGAGTCCCAGCTGATCAGGAGGAAATGGGGATCTTGCAGTAACCTTCCCCTGGAGTGGGGAGGGAATTTATTTATTTATTTATTTATTTTATTCAATTTATATCCCGCCCTTCTCCAAGTGGACTCAGGGCGGTGCACAGCCAGAACTAAAACACATATCAATACAAAATTTAAAATTATTAAAAGAATTAAATAACTGTGGCCCAAAAAATTTAAAATATTGAAAACTAAAATCCATTTGACAATTTAAAAAGCTAAAAAACTAAAAAAAAAAGGGGGGGTGGGGTTTTCACGCCAGCCCTGCTTGATGGAAAAGAAAAGTTTTTAGGGCACGGTGAAAAACCCGGAGATCCGATATCCTTCGTATCTCCAGGGGCAAATCGTTCCAGAGGGCAGGAGCTGCCACAGAGAAGGCCCTCCCCCTGGGGGTCGCCAGCCGACATTGCTGGCTGACGGCACCCTGAGGAGTCCCTCTTTGTGGGAGCGTACTGGTCGGTGGGTGGCTATCGGAGATTTTACAGTATCCTTCCCCTGCCACGCCCACCAAGCCACACCCACAGAACTAATAGTAAAGAATTTTGAAATCCACCACTGGTATGTGCATAATGTATTTGCCATCAGGTATTGAAACAGCACTTTCACATTGCTAAAATCACTTGAGTTCTAAAGCTGATCTTGCTTTCAACTTATGTTAATCAAGGGTACCCTGCCCTTTTAAATCAGTGTTATTGGGGCATATGATAAAAAAGGGCAAGGTTTCACTTGCCTGACCATGCCCACCATTTTCAATGGATTGATCCTACCCACTCCCCGCCATTACAGGCAACACACCGCTATATATTTTAAATTTGTCCCAAGGTGCTTTTTCAAAAGGCAACTGGACTTTCTTGTTTGGTATTTTTTCTTCCTTGAAAACTTTAGCTTCTCATCCAAGAAGCTTTCAAAGCTGCAGAACTGAAGAAGCTTCTTGGATGAGAAGCGAAACATTTTCAAGGAGAAAAGAAAGTCCAATTGCTTTTTGGAAAAATACCTTTGGGACAGCCATGATTAAATGATTGATCCAACTCTTGGTATTCTGTTCTGTTCTGTTCTGTTCAGTGGTGTGTTCCTCCCGGTTCGGCCCGGTTCTCCCGAGCCGGTAGCGGTGATGATATGATGTCACCGAACCAGTTCTGCGCCCCCCGCACCCCCTCCTATTCTCTTCTCTTCTGTTCTATTTTATTTTTTATTTTTTTAAAATTTGATTTATATGCCGCCCTTCTCCGGAGACTCAGGGCAGCTTACAATGCATTAAGCAATAGCCTTCATACTTTTGTATATTTTATACAAAGTCAGCTTATTGCCCCCACAAACTGGGTCCTCAATTTACCTACCTTAGAAAGGATGGAAGGCTGAGTCAACTTTGAGCCTGGGGAGATTCGAACTTGCAGTAATTGCAGGCAGCTGAATGTTAATAACAGGCTATTAGCCAGCTGCACCACCAGGCCCCTATTCTATTCTATTCTATTCTATTCTATTCTATTCTATTCTATTCTATTCTATTCTATTCTACCCTGTTCTGTTCTACTCTATTCTATATCTTGCATGCTGTGGAAATTAGAGATGAACAGGACCACTTAGGCATGGAGCCTCTTGTTCAGAGTAGGAATCCAAATTAATCAATATCTGGCCTCCACTTGGACACTTTTAACAAAGGTGTTGCTAAAAGTTGTCTTCACCGTTGTCTTCACTGTCATGTCACTAATACTATTACAAACTGCCCTACTGTAACTTTTCTGGGATTAAGTTTTGAACTTGGAAGAATAAACAGAGAGAATTCCACATCTGTTATTTATCAGAATGTGGCAATATGGATTCATTCCCTAAACCGCTTTCCAATTAATCTCCTTTTTTTCCCCGCACACATGCTCACACAGCAAACCCTGAGAAGCAGGACTACATAGTCTATGCAAAGGTGGAAATGAAGTGTGTGTGTGTAGCATATGGGCATAGCAGAAACAAACCATGAATGACTCAGTTCCAGCAATTCCACACTAACTTTATTCAATCAAGAACATCTATGAGTAGCTCCAAAAGTAGAACATTTGGTTTAAAGCATAAATATAAATTTTCTTGTAAATACTATAGAAATCTTGCAAAGAAAGTGTCAGGTGCAAAAGATCAAGACCGCACAGGTTCCAATTAAACTGATTTATTACTAATCATTAGTAATTAGTAATTTATTACTAATAAATCATGAATAGGCACAAGAATCTTCTCAACTAAATAAGAGCCAACGAATGGTGTTAACTAAGAGTCAATGAATTCATGGGAGGTTGGACTTCGTTTGTTTAGGGATTCTAGGCTGATTCCTCTTTTGGCTCCGCCCCGGTTTTTGGCACTCCTTCTTCTACAAACAGCCATGTAAATGTGAGTAATACACTTTAGCCATAGGAACTAAGTTTAAAAGGTTTCCAAAAATTCTACAACAATCATCCATTTTATTAGTCCAAACCATTTATTGGAATTCTCCACTATTACTTATTTTTATTGATTTTAAGCAAAAGGAAACAGATGACAATAAGTTTAGTTATTTAGCTTTATATAGTACGATATCAGGAGTGTCAAGGCCCACAGGCCAAATGTAGCCTGCGGGGTGCTTAGATCTGGCCCACGGGACCCCCTTGAATCAGCAAAGGACTGGCCCGTGGTGCCTCTGCCAGCAAAAATGGACCTCGGGAGGGCTGCCCTCCCGAACTCCGTTTTTGCTGGCAGAGGGTTGCAGGAGGTCGTATCAGCTGAAAACAGAGCTTGGGAGCCCGTTTTTGCTGGCAGAACATTCAGGCCACCACAGGTGCTCCCGACACGAGTGACATTGAGCTGGCCATGCCCACCCTGGCCATGCCCACCTTTGTCCCTCGAGGTAAAACACAACCCTGATGTGTCCCTCAATGAAATCGAGTTTGACACCTGTCAACTCGCAAAGCATCCCTGGCCTGCTCTCGAGTTACCATAGGCCGGGGGGGATGGGAAACTAATGAAATGACACAGCAGCCAAAGACAGATACATATTCCAGGCTTATCACTCTCATGGCTGTATCCCAGGGTTACCCACAGCAGCCGGAGGGGAGTGACCTCTACACAACCCATGAAATTGCTCCTTTGGGAATGTGATTGATGACACACCCTGGGGGGAGGGGGAAACAGGGTCATAATTGGAACGTAAATTACGTAGATAGATGCACATTCCACGCTTATCACTCTCATGGCTGTATCCCAGGGTTACCTACAGCAGCTGAAGGGGAGTGACCTCTATAACCCACGAAATTGCTCTGTTGGGGATGTGATTGATGACACAACCTGGGGGGAGAGGGGAAACAGGGTCATAATTTGAGAGTAAATTACGTAGAGTCAGAGCTGGCTTCACTTGGGAACGTGCTGACATGAAGCTCTTAATAAATAACTAGATTTCTTTTGAAGCTTGGCTTGAGACTCAGGATTTAATTAGGGCATCCGTCGGAACCCTGACAACACCCCTGTACTATATTTATATGAGAATTAATACAACCTTTATATATATGATCTGGCTAATTCTTTTAAACTGTTATAATGAGCAAAATAGTAATCCAAGTATTTTCATGTCTTTTAGGGCCTGATAGGCAAAGACGGACCAACTGGACCTCAAGGTTCCTCAGGACCAGTGGTAAACACCATCATGTTATTCCATTCTTTTAAAAAATGGTTAAAAACTTTGAATCACAAAAGGGGAATAAGGAATATTTGTTAACTTGCTTTCCTTGCTAAATAACAAAGTTAATTCATTAACTCTGGATTTCCCAACACAATGGCTGAGAATACTCATGTACCCACAAATAATGTGCCTCTTAAATTATACTTTTAAAAATACCTAATTAAAAAAATATAGAATTTTATCTGTGAAATAAAGTGTCTGCCTTTGGCATCATTTTTGTTTCCAAAACTGATTCTGGATCTCAAATGAGACTTGAGGTCTGTTTTAGAAAATAGAAATGATGGATGCATTGGAATCTTTATGTCTTTAAAAAGTCACAAATCTCTGAACTAATTTCAGTCATAACATGCAACAGCTAAAACCCTGAGTCAGTTCCAAAGATTAGGGAGTTATTCCAAGGGTTAGTCCCAGCTTTGGCATACAATGATCCACCTAATGGGTTTCATTTCTGTTTTTTTCCATGGAACTTCCATGTCAAGACCATCGATCCAACTTGGGAAAGAAACCTCAAGGCCAAAAACCTGGAATAGCAAATAGTCTGTAGAGATTCTCAGTCATCCAGGTCATGGTTGTCCCAAAGGTGCTTTTTCAGGAGGCAACTGAAAACTTTCTTGTTTTTTCTTTTGAAGATGTTTCGCTTCTCATCCAAGAAGCTTCTTCAGCTCTGACAGGACAGTGGGGAATGGAAGGATTTATATTCCTTGCAGACAACTGGTCATCTGCAACCTTTTAGAGGATCGTTGAATGGTAATGGTGTGGGGGTATGAATGGATTTTCAGAGGAAAAATTGCAGGCTACAAGAACCATTTGCACTACTCAGGTGACCCTGAGGACACAGATAAATCTCCAAGTGCTTCAAGGACCCTCTAAAAGGATGCAGATGACCAGCTGTCTGCAAGGAATATACATCCTTGCATTCCCCACTATTCTGTCAGAGCTGAAGAAGCTTCTTGGATGAGAAGCGAAACGTCTTCAAAAGAAAAAACAAGAAAGTCCAGTTGCCTCCTGAAAAAGCATCTTTGGGACTGGAATAGCAAATCTTAAAAACAAAAAACAAAAAAACCCTTGCTTTATCTAGTTAATATAGCCAATTTCACCCATTTTATTTTGCCTGGATTACTGTAATCATAGTTCGAACTGCAAGAAAGGAAAATCAGAGAATATATTTGCAAACAGTTAAAACAGTCCTGATCAGTCTTAAGCAGTGGTGGGATTCAGCCAGTTCGCACCACTTCGGGAGAACCGGTTGTTAACTTTCTGAGCAGTTGGTGAACTGGTTGTTGGAAGAAATCATTAAGGCAGAGAACTGGTTGTTAAATTATTTGAATCCCACCACTGGTCTTAAGTATTATTCTCCAAAGCCCCTGAGAGCAGACTGAGAAATAATGGGTAGAAACATCTTAAAGAGAGTGGAAATAAAATGAAATTTCCTGACAGTAACAACAGATAATCAACGGAACAGCTTGCTTCCTGGAATTGTGGGTGCTCTATCACTACAGGTCTTCAAAAATACACAACTATTTCTCTGGGTTGGTGTAGGGTACCTGCGTTGGGCAAGTGGTTGGACTAGAAGAACTCCAAGGTCCTCAATAAGTCTTCCAGCTTATGCTTCTACATATTTTACTTGGGAGATGACGAGGCTAATTGTCTAAGTGCCTTTAGGCAAACTATGAATTACTGTGAAATGTAAACACAGCCAGAGGCTGTGTAATCAGGAGGGGCGAGAACAAAGGGATGTGGTTGTGAAAAATGAAAGAAAATCTGGGAAATTCCTGAATAGAATCTCATTGAATGGACAATGCAGAAGTTGTCCTCTAGTCATGGATATGCAAAAGAAGAGGTTTCATTATGGATGATAGATGGAAAGTCCTCCATACTAGGACAAATACTGCATCCAGTTAGTCACCACACTATTTAAAAGATGTTGAGACTCTAGAAAGAGTGCAGAGAAGAGCAACCAGGATGATTAGAGGTCCGGAGACTCAAAAATATGAAGAATGGTTGCAGGAACTGGGCATGGCTAGTCTAGTGAAGAGAAGGACCAGGGGAGACATGATAGCAGTGTTCCAATATTTGAGGGGCTGCCACAGAGAGGAAGGAAGGGGTCAAGCTATTTTCCAAAGCACCTGAAGGCCAGACAAGATATAATGGATGGAAACTGATCAAGGAGAGATTCAACCTAGAAATAAGGAGAAATTTTCTGACAGTGAGAACAATCAACCAATGGAACAACTGGCCTTCGGAAGTTGTGGGAGCTTCATCACTGGAGGCTTTCAAGAAGAGATTGGACTGCCATCTGTCAGAAATGGTGTAGGGTCTCCTGCTTGGGCAGGGGTGTTGGACCAGATGATCTACAAGATCCCTTCCAACTGTTAACCTGTTAAATAAGTCTGTGGACTAACTAATTTATTACTGCTTTTGTTGAAAAGTTTGCTGAGCAATAACTTGGTTGGTAGATGAGACTTTATCTGTGCTTCTGCAGGAATGATTTGCATTTGATTTACCAGTGGAGGAAGTACATAATTAACCTCACCATGACTCATCTGCTGTCTTTCTGATTCTTGGGCCAAGGTGTTGGAGAATGTCAGCAAAGTTTCGAAGCACAATTATATATAAACAGGATTCTGAACTTCAATTACTTTATTGTGTTCTCTATGCAGGGAATACCTGGTGCTCCAGGTGTCCCAGGAATAATGGGTAATATTGGCCCACAAGGAGATGCTGGACCACCTGTAAGTAAGAATCCATCATACTCTCTCTCTCTCTCTCTTTATCATATTCTCTCTCTCATCTCTCTAAGGTGCGTCTTATACTCAGAAAAATACGGTAGCTTTTGAATGAAAGGTCCTGTTGCCATCCCTGTACATCTTTTTCCCACCTCCCCAATGCTAACTGTAATGTCGGTTGGGGTGGAAGATTTTCACCAGGATAGCTGAGAAAACTTCCACATTGGTCTATGTCCATGTGCCTAAAATGAAATGATTTTGGAAACACTGACATGTTTTGTAACTGCAGTACCAAAGTAACATTTACTTTGCCTCTGTAGACATTTAAAACAGCTCTATTTCGATTTTTTTTTCTTTGACTTAGAATGAAAACAATGGCTGTCTTCCAAGAAGTCTTTTTTCACATGTTCCCCAATAGAGCAGAGTTTGAAAGATCTTACTGCTAAGTGTGGGATCTGCTATGAACGTCTGCCTGGAATATGACAATTCTTTTGCTATTACAGCAATAGCACTTAGACTCATATATCACTTCACAGTGCTTTACAGCCCTTTCTAAGAGGCTTACAGAGTCAGCCTATTGCCCCCAATAATCTGGGTCCTCATTTTACTGACCTCAGAAATATGGAAGGCTGAACCAAACCTGAGCCGGTGAGAATCGAACTGCAGTTGGCAGTATTAGCCTGCAATACTGCATTCTAACCACTGTGCCACCACGGCTCTTATACTTATAATATACACAGATATTTTCCTTCTAACCCAAATATCAGCCAATATCTAGATGGCCAAAAGCTCTTCACGAGCATATCGCACCTCATCACAAAGATACCATACCATAAGTAATTTTGCTAAATTTTGCAGTCATCTTCGAAGTGTGTTGGGAAGTACAATCCCATCTTTCTTAAATAACTATGGCTGCTGTGGGATTGAAAACACACGGCTTACATGTCGCCACATTTATAAAAGCCAGTGAATTACAAAGGAGTGTGGAACTTATTTACATTACATGTTGTGCTTATTTACATTACATTTTGTGCTTCCCTCAAACCCAGGGACTTCCTGGAGTAAAAGGCGAGAAAGGTGAACGTGTAAGTGCCTTAATCACATATCTTGAGGACAGCTTCTTTATTTTTAGAATAAAGTACTACTTTGGGAGGTGGGTTGTTCTTTTTCCAGGATCTGTAGGTGGCAGTCCTGTGCGTGTTTATGTAGGAGTAAATCCTTGTGGGCCTTGTGAGTAGACACCATAGGCTGTGCTGCCAAGACATCCCAACCTTTTCCCAGTTTAGTCCCCTCCAGATGAGTTGGGATTCCCAGGAAGCCACATGGGGATTGAAAGTTCAAAGAATTGCATACTCAACACATTTGGAAGAGGTCAAGTTAGTGAAGATGGATTGTATGTGAGGAACATCTGTATTTTATGCAAGTTATGGGAACTGATGTATCACTATATCCTCAACGTATAGGGAGATCTTCAGTCCCAAGCAATGGTACGGGCAGTAGCTCGTCAGGTGTGTGAACAGCTTATCCAGTGTGAGTACAAGAAATGTTGTACTATCATTGTTCTAATGATTTGTAGATTTTAACCAGGGGTGAAATCCAGCAGGTTCTGACAGGTTCAGGAGAACCGGTAGGGGAAATTTTGAGCAGTTCGGAGAACCGGCAAATACCACCTCTGGCTGGCCCCAGAGTGGGGTGGGAATGGAGATTTTGCAATATCCTTCCCCCAGGAGTGGGGAGGGAATGGGGATTTTGCAGTATCCTTCCCCTGGAGTGGGGTGGGAATGGAGATTTTGCAGTATCCTTCCCCTGCCACGCCCACCAAGCAACACCACACCCACCAAGCCACGCCCACAGAACCGGTAGTAAAAATATTTGGATTTCATCACTGGTTTTAACTGCTAGATGTATTTGTGCAATTTTTTTAAAAAAAAATACATTTCTGTGTAATTTATTGGGCCAGACCCAACTCATAACTCAAATCGATGCCCACTTATCCTTATTAACATAAAACTCAATCAGGATAGAGTTCTTAGATGAATAATAATAATAATAATATAATAATAATAATAATAATATAATAATAATAATAATAATAATAATAATAATAATAATAATAATAATAATAATAATAATAATAATAATAATAGTAATAATTTTATTTCTATACCGCCCTTCTCCCGAAGGACTCAGGGCGGTGTACAGCCTATACATGAAGCTTATGTTCTCTGTATTTATCTGCATGGCAGCTCACCTGGATAGATACAACTCCATCTTAAATCAGATTCCGAGCAACTCAATCTCAACACGGACTATCCCAGGTCCCCCTGGTGAACCAGGACGGCAAGGCTTACCTGGACCACAGGGAGAGCAAGGATCTTCAGGAAGCCCAGGTTTCCCTGGCAATCCTGGCCAACCTGGAACACCAGGAGAAAGAGGTAAGTGGGTGACTAAGACATATAAAGCTGGAGCTTGTCCAAAGGCCACCAAAGACAGCTTACGATTGTCTGATGTTTTTGGAAATGTCCAAATGTATTATTAGAGTAGTCCTATTAAGAAGAGCTTCTATGTGAAGCTCTCTCTTCCATGAAATAGAATTTCCATCTCAAATGTGAAAATTGTGCCTTGGTAGGTATTGTGCTCAACTTCAACTAGGATGACTCTGTTCACTTTCATCTGTCTTCAGTCCTGATAGTCTAAGTTTTGCCCATCTGGAGCCTATCAGTTGTCTTCTCTTTATGAACTCTCAAATGACAGAAGAACTGATGATCTGTGGGAACCATCAGTTATCTCTGTTGTTGATAGATTTGGTAACCTGCTGACTGAATGAGGGACTACCAGAATTATTTTTGACATATAGATCTTGCTTTTTTTTGTTGTTGTTGTTTTTTTTGGCATGGCCTAGTCCACATATATCCAAATTACATACTGGAAATACTTGAAGTCCAGGAACCAAAATAACTAAATAATTCACTGCGAAATAAATGGACTTTAATGTATAAAAAAGATTATTTCAGGCACAAATATTTTCCACCAGACGTCTTCTCTTTCCATTGATCTTTATTCTGAATGGAAATTTGTTCTGGGCATGTATAAGTAATATTTGTTCCTTGGGTTAGAAGATTACAAGGAATGTATGAAATAATTTACAATTTTTAGTGATATCAGAAATCTATTCTACTAGACTTTCCCATTACTAACCTTTCTACCAATTCTTCATACTATTGACTCAGACTCTTGTCTATTGTCATTTTAGCTCATTGTTCCTACTCTCTGGAGTACTAGAAAAAAATGTGCTCCATCATTTCATAAAACCTTTTCAAGACTGCTTCTCTACAAATTACCATAAATAAGTTGAAGGGACGCAGAGATAGGGTGATCGAAAAAGTCAGCGGCAATTTTGTGATCAAAGCTCTGTAATGAAGGTAAAAAAGAGGGAGGAAGCTGCCATTATGAAAGAGATGAAGGATTCATAAAAATAAGAGTTGAGGAAGGAGCAGCAAACAATTGAAAGCTGCTACTGCTTTAATATATATATATATATTTTATTAGCCCTTGGGCCCTGCAGAGTTCCAGGCAGAAATTATTACTAAAATCTGATAAAAACAATTTAAAATGGAATTGGATAAAATACGATTTAAAATGAAATTGGAATAAAATACGATTTAAAATGATAGCTTTGATTAGCCTATAGGCCATATCAAAGCACGAGGTGCAAACACATATCGCCAATAAAATCTTATACAAACAATTTAAAATAAGAGTAGGGTAAAATACAATAGTTATAGGATAAGATACAATATAATTTAATGCATAAATATATAAAATAGAATAAAATGACATAAAATTATATTTCGGTGTCGCCCTTACAATCTACCCCAATCAATCCCATGTATGCAAATCTCAACTGAACCATTTTGTTTAAGTATTGTGCTATGTTAATGTTCTAGTTGCACATAAAGTAAGTTGTTTTGATATGGGGATCGCAATAGGTCATTTGTTTGGTGTATGGACCAAGGCACTTGTCTCTCACCCCCTTATACAAGCAACAGTCAAATAGGATGTGAGCCAGGTTACTGCTTTAATTTGAAAATGGGATATAATGAATAAATCTGGGGATCAGATTGGTTTGCATGTGCGTATGAATAGCCTGCTATTTTAGAAATAATTGAAGTTGATAGCCATCCTAAAGGCGCTTTTTAAAAGGCAACTGGACTTTCTTTGTTTTTCCTTGAAGACATTTCGCTTCTCATCCAAGAAGCTTCTTCAACTGGATGAGAAGCGAAAAATCTTCAAAGAAAAACAAAGAAAATCCAGTTGCCTTTTGAAAAAGAAACTTTGAGACCACCATGACTGGATAACTGAGAATCTCCATAGACATGAAATTGATAGCATCCTATCACATAAATGGAATAATGGGTGGAAACTGATGAAGGAGAGATTCAACCTAGAAATAAGGTGAAGTTTTCTGACAGTGATGACCATCAACCAGTGGAGCAGCTCGCCTTCAAAAGTTGTGGGAGCGTCATCCCTGGAAGCTTTCAAGAAGAGATTGGACTGCCATCTGTCAGAAATGGTGTAGGGTCTCCTGCTTGGGCATGGGGTTGGACTAGATGACCTACAAGGTCCCTTCAACTCTGTTATTCTATGTTCTAAATCTACTCTGAAGTGAATCTTTTACATACCTGCACACAAACACACAAACACACAAAAAAGCACGCACCCCACCCCACATGTAAGCGTATGTATAATTCAGCAGCCCAAGCCAATTAAGATGCAAATGTAGAAGGTCTGGGAATTGCATTGTTTGGTTATTTTTTCCCCTTCACTTAATGTATTAAGCCTCTCATCTGGTATCCATGGGATTTGATGTCACAGAATTGGTCCTGATGAGGAAACCTTTCAGCACCCTCCAAGACCCCCCAAAGTAAGAAGAGGGAAGATTTAGGTTTCTATGGGAAAAGAAGTTCAAAGAGCGTTTTTGTTTGGCGGCCCGAGGAAGAAAAGGGGTTGAGGTACGAAGGGACATGGGAAATTGGAAACCAGAAAGAGGCTGAAAGTTAAAATGGGGAGACTAAAGCAACAAGAAGAGGGTCTAAAGTGGCATTCTATGCGTAATTTATATACATATAGTGAAGCCTGAAAGATCTGACACCAGAATGAAAGAGATGAATGGCAAAGAAGAAAAATAGCGACTTCGCCAGTGGTAGCATTTCCCAAATAACCAATGCCAAGTTGGTATGTTTTCACGGAACACACTGGAAAGTTAAGTTTGCAATAAATAAAGTAGAAGAACACGGCATTGAAGTTCTCCTGTTCAGAATTTGTCAGCAAAATTATTTTAAAAGATGAAAAAAAAAAAAAAAAGGAAAGCATTTTGGTAGAATTTAATTTCTCAGTTGGAACTGCCGACAGTGGTGAGAATTTTGTAGCCAGCTGTGTTGACAAAGAGGATGATCCGCTTGGCAGGACAATCTGTTACTTGTTTGTTTTTATAACAATGGATTAGTAGACTCAGGCTACCAGATTTGGGTCGCAGAAATCTGGGCTACCACTCTGCTACCACCATAGCAATAGCACTTGGATTTATATACCTCCCAATAGTGCTTTACAGCACTCTCTGAGCGGTTTTCAATATCAGCATATTGCTCCCAAAACAACCTGGCACCTCATTTTATTGACCTTGGAAGGATGGAAGATTGAATGAACCTTGTACCCTGTCAGGATCGAACTACAGACTATGGGCAGAGTTTGCCTGCAATACCGCCTTCTAATCACAGCGCCACCAGGGCTCTTCTGCCACTATGGCAACAGAATTAGAGTTTGATCTATCTCTTGGTTGCTATGTTGGGATGGTTTCCAAAACTCCAGGTAAACAATGATTTGGAGCAAGAGGATGGGACTGTTTGCAACATCTGTTTTTTTGAACAATAGATATCTTGAAGTTTCACAAAGCTTAAGTGGAGATATTTGGAGAAAATGAAACTTAGCAAGGCTTTAGGAATGGCAACAATTAGAAGATCAACCATATGCATATTTTTTCACTTCCACATGTGATTAAAGGTAAAGGTTCCCCTCGCACGTATGTGCTAGTTGTTTCTGACTCTAGGGGGCAGTGCTCATCTCTGTTTCAAAGCCAAAGAGCCAGCACTGTCCGAAGACGTCTCCGTGGTCATGTGGCCGGCATGACTAAATGTCAAAGGTGCATGGAACACTGTTACCTTCCCACCAAAGGTGGTCCCTATTTTTCTACTTGCCTTTTTTACGTGCTTTCGAACTGCTAAGTTGGCAGAAGCTGGGACAAGTAACGGGAGCTCACCCCGTTATGCGGCTCTAGGGATTCGAACCGCTGAACTGCTGACTTTTTGATAGACAAGCACAACGTCTTAGCCACTGAGCCACCGCATCCTCCACATGTGATTATGGGGACATTTAATAGAAGTCTACTCTGGTCCAAGAAAGCCCGTTGGATCTAGTGATTAGATACTGGACTCGTAGTACAGAAACCTGAATTTCAGTCTTACTTTAGACATGAAAGCCAGCTGAGTGATGGGGCCAGTTTTTTTCTCTCAGCCCTAGGAAGAAGACAATGGAAAACCACTTTTGAAAATGTTGCCAATTACCAATAGTACAATGAAGGTTTGAGAGTTGGCTGCAACTGAAGCAATCTTACATTAGCTGTTTCAAAATGTGATTGGATATACCTGATAATGAAACATTAAGATGAATATGATTCTCTGGATATTTCATCCACTTCAACACCACTTCATCGCCTATCAATGTCTTTGCCTTAATGGATACAGACGTCCCATCAAACTGATATTTCAAATTCACTTTAAGAATGTCCTTAACGGAATGTCCATGGCTTCCATATTCTCAATTCATCAGAATTTCAGTGTTTCGGCAGATTACCGAATAGCAAGATTTAGATTAAAGCCTTGAACTGTGAAATCTTCATTATAACCTGTGTCTGAATACTGTACTGACAGATCCAGAAAGGTTCCTGATTATGTTAGTAAGTGGGGAGGATTTGCTGGCCAGATGTAGCTCATCAATTTGAGGTCCAAATTTCTAATAAACAAGAAGAGAATCTTCTAGTGCAGATACACGACAAGCTATATTTTGTAATTTCATTTGAGTGTTCACAGAGATTTTATGGCAATGTACCGTATTTTTCGGAGTATAAAACACACCTTTTCCCCCCCTAAAAGGGGGTGAAAATTTAGGTGCGTCTTATACACTGAATGTAGCCCCGGCCACTCACTGGCCCCCACCTTTTGGCCTCTGCCTCCCAGCAATTTACCTCCTTACAGCAAGCAGCAAGAAGAAACAGCCCATTTCAGCTTCAGCACAGCCTGATTAGGACAAGTTGATTGTCCGTTGGATCGGCCTCCCGATTCTCAGCTGTTTCAGGCTGCAGGAATTGCCATAGACTATTGCTGCGCGTGCCTCTGGTGCTTGCTGCAAGGAGGTAAATTGCTCGGAGCAGATTTTTTTTTCTTGTGCTAATCAAGCTATGCTGAAAGTGAAAATGAAAGTAAAGCAGGCTATTTGCTGTTTGCTGCAAGGAGGCAAAATTGCTGGGAGGCAGACACAGAGGCAGATTTCTTTTTCTTGTTTTCCTCACCAAAAAGGGTAGGTGTGTCTTATAGTCCGGAGCGTCTTATACTTTGAAAAATACGGTATCTGGAAGACTAACATCTGTTACCATAAGGTTTCTATCTTTCCACACATTACAATCAACTTGGACAGCATGGAAACTACCTCCATCTTTTCCAGTAGGTCATTAGTTTATGTGGGAATAAGGAAATGAGTATCAGAAAGAATTGCAAACAGATATCTCCTTCATGATTAATTTCAGTTTCAAGCCAAAGACACTATTTGGCTTTGGTGAGTGAACTAAGTGCTGTTCTTAACAAAGTTATGCAAAGAAGATGGATTCACAACAACAACAAAATTACATTGAATTCCTGTTTAATTACCTAGACATTCAACCATTTTCGGTCACATTAATAATTGTAATTTATTTGAAACTTTTGCAAAGCCGCCTATGCGTTTGAGATTTCAGAAGGTGGAGTCTTGTTCAATAAACCTGCAACATTTTTGTGACTGAGCAGCATGGTGGCCTAGTGGTAAAGATGCTGACCTCCCACTTGGAAGGCTGAGAGTTCAATCCTAGCCCTGGCAGAGGTTTCTCTCCTAGGACGCAAAGAAAACAATATCTGCTGCGAATTTCATGTAGGCATCAGGAAGGGCATCCGGCCAGGAAACGCTCAGCTCTATACAGTCGCCCCGACTCCACCCCGAACAAAAGGATTACAGGGTGGTTAAAAGGGGGTTTTGTGACTGAATAAAGCAGTCCTATTAACACATAAATAAAGAGTTGACACTAATAGCCCTATGAGGAAAAAGACACAGGAAAATGACTTAATCTCAAAACTATTTATTTCATGTGTCCATATACATGCATTAGTAAAGAATCAAGGTCCTGAATATTGTTGTTCAATCACTTTGGAGAGATTCAACGTAGAAATAAGGAGAAATTTTCTGACAGAACAATCAATCAATGGAACAGAAGTTGCTTTTGGAAGTTGTGGGAGCTTCCTCACTGGAAACTTTCAAGAAGAGACTGGACTGCCATCTGTCAGAAATTTATTTATTTATTTATTTATTTATTGGTTCGATTTATATGCTGCCCTTCTCCGGAGACTCAGGGCGGCTTACAATGCATTAAGCAATAGCTTTCGCCCCCCACCCTAAGCAGGTGTTCTTTTTTATACAGCTTATTGCCCCCACAATCCGGGTCCTCATTTTACCTACCTCGAAAGGATGGAAGGCTGAGTCAACCTTGAGCCTGGTGAGATTTGAACTTGCAGTAATTGCAGGCAGCTGGTGCTACTTAACAGCATTTTAGTCTGCTGCGCCACCAAGGGTCTCCTGCTTGAGCAGCGGGTTGGACTAGAAGACCTCCAAGGACCCTTCCAACTCTGTTATTCTATTATTCTATCTGATGGATGTCATTTCACCAGGATTGTTTGTCAGTGACTGCTTCTCTGAGATGTTCTAAGGCAGGGGTGTCAAACTCAATTTCATTGAGGGCTGCATCATGGTTGTGTTTGACTTTGGGTGTGTGTGGGTGTGGCCAGAGTGGGTGTGGCCAGCTCAACGTCACTCGCGCCTGTGAGGGCCCGAGCACTATGCCAGAGAAAACGGGCTCCCGAGCTCCGTTTTCGGCTGCAATGGCCTCCTACAACCCTCTGCCAGCGAAAACAGAGCTCTGGAGGGCTGTGTATGGGCCTTCCGAGTTCTGTTTTTGCTGGCAGAGACATCGTAGGACGATCCTTTACTATTTCCAGGGTGGCCCCGCAGGCCGGATCTAAGGACCCTGCAGGCCGGCTCCGGCTCCAGGGCCTTGACTTCGACATCCCTGTTCTAAGGTCATATTTATGTTATCAGTATCTAGCAAGATCTCTATTCTTTTCTCACACGCTTTTTTTTTTTTTTTGGCGGCTTTAAACTTTCCCAAGCATAAAGTTATTCTCCAAAGAGTTTTATCTTTTCATTCTGATGGTAAATAGCAAAAACATTCATTCCGTCCAAGCTTCCTTGTTAGATTTCTCAAATGTGTTGTAAACAAAAACTTACAGATAGTCCTTCAAGTATGATTGCAACAGTGACCAGTATTTCTGTTGCTTAGCAAAGCAGTTGTTCAGTGAGTCTGGCCCCAATTTTACAACTTTTTTGCCATGGTTGTTAAGCGAATCAGTGCAGGAGTTAATCACATGGTTATTAAGTGAGTCTGGCTATTGATTTTGCTTGTTGAAAGCTGGCTTGGAAGTTTGTAAATGGTGATCATGTGACCTCAGAATGCTGTAACCATTGTAAATACAGGCTGGTTTTGACCCCAAATTTTGATCACATGACTCTAAAGATGGTCTCCTGCTTGAGCAGGGGGTTGGACTAGATGATCTACAAGGTCCCTTCCAGCTCTCTTATTCTATATTCTAAATAAATGTTTGTAAATTGAGGACTATATGAATGAGTCTTATGTCTAACAATCTTCTGTAAGCTATTTAGGAATCGGAATGGAATGAGTGCGTAGGTCATAAATTTCAAAATAGATGAGAGATTTTTCTCTTGACTAAATATGTATGCTTTAGGGAAATTTCTTGGCCTCTGAATCAGTAAATTGAGAAGGCAACCAAAAGTACTGATGAAAATATAACAAACTATGCAGCTGGTTAAGAGTTGAAGATTTGGCTGTTGGTTAAATTGTTCTAGGAATGGTGTTATATCCGGATAAATCAAATTCATGGGAATTTGATTTAGCCATTTATCCTTTAATCTTCCAGATGCTACCTGCACCCTTAAGTCAAAGTAAAATCACTATAATTTTTTTAAAAAATCAGCTCCACAAACAATGAAAACAGTTGTAATGAGAGCTTCTTTTAAACTGCCACCGTTTCATTTGTTTTCAGTTTTACTCCAAATTAGACTTTCCCCAATTTGGTGTCAACGAGATAACAGACTGTATAAAATCAGTAAAGAAGGAGAGGAAAAAAAATCCACAATTTCTTTCTGCTAATGAAATCTTCACTCTACTTTTGCTTGCTTTGTGCACTTAACATCTCTTCTTGTTGAAATTATTTCATGAAAAATGCCAATTCTTGTTTTAGGGAAGAAATCCACAGTAAAAATAAAAGCTGAGCGGGAAACACTGTTTGCGTGCCATGGGCATGATGAGTTCAAACAACATTGGCATAACAGCATAACTATTTGTTGGCACCTTGAACACGGAGCAGAAACAGCATTAATTATGCTGTGGTTTCTATGTGCTAGAATTCGCTTTCCAGTTATCCCACCAGAGAGCTGAGGAGTGAATATTTCACACATTAATCATAAATACTAAAACCAGGAGAGTCAAACAAAGGCTCTTCTCCAATTTTCAGTGATGCAATTCTCCTTTGTCCTTGAGACTAGAGCAGTGATGGCTAACCTTTTTGCCCTTGCATGCCAAAAGCCTGGGGGGGGGAGTGTGTGGGGGTGTCGAGTGCGCATATGCCCACACCCATAATTCAATGCACCCCGCCCCCATGCATGCACACATGACCCCCACACGCTCCCCCTGCTTTTGGCACGCGATGGCACGGTGGGCATGGTAGGCCCATTTTTTGCCTTCCCCAGGCTCCAGAGGCTTTCTAGGAGCCTGGGGAGGGCAAAAACGGCCTTCCCCACCCCCCCTGGAGGCCGTCCGGAGGCCAGAAATGGCCCATTTCCCGACTTCCGGTGGGCCCAAAAGGCTCGAAAATCAGCTGGCCGGCGCACACATGCACACTGGAGCTGAGCTAGGGCAACGCTCGTGTGCCCACAGATATGACTCCACGTGCAACCTGTGGCATGCATGCCATAGGTTCGCCATCACAGGACTAGAAGAAAGGCCAGGTTAGTGTAGCGATGAAGGTGCTGGCGTAGAAACCAGGAGACTGGCCCAAAGTCACCCAGTTGATTTTCATGCTCAAAGATGAACTAGAACTGAACGTCTCCTAGTTTCTGGTCCAGCATCTTCATCACAATATCAAACAGATATAGTGATAGTGTAAAACACCTTCCATGAGGTCAATGTTCTGGTTGAGATTGAACAGCTTTGCTTCTTTCAAACCCTATCCTTTTTCAACTTGCCAATAAACTGGGTGGAGGGAAGGGTGGAATGGAATGTTGAGAAGTTATGCCACAGAGCATGAGAGCCTGGAAACTATCAAGGTCACCACTGCAGGTGCTTGAGCAGGAGGTGGACTGTTCCCATAACAAAAGGACGTCTCATAATTGGACAATGTGATCACTTAGGGGTGGGAAGAAAGGGAAGCCATTGTTTAACTAGGCAAGCATTTGTGCAGGAAATCCAGAGCTGGTTTTGATTCTTCAGTACCAAAATCGTGTATCCAATAAAGTATTTATTTCGTGTATCCCAAAATAAAGTTTTGGGAATCATCCCCCCCCCCAAGAGAAATGATTAGAGAGGCATAAAACCTAATGGCCAGATATGAGGAAGGGGTCTTGAAGAGGACAGCTGTTGCCCTCCTGTAGGTTTCTCACATAGACAGATTGGGATGCTTGCTTTCAAGATGGCTTGTACTGTTTTCATAGGGGAAAATGCTAGTTTCCTGCTAAATGACTCAGATCTATCTTCTGCCAGATGACCAGAATTACAAGATTAATAGAAAATAAAATATGATTGAAAATTTGGGTTAAAGCAGAGCGTGTGTCCACTGTGAGATTGGTTCCAAATGTTTGATTCTGAACATTTATAGCATTCATTGTTTTCTCTTACTACAATCATCATCTTCTTCTTCTTCTTCTTCTTCTTCTTCTTCTTCTTCTTCTTCTTCTTCTTCTTCTTCTTCTTCTTCTTCTTCTTCTTCTTCTTCTTCTTCTTCCTCCTCCTCCTCCTCCTCCTCCTCCTCCTCCTCCCCCTCCCCCTCCCCCTCCTGCCTTCTATGTTAACTTTGCCCAGAGTTGAAGATGAATTGGCTAACAAGTAAGGAAATAAATAAGCAATCAAATAAATAAATAACATGAACACTCCCTGTTTGACTTGGGCATTTCCACAACCAGGATGTGGATTTCAGAGGTTTACCCCGGAGAATAGCTGACACAGCCACATTGTGTGAATGTTGCTAGTATCCCTCACATTATTTTCAACAGCACCGGGCCAAAGGAAGAAAGCCAAGATAATTATTTCTTTTCCACATGTATTAAATACTTTTTTTCAATTTTTGGAAGGATGTTAATTTAGTCCAGCTGCTCCCACCCTTACTCTTCAGAATTTCAGTGTGTCCTTTGAATCGTAAATTGCAATGGAAAACCATGACTTCAGGTTTCCTTTAAGCCTGAATACAATTATGTCTTTCCAAAAAAAAAAAAAAAAAGCCTGGGAAACTAGCCTAGGATCTTGGCTTGATGATTGATTTTCTTTTAATTGCTTTATTAATCTTATGCCAAACCACCTGACTATGTCTTCTCTCTGAAACAATGCTAAATATTCAGCATCAGCCTTAGCTTCTGGCCAGAGGAGAACTCTGGAGGTTGCGACCTACAAGCCAGTTGGATTAGCTTTTAAGCCAACAATTCATGGAAACATTATGATTTCAATTTAAGTACAGTTTGGCTCACCCTTGAATTGGAATTCAGCCCTGCAGCCTTTTCAGAGTTTATTCTACCAAAGCCTACGATGGATTCAGCTTTTATTCCCAACTTGTTCATCTCTCTTGGGTTAGCCACGTGGATATGGCAAAACATGGAGGAAAAGGCCAAATTGTAACTTCCCATTTATCAGAGACCCACATTTAATTTCAAGCATCTGTCCCTGGATACTTAAAATCCCTTGTGGTGAGGGGTTTGAGGAGTGGGATAGCCCATTAGAGCAATAGCAATAGCACTTAGCCTTATATACCGCTTTACAGCCCTCTCTAAGTGGTTTATAGAATCACCATATTGCCCCCAACAATTTGGGTCCTCATTTTACCCACCTCGGAAGGATGGAAGGCTGAGTCAACCTTGAGCCTGGTGAGATTTGAACTGCCAAATTGCAGGTAGCTGGCAGGCAGCAGAAGTAGCCTGTAGTACTGCACTCTAACCACTGTGCCACCTCAGCAGTGGTTCAGGAAGTTGCTATCTAGACGGTAGTTATTATATTTATGTCTCTTCTAACTTTCTTCCTCCCATTGCTTTTCTTGCTATGTTCTTCCTAGTTTTCTTCTTTTACCTGGGGAAAAAAAAGCAGATTTTTCTGGTGGCAGGGGGAGAGAATCAGTTTGGTCTAGTGGTTAAGGCACCAGGCTAGAAGCCAGGAGACTGGGAGTTCTAGCCACTGGTGGGATTCAAATAATTTAATAATCGGTTCTCTGCCCTAATGACCAGCTGGGTGGGCGTGGCCTTGGTGGGCATGGCCAGGAGGTGTGACAGGCAGCACGCAGACTCCTGCACCCTCCTGGGAGCAAAAATGGCTGCGGGGGGGATGTGCCCCCCCCCACATTTTGGGCCTAGTAGGCCTCCCTGCAGCCTCCTGGGAGTGAAAACGGATCATGGGGGAGGGCCACGCGGCACTCCCTCCGCACCCTATTTTGGGCCTAGTCGGCCTCTCTGTAGCCTCCTGGGAGCGAAAACAGGCTGTGTGGGTGGCACACTGCACCCCCATGCCCCGTTTTGGGCCTAGTAGGCCTCCCTGCACTTACCTGGGAGCCAAAATGGGGCGCATGGAGTCTCCTGGAAGAGATGCTGTGGGGCAAGGCCAGACAGCAATTTAACTACTGGTTCGACTGAACTGGCCCGAACCAGCTGAATCCCATCACTGGTTCTAGCCCCACCTTAGGTATGAAAACTGGCTAGGTGACTTTGAGCCAAGCTCCAGGAAAACTGGGAGTTCTAGCCAGCCTTAGGCATGAAAAATCAGCTGGCTGATTTTGGACCAGTTTCAATCTCTCAGCCCAGTTTACCTCAAAGGGTTGTTGTTGTTGTGGGGAAAATGGGAGGAGGAAGAAGTTCAGGTAGTCCTCAACTTACGAACACAATTGAACCCAAAATTTGTGTTGCTAAGTGAAACATTTGTTAAGTGAGTTTTGCCCCATTTTATGACCTTTCTTGCCACCGTTGTTAAGCGAATCATTGCAGTTGTTCAACTAATAGCATGGCTGTTCCGTGAATTTGGCTTCCCCATTGTCAGAATTACCCAAAAGGTGATCACATATTCCCCAGGACAGTGTAACTGTCATAAATATGAGTCAGTTGAGAAGCATCTGAATTTTGATCACATGGCTATGGGGATGCTGCAACAGTGATAAGTGTGAAAAATGGTCATAAGTCGCTTTTTTTCAGTGCCGTTGTAACTTCAAATGGTCACTAAATGAACTTTTGTAAATCGAGGACTACCTGTATCGTGTGTGTTCATCACCTTGAGTTATTTGTAAAAATAATAAAGGTGGGATATAAATAAAGTGAAAATAACAATGAAGTGAGAACAGGAGACTTAGAGAAGCAGAGCACAATAGACCCCTAAAGTAACAACCTGCCCGAAGCTCCTTCCAGCTTATGGTCAGTTAGTATTAACTTGATTTCCAGGAAACAAAAATTAACAATCCAAGCAAAGAAAGCCAAGGTGGCGCAGTGGTTAGAGTGCAGTATTGCAGGCAGCAATTTGGCTGCAGTTTGGCAGTTCAAATCTCACCGGCTCAAGGTTGACTCAGCCTTCCATCCTTCCCAGATGGGTAAAATGAGGGCCCAGATTCTTGGGGGCAAGAGGCTGACTCTGTGAACCTCTTAGAGAGGGCTGTAAAGTACTATGAAGCAGTATATAAGTCTAAGTGCTATTGCTATTGCTACCTTGTTTCCCCTAAAATAAGACATCACCTGATAATAAGCCCAATCGGGCTTTTGAGCGCATGCGCTAAAATAAGCTCCCCCCCAAAATAAGCCCTCCCCCAAAATATAAGACAGGGTCTTATTTTCGGGGAAATATGGTATAAAGAGAGGCCATTTCTAAAAAGGGCTTTTAAATAATTCCTTACTAGAAAAGCAGGCCAGCAGCAGCAACTTCTTTGAAAGCAATTAGCAATGACTGGCCAGGCCTGGGATTTTGTTTTGTTTTTTTTGCTGTCAAGCAACAAGGACCAATTTTTGTGTGTATGTGTGTCCTGAGCATGTGAGGTGATCTAACTACGCAAGACCCATAATGGCATTGTAATATAATTCAGGAAATAAGTATGTCTGGTTTTGCTGCTGGCACCGATGCTTCAACTGATAGCACCATATGGAAGCCCATTTGAAAAAATAAAATGTATCGTCTTCTGTCTGGTTTTTAAATCCAGGTTTTGCAAGGGGAGGGAGGCAATTTGTATCCAAGTATATTTTCAGAATTCCACTGCTGAGGAAGTTTCTTTTGAATTCAGCCTCGATATAAGTAATAATAAAAAGTAATAATAAAAGTAATGAGCCACAGTAGCACAGTGGTTAAAGTGCAGTACTGCAGGCTACTTCTGCTGACTGCCGGCTGCCTGCAATTTGGCATTTCAAATCTCACCAGGCTCAAGGTTCACTCAGCCTTCCATCCTTCCGAGGTGGGTAAAATGAGGACCCAGATTGTTGGGGGCAATAGGCCGACTCTGTAAACCGCTTAGAGAGGGCTGTAAAGCAGTATATAAGTCTAAGTGCTATTGGTAATACTGATACAGTTACTTCACAGCCATTAGAAAGTCATGCAGCCGTTGCAATTAGCAAAGGGTGCACACCAAGTATTTGGGGAGAATAGCTAGTGATTCTTTAACAATGCTATTTTTTATAAGCCGCTGATGCTGAAATGCCAGCTTTGATTCTGTGCATGCATATGCGGTGCAAAATGAAAGGAAGTGAAATGGCTGCAACAGAAAACCTGAGGAAAAAAATGATGGAAAGGGATCCATCAGTCAGCTCAGGTTTATGAAGCTTTGAAGTAAAACATAGTTCTTACAATTGCCAACTTCACATGTGGAAAATTCAGCATCCTCACTTTGCTGAATACTGCCTGGTGGCTGGACGTATTTATATGGATTTACTTTTGCTATATATCCACCCTTCCTTTCTGCCAACAAGACATTTGAGGCAGTCAGACTTCTACTCAGGTAGAGCTTCTGGCAGAGCAGGGAAATTGTGAGAGGTTAGAAGTTTTGTTTCCACCCCCCCTTTTTTGCAGTGCAACTTTTATGTGAAAATCTTGCTCCTGGCAGCCCAATCCAGCAGCAATCTTTTGAAAATGCAGTGCTTACAGAAGATGGCGACTCAGATCTGAGTGTCCGTAATAAGCAGACGGGCTAAAGTGCTGTCTTAAAAAGTCTATGTCAAGATTGAACCTCTTTGCTTCTTTCAAACCTTAAAGCATTTCAACTTGCCAATGAACTGGGAGAAGGGAAGGGGGAAATAGAATGCTGAGAATGTGTGCATGGATCGTGAGAGCCTGGCAACCATCAAGGTCACGGCTGCAGGTGTTTGGGAAAGAGATGGACTGTTTCCATAAAAAAATGATGGCCTCGTAATTGGACAATGTGGGGAGGGTGGAGAGAAAGGGAAAGTATTGTTTGCCTAAACAAGCATTTGTGCAGGAAAACCAGAGCTAGTTTTGATTCTTCGGTACCAAAATGGTGTATCCAATAAACTTTTGCTTTTGGGAATTCAAAGCTCCCAAGAGTGGCGAGCCTGAATGGAGCCTGAGTGGTGTAGGAGGCTAATGCCTCCTACTAAGGCAGCATTTAACATCCAGCTGCCTGCAATAACTGCGAGTTCAATTCTCACCAGGCTCAAGGTCGACTCAGCCTTCCATCCTTTCTAAGGTGGGTAAAATGAGGACTCGGTTTGTGGGGGCAATAAGCTGACTTTGTATAAAATATACAAAAATATGAAGGCTATTGCTTAATGCATTGTAAGCCGCCCTGAGTCTCCGGAGAAGGGCGGCATATATATATAAAAAAAGAAGAGTGTGTCCTTTTTGAGGTTTACTAGTCAGACTATTGACAGTCTGCCTGAAAAGACAAGCCTTTGGGTTCAAGGGGAAAGGGAAAGGGGTAACTTGACTTTAAGATAAATGGACTTCAAGTCCCATAATTCCCCAGGTAGCCATGATGTGCATGATACCTAGTTGGGTAATGAGATGACTATAAGCGAATTACCAAGCTCAGAGAGTACCACGGACTCCAAAGTTCAGCCCTGAGCTACATATATTCTCTTCTATTGGAACCCTTCAGATATTGAAAAACTTATTTTCTCAAGAGCCCTCTTCTGTAGACTAACCATACCCAGTGCCTTTAACTGTTTCTCCTATACTCTCTGCATATGGACCAAGACAAAAAGAGTCAGCGATGTCTCAAATTAGCAACGCTATGCCATCCAAGAGGGACTGCAGCAGAATTCTAGTGTAGCAACTTTCCATGATGCTTATAGTCGCATAGCTTCCAGAATCATTTTTCTTGGCTTCCTTCCTTCCTTCCTTTTAATTAGTAAAAGATGCCCAGAGAGAAACACGTATCAAATCTTTCCCCCACCCCCACATCTATTTTGATTTCTGTCTTTTTCTTTAAACCAGGCTCACCAGGAGAAAAGGGAGAACGAGGTAACCCAGGTATCGGAACCCAAGGCCCCCGAGGTCCTCCAGGGCCAGCAGGTAAATGAGATGTACTGTAGAACTCAATTTTTTTTTTTTTAGATAAGGAAGTTCAGTTGCTTCTGCTATTCATTTTTTTACAGGAAGGGCATTTCTTGCTAAGCCTTTTTCTTCCAAAAATTATGTACCGATTTGGATATTCCTTTCTGGCCTTCCAGCATCAGGAATTATTTCTGCATTTTAAAATTTCCAGAATACATAGGAATGGCTGTATGTGCAATTCGGCACACATTCCATCCACTTTTATTTCTTCATGAATATATGTGCCCCAAATGAGTTAAGGACTATTAATTTGCCCATGAACTGGTTGTATCAGTGGTGGGTTGCTCCCGGTCCAGTCCGGTTCTATAGAACCGGTAGTAAAACCAGTGGGAGGTTCTGCCTACCCGCCATGAAGTCATCATGGGTGATCTGCACGCTCCCGTTGCAAACCAGTAGTAAAGGTAAGTAGAACCCACCCCTGGGTTGTATGTACAATTGACATGTATGTACAATTAACTGATATGTAGGTCTTTGGTTATTCGGGTTTTGTGCTAGGAGCACGAAGCCGAAAACACCAGCCTGAAGATGACGAATGAGACTTCGTTGAAACGTTGCCAAGACACCTCCAATTTTATGCGGGAGAAAACCCGAATAACCAAAGACTTACATACAAACACCTGCGAAAACCTCAGAAAACAATTAACTGATAGTATGTACAATTTAACATTTGAAAAGGTTGGCACAATGCAGGTGCCTGTTCTCAAAATCAATTCATAATTGTTCACTTTTCAACTCATTGTGTATGTCAGACAATCTTTCTGGCTTTAGGACAGGGCTCCCCAACCTTGGCAACTTTAAGACTTGTGGACTTCAGCTTTGCCGGCTGAGGAATTTTGGGAGTTGAAGTCCACAAGTCTTAAAGTTGCCAGGATTGGAGACCCCTGCTCTAGGAAACTTGTAAAAGCACAGTAAATTTTAAAATTCTGTCATCAGTTTAAACTTTAGATCAGAAGTGTCCAGTCTTGGCTTGTGGACGTCAACTCCCAGAATTTTCTTGTGGACCAGAATTTCCCAGCCAGCCATGCCTGCTGGGGAATTCTGGGAGCTGAAGTCCACAAGTCTTGATGTTGCCAAGGTTGGATACTTCATTATTAGCCCTAAATATTAATGAGGGATTGACCTTTTGCAATAGGGCAGAGGTAAAATTCTTACTGTCGCTTCTTGTACCCCATAGGACCTCCAGGTGAGAGTCGAACTGGCACTCCTGGGCCTTCAGGATCCCCTGGTCCCAGAGGAACAGCCGGTCGCACAGGTCCACCTGGGGCACAGGGAACACCTGGACAGCCAGGGTACTGTGATCCTTCCTCTTGTGCTGGTTACGGAGCAGGTGGTAAGTATTCTTTTCCAACTTGGAATTTAGTTTTGCCTGTATTTTGCCCGTGACACCTGTCTTCAAAGCTAAGTGGTGTAGCAAAAGATTTCAGTTTTTGGTATTTGTTGCAGAAGGAGAATTGCTGTTTAGAAAACAAAACAATGCCTCTCTTTTATCAGTGTATTCCTCATGCATATTTGCAGCCATTGTTGGAATCATTACTATTTTGGAACTGCCGTTTTTATTTTGTTTTATTAAAACAAGACCTTCTTTTAACGTGATTTCAACCAAGCAGAAATTTCGTTATGAATAATATGTGTTAATTCCAACCATGTTGGTTACTTGGTCACAACTGTGAGGAGAAAATTTCATTGACCTCTCTTTCTGATAGCTCTGTAATATACCTCTGGATTGACATCAGGAATGAATCTTGAAGCAAGTTCAAGCAGGGTGAATGAACTTTCTGAGCCAAATGTCAATCTAAAGGTTACTCAGGCAGGAATGGTAGTTGCACTAATTGTTTTAAAAAGAGGCAATGTGACTTTCTAGTATGAACAGAAAAAACTTTATAAAAAGTGACATAAAATTAGAAGTATTTTGTTGTGTCTGTTGCACTTATTATAATATTGCTATGCTATCCAACTAATCTGTTTCATCCCATCTGAATGCTTTATTCATGTAATTCCCTTCTTCATCTCTTGAGCTGATATTTTATATACTTCCCTTGAGGAGGAAAGAATAATTATCCAACTTTCTCATTCATGAGCTTTCAAACCGCATGGAAGAATGAACTTTACTAACTAAGCCTCTCATTAAACAAAAATACATAATGTCGTAATAAATGAATGGTACATACACCTTCCAAGAACAGACTGACTATTTCTACTGCATGATTATATCTTAATTTTTTCCCCACTAAAGCAGTGGTTTTCAAACTACTAAGTGCCCTCAAAAATATTAAGAGGTTCCTCTAAAACAGGGGTCTCCAACCTTGGCAATTTTAAGACTTGTGGACTTCAACTCCCTCAAAAATATTAAGAGGTTCCTCTAAAACAGGGGTCTCCAACCTTGGCAACTTTAAAACTTGTGGACTTCAACTCCCAGAGTTCCTCAGCCAGCTTTGCTTTGAAGTCCACAAGTCTTAAAGTTGCCAAGGTTGGAGACCCCTGCTCTAAAAGACAGTCATGATTTGATGTTATTCGACCATAATTTATTCTCCTTCACAGCAAACAAAATGCATTGAAAAGTGGTTTGACTGCTCCATCAATCTTCCCCTCAAACTTGCTGCCAAAAAAAGAATGTTCTACTCTCAAGGCTTCAACAACACAAAGATAACCAAATTGATAAGGAAATGTGATGACAAAAGCAATTCTTGGAAAACCACTGTTTTAGAAAGAGAGAGGCCACAAAAAGGAACAGAGGGAAATTTGGCATGAATAGCTAAATTGCATGGGATCCTTCAACGTGTTGGGTTGTGCAGCATGAAACAATCCTTTGGATCTTGCAAGTTAAGAAGCTTTATAATTAATGTTTAGTTACATCCAACCTTAGTGGCATGTTTAAGTTTAGGCATCCTCGATCAAACTGTAATGAATGTTCAATGAATCTTTAGGGAACAGAAGTTGACCACAACCTCTACATGGTATCCAAGTAAAACGTGACATCTTTTTGCAAACTTGAATGCATGCTAACTATTTGTGTGCAGCTCTTTGCAGATTCAGACTGGAAGAATAACAAAACAGTGAGTATGTCAGGGGAACAAATTTAGATGCATTTAGATGAACCGGTGCTATTTTGTTTTTTACTGTGAAGTTACTAATGAGGCCCTGCACGTTAATTGGCTCGGTAGGTCTACACTTACGTGGAAGAATAGAATTTTATTAGTAAACATTCTGACCCTTCTCAGCTAAGGTGGTGATTGTATTCTGCCTAATTTCAACATGGATATAGTATTTGAAAATGAAAATAAATTCACTCTTACAAAGTAGGAGAATGGATTGTTAAAAGTTCTGCACCTGCCAAATTGCTTTGTTGTTTTGAATCGGTAAACAACTACACATAACAAATAATTGTGCATTCAGATTTCCAGAAAGATGTCTTTACAAATTCAATGAAAGATACAATTTGGCCTGGGTGCTTCAAACTTTGCATGTAGATTTAAAATGCAAGATTAATGTATATACTTCAGCCTGGCCTCTGAAATGTCTTTTACTGACCTGTATGTTTTTCTTTGTTGTCCATTTACTCCTATCCTTTCCCCCTCTTTTCCCCCACCCCTTACCATTGTTCATTTTCAATTTTAAAGGCTCATTCCCTTACAATGGCTACCAATATGGAAGGTGAAAGAAACTGATTTCGGGTAGAGTTTGTTTTTTCTTTCATTTGGACAAAGATCAGAAATGATTATTGAACTGCCTCACGCTTTTTCAACCAACAGCACTGATGGTATAGGGCAATGGTCCCTGAACTTGACAAGACATATAATTGAAATGCAGTATAGGTGCAGACCAAATCTTGATTAAAAAAAAATTAAATCCTTTAATAAGGATTGCATGACAATCATTTCACATTGACTGCAATGTTCCCAATATGATTAATGCAACATTAGTAATAAATAAATAGTCCCACTTTTTGGAAGGTTATTATGTAAGATTGGGACAGCGTGGTAGCTCAGTGGTTAACCCCTGGGCTTCTCAGCTGGAAAGCCAGCAGCCCAGGTTTGAGACCCGAGCACCATGTGGTGGAGTGAGCTCCCGTTCTCGCCCTAGCTCCTAGCAACCTAGCAGTTTGAAAGCATGCAAAAGTGAGCAGATAAATAGGTACCACTACGGTGGGAAGGTAACAGTGCTCCATGACCTCATGCTGGCCATATGACTGTGGAAATGTCTTCAGACAGTGCTGACTCAATGGCCTTGAAATGGAGATGAGCACCGTCCCTTATAGTCCAAACGACTAGCGGAGTAAAATCCACAGGGACTCTTTTTTAAAAAAACTATATGAGATTATTTATATAGTTCTAACAATTAACAACAAATTCCCTGGTTGGATTAATGTTGATTATTTAATTTTACAAATTATTTTCTGATTATATATATTTTTTTGATGTTTAAAATGGACTGAGTTTCTAGAGATGCTCTAGCTCAGGGGTGTCAAACTCGATTTCATTGAGGGCCGCATCATGGTTGTGTTTGACCTTGGCTGGCCAAAGTGGGCATGGCCAGGATGGGTGTAGCCAGCTTGTCACTCATGTCAGGTGTCTTGTGGTGGCCCTGAGCGCTCTGCCAGTGAAAATGGGCTCCCAAGCCCCGTTTTCGGCTGTCATGGCCTCCTACAACCCTCTGCCACTGAAAACAGGGCTTAGGAGGGCCCTCAAGCTATGTTTTCACTGGCAAAGGGTTGCAGGAAGCCTTGGCAGCCGAAAACAGAGCTCGGGAGTCCATTTTCGCTGGCAGAAGCACCGCGGCCCAGTCCTTCGCTGTTTCCAGGACGGTCCCGCAGGCCAGTTCGAAGTACCCCGCGGGCCGGATCTGGCCCCTGGGCCTTGAGTTTGATACCCCTGCTCTAGCTTTAATTCTTTAATTCCCTCTTGTGTTAATTGTGTCTTTCCTTTGTGGGTTAAGGTGGCTACGGGGATCCAACAGATCAAGACGTTCCAGTTGTGCCATTAACCCACAACTCCTACCAACTGTATGGTTCCGAGGATCTTTATGAAGATCAGCCAGAGCCCTATCTAGGATCCTATGCTTATCCTCATGTCGCACAACCAGAATTCACACCCGTGGATGAAGAAATGGAGGCTGCCGGAATAAGCCGCTTTCCGAGGAGAATCTCCAAAAGAAGTATCAGCTCTCCAAAACGCAATTGACCAATTTAAAAAAACCTCACGATGAACTGCTTTTTATATTCTTTGTGTACGTTAGTTAAGCTAATGTTTAGGCCTCTGTCCGGTTGACCTAAATGTTGTCATGGAAACTGTTTGCAAGCATATACATTAAAGGAAAAAAAACACATTATATTGTACATGACCATTTTGACAAGACGGGAAAGAGCTAATTACATTGCATGCAGAAATTATTAACAGTATAGCGGTTTATGGTTAAATGAAAACTCCAAAAGATGTATTTGTAGATGTTTATAGTTAGGTTATGAGTATGGTTCAATGCAGATTTCAAAATACTGCAATGCCAGATGGCAAATTTGAATTAAATCAAGGAGAGTTCTTTTATTCCTTGCTTTCTGATATTTTTGTCTACATTTTAAATATGTGCTTTCCTCAGAGTAAACCTACTAAAGCTACTACTATGTCTGAGTTCTCTGAAGTTTTTTTTTAAATTATCCATATAAAGATGTATATGAAGTGGGGTTTTTTTTCATCCCACAGTATTCCCATAAATACCTGTTGGAAATGCACCAATAATTTATTGTGGGTCTAATACTACTCTGTTTTCTATACAAATAAAGTGGCAAGCTTTTATAAATATTTTTTCTACTGTACTGATTTTGATACACCATAGTTTCAATATAAAATTGAATTGTATGTCTGATTTTATTAACCCTCAATTCCAAATTCGTGAATACCGATTATAGGCCAGTTAGCAAAATCCTGCTTATTTTAAGTGATTTGGATATCCTCATTTTTCCTGCTAGTCAAAAATCTATTCTACCCAGCAACATTGAAAAATCACTGCTTAAGAACCATATTTGTTCACGGTCTATTTCTTCCAGCATTTATTCATTCATTCATATTGGCATCTAATTCCTCACATTTCTCTAGAATAAGGCTAAAAATATGTTACACATGTGAGATTAGTATGATACAATTTTTCCTCAGTATTAATGTTTGTTTAAAAGGGGTAAGATGATCCTTTTTGATTACACTCAATGCCATTTTATATGCAATCTCTTAGTATTGTTTGCCAGAAAATGGTGAATCTGCAGCATGCTACAGGCAGTAATTTAAAGGTTATTTCTTTATCAGCCCCCAATGTTGCTCCTTATGAGTCAGAAATTGTTTTGACATGAAGCCATTGAGTGGGCTTAGAATTTTTGAAAGTACTTTGATTACAACTGATTAAGTCAATATAATAAAAAAAGTTTTTCTTAAATGTTTAAAACACAAACATCCTGAAGTAGCTTGAAGGATGTAACTCTCACTGGACTTTAGACAATCATTTTCATTTTGCTCGTAAGATCTTAATAAGCTCTTGCTTGATAAGACACAAATGGATTGAATATTTTTTTTACTTAATTCAATATAATAAACTTTTCCTTAAATATTTCCATACCTACAAATGCAAATATTTTGAAGTAGCATTGAAGAGTGTAACCCACACTGGACTCTAAACTAACGTTTTCCTTTTGCTTGCAAGATCTGTTTTAACAGGCTCCAGCTTAATATTACACCAATGGATTGAGTAACACTTTATTTCGAGATACCATAGATCTTTTCTAATAACATACTGTTTAGATAAGAACTAATGCAAACCTGTAATTTAAATTTTGATTTTACCTTAGTGGCTTCTTAAACTCTTATCAGTAAAATAGTCACTCAGTAATATATATCAAAAAACTAAAGAGTAAGGTGGACTAGTAATTTTATCAGCAATGCAAGTGAACTTCACAAATTATTGGTGGATGCTGATTACACTGTTTGACAAGCTTTAGAGAATTATAGAGAATAGTCAGTGGAGAAGGCATTAAATATGGATTACTCAATGAAACTCTGAATTTTGAAAAACAGCAGTTTGCATTTATAATACATGATATACTGTAAGCAAGGACTAGGATATAGTACTTCTGTACCCACTGAAAATCACTTTTAGTTTTGCAACTGAATAATCAATTTGTAGTCATAACTATAATGTTTTGAAAACTGCGCTATTTCAAGAGAAGAAAAAATTATCTAATTCCTTTTGATGACAATTTGCTACTAATGCTAATTTAATTATCTTTAAATGTTTTGTTGTACGTAGGCATGCCAGAAATAGTAATGAACATATGGGTGGTTTGAAAATGTTTCCCCTCCAAACTCTAGTAATGCTTAAATTCTGGAAAATTAACAGATGTTGCCAGATGTTCCTACAAATTATGATCATTGTGAAAGTATCTATATTCTCAATTCAGGCAAAGGTTTTGCCCTCTTATCTGGATTTCTAACCAGATGTGCAAATGTCTTCTAGAGCAGGGCTGTCAAACTCCGGGCCTGCAGGCCGGATGTGTCACGCGCTGGCCACGCCTGGTTTAGCGAAGGGGGAAAACATCCCAATATGTCATGTGACGCTGCCCTGACGATGTGAGTTTACCACCCCTGTTCTAGAGGGACTACAATGGCTCTTTGGCAGCTTGAATATTTTTGCCTCTATGCAAATGTCTGTGCAAAGATATAGGCACTTTTGTGGCTTTCTGAATGTTGCACTTTTAATACTTTAACTGAACTTACGCCATTTGGGAGGCCCATGGTTGACAAACTTGCTTCTAATATTAACAATGTTAACAATGTCACACACTGACATCTAAAGTATATCCAGAAGAGAACCCTAAACCCCAGTACTGCTCATTCTCCTTCTGTCAGAAGGGGATAACAAAATATTGTCAGCCTGTGCATAATTAATGAAATTCATTACCATAAAATGTAGTGATGACCACTAACTTGGATGAGGTGAAAAGAGAAATCATGAATTGTTTGGGACACAGACATTATCATTAGACCACCTGTGTTATATGTAGGGACTGAATTCCGCTAACATAAAACTAACTCAATAGAACACTTGTCCACAGAATTATTTTATGTTGGTACAATACATCCCTGTGGTTACTATTTATTTATTTAGCATATGGTGATGTTACCTTAGCCAGGAGACTACAATCCTAATGCAGAATAGTAGTTTGGCTGTCTAAGATTGCTATCCCTGTTTGGCTCACATGTGTTTTCCAAGGTGTGCCACGGGGTGAGCTAGCTCTGCACCAGAAAGAAAGGTGAGCGGCATTCCTGCAGCGACATCCGGGACTCTCTCTCTCCACTGAAGCTGCCTCATAAACAGATGTTGCACCCGGGAAGGTCCGGCACCAGCAGGATTCTAACCGTCCACATGAAGCACCGACTCGTCTCCCCACCTAAATGGTACCTATTTATCTACTCTAATACTGTTTTGAACTGATAGGTGGGCAGAAGCTGAGGCCAGTGACGGGAGCTCAACCCGCCATGCAGTGCTAGGACTCGAACTGCTAGTGCAAAGACCATCTTCAGGGTCAGTAAGCCACTGAGCCACTGTGCCTCGTATCCCTGGGGTGGATGACTGAATGTGGTGAGATTGAGGGTGGTAGTTATCTATTATAGCACTTAAAGTAGAGTTCAATCTTCTGAAAGAGAAGAGCTGCTAACATGGGAAATTAAATGTGCTTTCACTGGTTAGCTCCAGCCTTCAGCAGGAACATGAAACCTAACAGCTTGCTCAAATATTTTAGATATAATGAAGTAAGCATGACATAAAAGTTCAACCAAAGGACAGAAAGATATATGGAGTTAAAATATACATATTATTTGCAGAAAAACGTTATTTATTACTTATTTATTTCAGCTGTTTTTGATCTCTCTCTCTCCCACCAAAAAGGAGGATATAACAAAAAGAAAAATGTACCAACTAGTCTTGGTTTTGCATCTTATTAAAGATTTTTTAAAAATCAGTAATACATAAAAAATAATTTAAAGTAGATAATCCAATGCTTATGCAAACAGCCATCCAGTAAAAATTCTGGGAGGTTCCTGGCATTACAAAGTAATAAGCTTCTCTTTGACTCTTTTACATTCTTCCTATTACGTTGGTCGAAAGTCATCAGGCCTGTAAATAAAAGAATAAAAACTCATTAATTGGGATCTTTTGTCCTAGTATAATAGAAATTTATCTTAAGGGAAAGAAGCAGAACAAGAAGCAATGGGTGGAAACTAATCAAGGAGAGAAGCAACCTAGAACTAAGGAGAAATTTCCTGACAGTTAGAACAATTAATCAGTGGAACAACTTGCCTCCAGAAGTTGTGAATGCTCCAACACTGGAAGTTTTTAAGATGTTGGATAACCATTTGTCTGAAGTGGTGTAGGATTTCCTGCCTTAGAATGGGGTTGGACTAGACGACCTCCAAGGTCCTTTTCCAACTCTGTTATTCTGTTAGATACCTGCCTTATATTTTTCAATAGAATTCTCCATAAAGTAATATTGTGAGATGGATATTAATATACATGTCTGTGTTTGTGTGTACAGTATGTGTATGCAGGCCATTGTTTGAGTCCTGGTGAACTATCTGCCTGCAGTTTTCTTGGCAAGGTTTTCAGAAGTGATTTGACATCGTCTCCTTTCTAGGACAGAGAGTGTCCTAGAATCTTGGTCCCAAATCACCACCTAGCTAGAACTCACAGTCTCCTGGTGCCTTTAACCACTACGCCAAACTGGCTCTCGATATACATACAGGTGAACATTAATAAACCTATGTGTACAGCCAATATGTAAAAGAACATTGAAAAAGAATTCAGAGACTTTGTAAAATATTTATGGATATAATGAAGCTGCACAGCTTACATAGTCACTAATCCAGCTCCTCTTAACATCTCAGTGACAGAATATTCATTAGCACTGGATGGTGGGTATGAAATTTTTCTTAATGGGAAAAGGAACAATGAGAATGTCATTGGGTTTCCAATACCCTGCACTGTTTTTCGAAGTAGACTTTGTTCAGTTACCTAAAATACAGCTATCTAAAATATGCGATGCCTATTGTTCTACAAGGTAGAAAAAATATATAGACTCCTTTAATAGCAGGTATCTTAGTGAAAAATCTATACGAGGAATAATTTGATTCTACCTAGAACGTGGTAATAATTATGGATGTCTCTTCTAATCTTCTGATGTAATCCTCTATTTCCCACTAAATTACTTCTTTTCTATATGTTGTTTTTATGACATGGGCTGTTGCTATGAAACACATTTTTGTTCAAAATGAACTTCCTATTTTTTTTGTCTATACAATAGAGTAGAATAGTGCAGAAGACAGAATTCATGTTTTTATGAGAGATACGTCTGTTATTTCCCATGTTGACAGAATAAATCAAACAAACTGGACAGCACAATTTTTTTTAAACTGCAAAAGGAAAAAAAAAAAAAATCCCAAACAGATGTCCAAAGGATATATAGGGAATTTAGATTTTCATACCAAAATCTAATGAGATGGAGCAAATCAATAGATTATGTGCTCCTATTCCAGGATCAAGCAAGTTTTAAATATTGGTGAGGAAGGTAATCTGGCTAACTTGAAACACAACTTTCATTAGCACCTATGTATCCCTTAATTATGATTACAATAGAAGCCTGAGAAGAGAATATATATTCCATCAAGTCTACTTCCAACTTTTGACAATTCATAATCATCTTCTTTTAATGACCCCATAATCAGTGGTGGGTTGCCCCCGGTTCGCACCAGTTCTATAGAACCGGTAGTAAAGCCAGTGGGAGGCTCCGCCCACTGACCCCGACATCATCAGAATGATTCTGCACATGCGCAGAAGAGCACACATGTGGCCCTGTTGCGGATAGGTAGTAAAGGTAAGTAGAACCCACCCCTGCCCATAATTCCTTGCGGGGTGGAGTCTGGGCAACCGAATGGAGCTGAGTGTTTACTCGCTGGATGCCCTTCTTGTCGCCAATGCGGAGTCATATTCAGTAGATATATTCTCATTGTGCCCAAAGAGAGAAATATCTGCCCCTACCTAGGATCGAACTCACAGCCTCCTGATTGTGAGGTGAGAGCTCCAGCTCTAGGCCACCGCACCACTCAACTTTTGACAATTCATACTATCATAACATATCTTATTTAGAAACCTGAGAACAAGGACATTGTTTTAATTATTCACTATTTTAGTTACCACCAAGCAATTAAAATCAACTATGAAAAAGCTAAGGAGATTGGAATGCAGTGATTATTAACTGATGACACGTATTCTGTTTGGTGATATGATGACACTTCATCTTTCAGGCTTCCTTAATTTAAAAAAATAACCTGTTTGAATAGACTCTTGAATGCAGTGTTTCACCTGATGAATCATAATTACCAAATACAGGCAATACTTTACAAGGCAAACATACCTTATATTAACCTTAATATTCTTGTTAAAGTAATGCATAGAGAAAGTCAAGTCAATGTTTTAGGAAAATGCATTCATTTCACCAAAATGGTCTACCAATTTACTCTAATTGAAGAATGGGCAGAACCCTTTGGTGGTGGTGGGATCTGCTTGGGTTGCAGTAGGTGGGCCTATCACACATGCCATTGTCTACATACTGAGCCAATTACTTTTTGGTCTTTTTTAAACTGTGCGTTAAGCTTATTTTAAAGATTTACAGTTTAGAATTTAATTTAATTTAATTTAATTTAATATTTAAATTTATATACCGCCCTTCTCCCGAAGGACTCAGGGCGGTGAACAGCCAGAAGTAAAAAACATCAAATACAAAATTTAAAAACAATTTAAAAATATATTAAACAATTTGGCCCGACAGTTAAAATCCCCCATTTAAAAATTAAAATTAAAACTACACAATTGGAGAGATTAGGCCAGCCCAGCTTGATGAAATAAAAAAGTTTTGAGGGCCCGACGGAAAGAACGTAGGTCCGGAATTGTCCATAGCTCCGGGGGAAGCTCGTTCCAGAGGGCAGGTGCTCCCACAGAGAAAGCTCTCCCTCTGGGGGCCGCCAGTCGACATTGTTTGGCCAACGGCACCTGGAGGAGCCACTCTCTGTGGGAGTGTACTGGCCGGTGGGAGGCTCTCGATGGCAGAAGGCGGCCTCGTAAATATCCAGGCCCTAAGCCATGGAGCGCTCTAAAGGTGGTCACCAACACCTTGAATTGTACCTGGAGGACCACCAGGAGCCAGTGCAGCTCACGCAGGAGAGGTGTTACATGGGAGCACGATGACGCTCCCATAATCACCCGCGCGGCCTCGTTCTGGACCAGTTGGAGCCTCCGGGTGCTCTTCAAGGGGAGCCCCTTGTAGAGAGCGTTACAGTAGTCCAGGCGGGAAGTGACGAGGGCATGAGTGACCGTGCGCAAGGAATCCCGATCCAGAAAGGGACGCAACTGGCGAATCAGGCAAACCTGATTTATGTGTTTCTGCCTTAAAATGAGAGGAACAAATAGCACAATTGATTCCTAATTATATATAGGAATGGTTGCTTAGCCTGTAGAAGGTATGTTGGTGTGGCCAACATCTCATAAGGGACCTTCCTTAGTTTATTAGGCTGCAAAGGCAACAAGGGAGGAAAGTATTTTAAGATTTGCAAATGTGATATAGAATAGAATAGAGTAACAGTTTCAAGGGACCTTGGAGGTCTTCTAGTCCAACCCCCTGCTCAGGCAGGAAACCCTACACCACTTCAGACAAATGGTTATCCAATCAGCCTTCCAACATAGTCCAGATAGAAAGGACGCCCAGATAAACTAATTTTACTTTATCGTGAGGTTACCTTAACCGAATCTTGTGTGATTTATAATTGTTCTGAAACTTTTACTCAATTTAGTAAATTTATCAGGTCACAAACCAACATTTAAGGATGTTGAATTTAAGAACTGTTAAACCAGAACAGACCACATCGATCCAAGGCATTCTCTGCATTAAGCTAGACTAGTCCTTTAATATACTTACATTTGTTCATCTTTAAGCAAATTATCTAATGGTTAAGCTTGATCCCATTGAAAACCAATATAGTTTTCTCCAATATACCTAACCATATTTCATTGGCCCAAAACTGCTCTTTATGAAGTGATAACATTTGCAGGTGTGCTCTTTCATCAATTGAAACCACATGCTTGGCATCTCCTTGTGCTCCTCTATTTGAAATATTTTGCTTTTTGGCTTGTGCTTCTTATGGGACTGGAAGCATACCTGCAAAACTATCTTATTCTTTTATATCACCACTGCTTGTCCTGGGCCCCTTGGTGTTGGAGGCAGACAGACATTTCATTTTGGCACACCGGAGAAAAATTAAAGCAGCCATATGGTTATGTAGATGTGTAAGATTATAAATACAGATAAGTCCTCGATTTATAACCATTCACTGAGGTAAATGCATTTGTTGGAAGAGGATCCATTGCAGAAGGTATCACAAATACTTCTTTATGAGACACTTACGGAGTCCAGATCTTTGGGAAAGCATCGATTTCCTCTTGTGTATATTCATTTAGCTTCTTGGGCACATTGCGAGGCTGTGGAAGCTCCTCTACCAAATTCTTACGAATGTCTTCAGGAATAACCTAAAGAAAGGAGAAACACAATGGTTATGTTGTGGCCTGTCGGTCGCTGGCCCCGCCAGCAGCCAAATCAGAGGAGGAGGAGGAGGCATGGGAGACAGGGTCAGCATCAAGGCAACCTGAGAGCTCCGAGGGGGAAGAGGGAATGGAGCTGGCAGAGAGAGAGACAGAGGCGGAGCCTGGGCCATCCGTCAGCCCTCAGATGGAGAGACAACAGCCACCAGGTCTGGAGGTGGCTGATGAGGAAGAGGAGGAAGAGCTGGGTCCAGTGCCTGATGCGCAGATGCACAGAAGGCAGAGGAGAGGAGAGCAGTGGAAATCTGTGGGCCGATCCTTGGGACAGAAGAGCCACCGCTACTATCAAAGCCCCACCCTAGCTCTGGGGATAAAAGGCAGGGGGAGAAGAAGAATAGATGTGGCAGACAAGTATTCATCTCCCTGCTGGAGGACTTGTTAGCTTGCGGTGAGAAACTGTTTGCCAGGGCTGCTGGTGCTCCTAATAAAGGAATCATTGCTTCAACTACAGAGGGCTTGTTGTGTTTGGGGAGCTGGGTCAGAACAGATAACCATCAGTCTTCATCCAGTTCTTCAGAAGGCTGGACCTTTGAGGATGCCGTTCAATTACAGCTATTTAGAGATAGCTGAAAAGAAGTGTATATTTCCTTTTTTGTACCTCTTAGTGTCTCTAAATCACGGGTGTCAAACTTGGCGTGCCACATCCCTGTTCTAAATCAAATACCACCATTTCCAAAAAGGAGACAAAACGCAAACTTTTCATAGAATCATGAGGTTGGGAGGTGCCGCTTGGACAATTGAGTCCAACTTCCTAAGGGCAGCAATCCAAATTAAAGAGTTCCAGACGAATGGCTGCTTTGCCTTCTCTAGGATCTACCCAGTATTTCTGTTAATTAGATCCATGGTCAAACTGGATCATTATTTTTCATTATTATGTTTTTTTTTCCAAAATCCAATTCCCGTCTTCCTATAATTTCAATCAATTATTTCTTATCAAAATATTATATCCATCGTCTTCTGAGACCTAAACATTCCTGGTTCCTTTATTCTTCCTTTACAGGCTTTGTTTCTAGTCACTTGCTCCTCTTAATCTGTTTCATTCTGACTCCTTAAACTGCAGTGCCCGGCGACAAAGTGCAGTCTATGCAGAATAAAGAGAAATTACAGTATACGTCTACTGAATATGTATGTATCCTTTCCGCAGCCAGATCGCACTGAATGGAGATGGGCAGTGTTAAGTTGAATATATTAAATTAAAGATATCATAAGGTGAAAATATGAGAAAATTTAGATTTAGAAATATTTCCTATTGACAAATACATGCTGAATTCTGCTAATTACTGCTTTTTCCTTTCAGGAGGATTACAGAATGATCCTTTAATTTAATTTAATAATTTAATTTATTTAATTTAATTTAATTTAATTTAATTTAATTTAATTTAATTTAATTTAATTTAATTTAAGTAATGTAATGTAATGTAATGTAATGTAATGTAATGTAATGTAATGTAATGTAATTTAATTTAATTTAATTTAATTTAATTTAATTTAATTTAATTTAATTGCTGTGGTGGTGCGGTGGTTAGAATGCAGCACTGCAAGCTACTTCTGCTGCCTGCTGCCTGCCTGCAGTTTGGCAGTTCGAATCTCACCAGGCTCAAGGTTGACTCAGCCTTTCATCCTTCCAAGGTCGGTAAAATGAGGACCCAGATTGTTGGGGGCAATATGCTGATTCTGTAAACCGCTTAGAAAGGGCTGTAAAACACTGTGAAGTAGTATATAAGTGCTATTGCTATTTTTATAGTCAAGATTGATTGGTGTGGATGCTTCTTTTTTTTCTTGTTTAAAGACCAGAAGTACCAGTTTAAAGACTTACATTTTCTACCAAGAATTTGTCAAATAAATTTTCATTTAATTGTAAGACCGATCTATATGTTGCTGTTGCTATATTTTCATGTTATGAGAAGCATATAGTTCTTTTGCAGGATTATCCGTATCAATTTATATCAGGGCCAAAAGAAAAAGAGCACAGTAATTCCAAAATTCTTACAACATGAGCTTCTATACAAAATTGTATTTTTCTAGTAGGTGTTGTGGCCCCGCCCTCTGAGCCTGTCCCATCGGAGGAGGAAAGCTCCGAGCATGAGGAAGAGGAGTCAGCCAGGCCTCCCTCTCCAGGCCCCTCCTCTCTGGCATTGTCTCAGGTGCCGGCCGAGGGAGAGGAGATTAACAGGGAGACAGGTGGCTCGGATCAGAGTGACGAAGAAACATCATTCCTGGACGCACGCCTCCGAAGGCGTGATAAACGATTGCAGTAGTTTAGGAGGCGTGCTAGGGATTAGAACTGAGTCACTGGACCACACCCCAGAGACTATATAATAGAGGGGGTCAGTGATCCTTGTGACGAACAAAACTAACCTTGGATAGTCACTAAAGCCTCGTTCGGAACTGCGGAGAGAAATAATTATTGTTGTCGGACATTTGGAAGCTGAGTATTTTATCTGTCTGTTTTTCTGTGAAAATAAAGGCACTTGGCAGACGGTGTGTCTATCGCTGCCAAGTCGGAGATAAGACCTGGGTGCGTTCCAAAGTGTTTCCTTAACCCTCAGCTGGCTGTGTTTGTGTGTGTGTGTGGACGGGGACAGATCAGTAGGAATCTTTCAAATTTAATTTCTTTCGATTTTAAGACTAAGAAAGCAAAGTACCTGTTATTCATACATAAGAAGAATATTAGCAACTGACATACATTATCAGGAAAAAGATGTAGCCTTTGCATCATAGTTCTTCTGTGAAGGTTCTTTGGGAGCATTCCATAGATAGCCAGTTTCACAACCTGGAAAATAAATATAGATTTTATGTATAATGCAATGCAGTTTGACACAAAGTAAGAAAATTACTTACAAAAATGCAATAAACACAAGCATAATAAAAAGGAGAGCTCTCCTTAAGTTGCTTGCAAGTGCAAGCATGAAGAGTTTGTCTTACATAAATTGCTTTTTACTGAATCAGATTAAGGAATGCCTTTAGCTCAGTATTGTCTACAAATCAACTTTCCCCAATACTGGTAAACTCCAGCAGGACTGAGTTCGATTTTCAGAATTCTCCAGCCATCATGACCTATGCAAAGAATTTAAAGGATTGAAATCTACACATCTGGAAGACTATGGATGGAGAAAACTAGAATAGAAACTACTGGGCTAATAAGAAAAGACAGGCAACAGTAACTGAAAATTCAGTTCTTCTGCACTTAAGATCAGGAAATGTACATTCAAATTGAGGGTAATTTTTTGAAAGATCTACTTCATTTTTTAAAATTGTCATTTAGTTGTTTCAGGTTCAGGTTCTCAATAGGACACATACCATTTCTAGTGGAACTGAATACATAAAAGAGAAGGAGGAAGAAGGACAAGGAGAAGGAGGAGGAGAAGAAGAAGGTGAATTATATAATGTATAGATCAATCATTTTAGAGTATATGTTTATCATTAACATTTGAAATTAAGTTCATCACAGTCCAAAAAACCAGGGAAATTACATTGAGGTGCTATCTGGAATTATTTTTTCCTTCCACTGCAGGGGTTGGCAGGATCAGACCCGTTTTCAACTTGATTTTGTTTTGCTAGTTAAACCAAGTTCTGTTCAGCCCACAGAGATATTCTGATGGATAGACATCCAAACACCTTTACAAAATGCTTTCCCAATGTTTCATTGGCTTGGAAAGACCTCAACCATTCTATTAACAACAATGCATTGAAACTCTTATGGAATGAATGGAAATGCTTCAGTGCTTCACCTTTGGTAACTGGATGAAGATGTCATGTAGAAAAGCGCAAAAGTAGTCAACAACCAAAGCAGATAAAGAGGATGTTAAAATTAAAAGGGGATGTGGTGGCTCAGTGGCTAAGACGTAGAGCGTGTTGATCTAAAGGTCGGCAGTTCAACGGTTCGAATCCCTAGTGCCGCGTAACGGGGTAAGCTCCCGTTACTTGTCCCAGCTTCTGCCAACCTAGCAGTTCGAAAGCACGTAAAAAATGCAAGTAGAAAAATAGGGACCACCTTTGGTGTGAAGGTATTAGCGTTCCGTGCGCCTTTGGCATTTAGTCATGCTGGCCACATGACCACGGAGACGTCTTTGGATAGCGCTGGCTCTTCGGCTTTGAAACGGAGATGAGCACCACCCCTAGAGTCCGGAACGACTAGCACATATGTACCAGGGGAATTTTTACTTTTACCTTAAAATTAAAAGCCTTTGTCATTGTTCTCACTGTCATCATCACCATAATTATCTGCAGGCAAAACCTTAGAACCCAACTCCAAACCACAAAGCTAACAGAAAAATTATAAGAATAGCAAGCAGCGTGAAGCACATCAGAGCAAACCAAAAGCCACGAGCAAAAAGCAGTGAGGTGAAAGCGGGCAAGAAAGGAACATCCCACAGTTTCAATTATCTTCAAACCAAGTAATTGATTTTCAATTATTTTCCAGTCTTTACCACTGATGCTTTGTGCAAACAAAAATGTGTAAAGTCTTCTAGAAGCAACAGATTTCAAGCCTTGGCCAGTCCGGCACTCCCTAAAGTTGTTCTTTTATTTACAATGCCACAGACTTTTGAGTGAATTGCTTTAAAAGTTCTGTGGAGTCCTTGGTGCTGTCTGAGCTTGTTTGTTTGCTTGCAGATACTTCATTACTGGTAGTCCTTGACTTATGACCACAACGGAGCACAACATTTCTGTTAAGTGAGACATTTGTTAAATGAGTTTTGCCCCATTTTACGACTTTTCTTGCCACAGCTGTTAAGTGAATCTCTCCAGTTGATAAGTTAGTAACACTGTGGTTAAGTGAATCAGGTTTCCCCATTGACTTTGCTTGTCAGAAACTCACAAAAGGGGATCACGTGACCTTGGGACACAGCAACGGTCATAAATATGAACCAGCTGCTAAGCATGTGAATTTTGATCACATGATTATGGGGATGCTGCAAAGGTCGTAACTATAACTATCACGATGGTCGTACGTTTCCAGTGCCGTTAAATGAACTGTTGTAAGTTGAGGACTACCTGTACTGATGATGTTACCTAAATGGGTGATGAAATGTCTACAAGCAAACCAAGCTCAGACAGCACCAAGGACTCCCCCTTGGGGAGCCCCCTTGGGACTTGTTCAGCCCCAAGTTACAGATATTCTATTCTATTTAAAAGTTCTGTTAAGCTTTTCTGACGTTGTAAAAGTCTGAACTGAGGGCTGAACATTTATGGATTCATCAGATGTTTAAGACTTGCTCAATACATAATAAAGAATCCCTTCTTCAGGAATGAATAAAGTATATTGATCCTTATGAAATAGTTTTCCTTCATCTGGTTAAGAAGTGAAAAAGTTAGATTTTTATATTTAAATCACTCTTTTTATGGCTTTTATGTAGGCAGGGCAAGCTTTTGCAACGCACTGCAATTTTCTTTGTGTAAACATATTATGGTTTGTTGCTTGGAGCAATATTTGGAAACCTACATAAAATAAGAAAAATAACGAATGAGGGCAACAGTTATGTTTGAACTTCTCCTTATTAGCCACAGGAAGTCTGGGAAGATCTGTTTACCCTAGGATGGAAGCGAAGCTGGCAAAAGTAGAGCGGGTGGCATAAGGTCCCAATGTGTGGAAATTATGATGTGTTTCGTGGGTTTATAATTGTTTTTACAGAACGTTGTTGTGAACTGCCTACGATTATCATGTATAAATGGGTGGCCATATATGTTTTCTAAATAAATAGGCATAGCCATAATTAAGGCCGGCAAAAGAAATATTTTCTCTTATTGCAGCCAGGAAAAAAAAAAAGCAAACCCAAGACCAGCATGGTAGATGCAATCTTTACAAAGGAGAGTAGTACCGTATTTTTTGGGGTATAAGATGCACCTTTTTCCACCCCTAAAAGAGGCTGAAAATTTGGGTGTGTCTTATTCTCCGAATGTAGCTTTTTTGAAGCTTTTTTTCAGTCCTAATGAGGTGCTAGCTGAGTGAAGCGATCTCCGTGCTTTGCCTGCTTTTCTCATTGCTTCTCTCTCCAAAGATAAGCTGTTCTTTAGAAGCTTTTTTTTAGCCCTAACTAGACGCTAGCCGTGTGAAGTGATCCCCACCCTCCCGTGCTTTGCCTGCTTTTCTCATTGCTGCTTCCTCTCAGCTGTGCCTTAGAAGCTGTTTTTTTATCCCCAAGCAGGGGATAAAAAACCCAGCAAACTAATGTGCTGAAGCTGACCAGACTAAGGACGTTAGCCAGATGAATACCTGGTAGGCAGATTTTTTCCCCTCCTAATTTCCTCCCCAAAAACTAAGCTGTGATTTATACTCCGGTGCATCTTATACTCCGAAAAATACGGTAGTTTACTGATTCGGATGCCACAGTTAAGGTATGTGGGGCCCTTGGTGCTCCCTGAGCTTGCTTGTTTCCTTACTCAAGATGTTTCTGTCAGGTTTCGATGCTATCTCAAAATAAAGGAATTTCCAAACTGCAGATCTTTAAGGAAATTTTCTCTTTATTGAGCATAGTGATCTGTCCCTGGCTCTTTCGCTGTCAGTACTGACCTTTGCCCCTCAATCCCTCCCTTTCCAATCCCCAATTCTCTGCGTCTCATTGGCTATCTTCCAAGCCACTCTCCTCAGCCCATCTCCGTCAGATCACAGGAATGTCCCCCTCCTCCCATCTCCGAGGAGACAGAATCTTCAAAGGAATTAAGTAGGCAAAAGTTCAAGCTTCTCCTCTCCTTATATATGTCAGTGCTGAGACGCTGACAGTTTCATTATTCAAACTAGGTAACATCATCATCACTAGCACTGATGAAGTTACCTAGTTTGGGTAATGAAACGTTTGCAAGAAAGCAAGCAAGCTCAGAGAGCACCAAGGGCCCCTCATGTCAATCCTGAGCTACAAATAGTCTCCTTTATTAGTACAGTTAAGATAGCTTGTCTGATACAGACCTCAATTTCACCAACTTCTACATACAGTAGAACCTCTGGTCATGACCATAATTTGTTCCATAACTTTGGTTGCAACCCATTTTGGTCGTGACCTGAACCTAATTCCCCCACTGGATTGTATGTAAATACGATAAATCTGTTCCAGACCCCTATGAACTGTATATAAATATTGTTTTCGATTTCAATTTTCTTCAAAACCTTCTTCTCACCAACATTACCACTCTTTGTTGTGGCCCACCAGCGGCCTGCACGGATCGTGGCTGATCCCGACGAGGAGGCCGGTGTGGTGTTATGCCAACAGTCTGGGCAGCCGGCGCTCGCATCGGACAGCGAGGAGGCTGAAGAGGATGTGGTGCCAGAGGCAGAGACTCAGCCAGGGCCTTCAGAACCTCCAGAGGCTCCTTCAAGTGGAGAGAGAGAAGTGGAGGAGCCTCTCCTCAATGCTCGAGCACGCAGGGCTGCCAAAAGGCAGGAGTGGTACTCAGGAGGAGGAGGTCTCCTCGAGAGTAAGGCTTGAGGATAATTGGCCACTCCCTTAGCCTATTTAAGTCACACGCCGTTAGTAAGTTTCTTGCTAAAAACAACAAGTATCATTATCAGAGTATTTTGGTTTATCATATCTTGTTTTCTGGGCTGGTTGCCAACCTTTGCCGGTCTTGTTTATTCTTGCTACTTAATAAATTTGATAAGGACCATTGGTGTGTGTCAATATCCTCGGAAATCCGGAGCTAGGGCAGAACACTCTTCACTAAATTTTGAGTAGTTTGGAGAAATGGCAAATGCCACCTCTGGCTGGCCCGAGTGGGGTGGGAATGGAGATTTTGCAATATCCTTCCCCCAGGAGTGGGGAGGGAATGGGGATTTTGTAGTATCCTTCCCCTGGAGTGGGGTAGGAATGGAGATTTTGCAGTGTCCTTCCCCTGCCATGCCCACCAAGCCACGCCTACCACACCACACCCACAGAACCGGTAGTAAAAAATTTTGGATTTCACCACTGATTAGAGGGCCATGGTTAATGTGGGTTGCTGTTGTTTGTAAGCAAACAGGAAATTTGGTGCTTACAAAAAAAATGGTGCAGAAGGAGAAATTGGCTGCGGCCGTGTTTGATCGCCACCTGAGTATGTGACCAGATTCAAAAATTTTGTGAATTTTTTGGTTGGAACCCGATTTGGTCGTGGTCAGAAGCAGGGTGGATTTGATTTAAATCAAGTTGATTTAAATCACAATTTAAATCATGATTTAAATTACTAGTAAAAAGGCTTGATTTAAATCAACTCGATTTAAATCATAATTTTTAAAGAGCAGCTGACATCTCTTTTCTGGCAGCGGCTCCTCCTCTGACCCTCTGTTGACTCACCAACAGTCCCAATATTGCAGAATATACAGCCTCATGCTACATAATTAAGGTCCATTTCATGCTGATTAAACTAAATTATTAATGTATCTTAAATAGAAAACTATCTTTAGATAGATTTTTACTCCCAAAGCATTTTATTAAAATAAATTTGATAAAAATCAAAAAAATCGGATTTAAATCAAAAAAATCGGATTTAAATCAAAAAAATCTGATTTTTTTGATTTTTTTAAAAAAATCATTGATTTTTATCCACCCTGGTCAGAAGCGTTCGTGACCAGAGATTCTACTGTATTGAAAATGATACGAGTCCGCTGGAGTCCTGTCTCAAAACAGAGATTCCTGACTTCAGAAAAGGAGTTCTGTGGTAGTTCGTGCTGCAAAGAAATCTGTTTCTCCTTTTTTATGTGCCTTTATCTTGGCTTGTACATAAGATTTGCATTTGAGGAATATCCTGGGGATGAAGCTTTCCAAATTGTTGAAAGCAGAGGCTGTTCTGGGGAGGGGATGGGTCAGATCCAAAAGCCCTGGAGAGCATGAGAACTACTTGGGCTGCCAGCTCTCTTGGAAAACGTGAAATAATGTAGACGTTGAACAGCCAAAAGTACAGTATATTAAAATACGCAGTTTGGACAAGCTTGATAAAAAGGAAGTTGTAGAACTGTTAATCTTGTAGGTGAAAAAAAAAAACACTGATTATATTTAAATCAAGTCTTACAATGCTAATATATGAATACATCCATGTAACATTCATCATACTTCGAACGGCAAGAATATGGAAGAACCAACTTGTCCTATTTTTCACAATAATCTGGACGGATCTGAAGATGCATTATTATTAAACTATAAGGAGTTAAAAACTAATGGAAAAATGGGATCCAATTACATGAAAATCCTACTTATTTCAAAACACAAATAAGTCTAGATCAGGGGTGTCAAACTGGTGGCATGCGGGCCAGATGCGTCCTGCGCAGGCCGCGCCCACCCCAGCTCCGCGAAGGGGAAAAAAATCACGAAACATCACGTGACGGCAACATGACATGGCGAGTTTGACACCCGTGGTCTAGATAGTCACTCAATAAATATATGGTTGTAAGATCAAGAATCACTGCCAAGAATATCATGATCTGAGATAACACTTCTTTAAAAAAACAATGAAAACTATAGCGGTAAAAAAAATCTTGCAACTGAGAGCCAATGTACCAAAGCAGCTAAGCATCTGAAAATCTCAAATTCAAATTCCAACTGTAAAGTACTATGATTTCACTAGATGATCTTCAAAACACACTTTCTCTGCCTCTCAGTCACTTTCTCCCAACTATATTAGAACCAGATTACACTAACTCAGTGGGTGTTCTAAGGATTACACGTAGACAATAGGCATCAATAAGGCTGAATGCTTGGAAGCCCTAAAGAAATATAATAATAATCACTACCACCAACACCTGAATTTTGGCTATCAAATAATGATGAAACAATTCCTATCTCACAAGTACATTTTCATGTGCACTTGATTACTCTGTCATTCACACTGGGGATAAAAAACCTGGGGATAAAAGAGATATTGTTGTGGCCTGCCAGCTGCCAGCAGAGCTGGCGGCAGACTTGGATGATGAGGAGGTTGGGGAGGAACTTGGGCCAGTGTTGGAGTCTGGGGAAGGCTCTGATGGATGCTCTGTGTCGGACGCAGAGATAGAGTCAAAGCCGTCTGACATTTCCCAGCCACTGGAGAGGCAGCTGCCTTTGGAGGCTGATATGTGTGAGGAGGAAGAACAGCTGGGGCCTGTTCCAGATACACCTATGCGCAGAGCAGTTAGAAGAGGTGAGCAACGGAGGACAAGGAGTCAACTCAGGAAGCAAAGCACACGTGGATGCTGAATGGCCCCTCCCTGACTGGGGAATAAATAGAAGAAAGGGGAGTGGTTGTCGTAGGAGACAACAGTTCGTATTTCTGAAGATTTTGCTCATGGTGTTTCGTGCCACAAAGACTTAATTTACAGCCTTTCGTCTGGGAGCTCACGGCATTGCAATTATCGCATGGAACTGATAAGGTCTGTACTGCAGTTAACGCCTTGAAGGATTATTGCCTCGACTTTTCAGTAGGTGAATGCAATTAATTCACAAGAGGTAAATAAAGAGGGTTTTTTGTGTGACAAGGAGTCTGTTTCTTGTTTCTGCTAAGGCTGGGTCAGAGCAGATATTTTACAAGAAGAGGCAGAGCCTGGGGGTGGAGTCAAGAGACGACTCAGCCTAGAATCGTTACATGTCCACAAGGGCTCCAGATCTAGCTCCCCATGAATTCTATTAGTTGACTAAATTCTTCTGTATAGGCTTGAGCAATAAATGTTAACTAGGAGTAAATATATCTTCCTGATTCTTTGTGCCTGATAGATATTAAGTTATAAATATAAGGCTTCATACTGAATCATCACCAAATCTTTTCATAGTAAGTTTGTGACCTAATTTCATAAGTTATAAGGCCCAACATTTGTGATGCCGAAACAAACAAATATGCCTCAATGTCATTTCCACGTACCACGATATTAAATAACATTCTCAGTGATTTTTTTTTATCAGCCCAAAGAAAATTGGGATACCCAGCTGCCATTGGGGTATCATATAGTAAATTAAAATTAGTTTCAGATTAATGACATGCACACATTCCTCCTTACAAATAAGGGGAAACTGAAAACAAAGAAACTGAGGGGAGATGACTTATATAAATGCAGTAGTTTATTTTGGATTAAAAAAAATGTTTTAGAATGCATGGGGTGGGTGGGGAAGGGAACCAATTTAGCACATGTTTGCCCTTCTTTAAAGTATCACCATCTTTTCCTGGGATGGCATCTTGGTTTTGAAATTTTTAGCACTTTTTAAACTTTTTGTGATATTCTAAGCCTCCTAGAGTTGTTGTATCAGTGAGATGGGCAGCATAGGAATTTAATAAATAAATAGTAGTGAAGCTGAGGAACATAGCCACACAATTTCAGGAAAAAGATACAGTGGTTTTAAAGAGGTACAAGCAGATGTCATGTTCATGATATTCATAAGGTCAGAAGCACCTCTTTTGGAACTGAATCCAAAGCAGGGTGGATAAAAATCAATGATTTTTTAAAAAAAATTTTAAAAAATCAGATTTTTTTTATTTAAATCGGATTTTTTTGATTTTTATCGAATTTATTTTAATAAAAAACTTTTGGGGTAAAAATCTATCGTAAGATAGTTTTCTATTTAGGATACATAAATAATTTAGTTTATTCAGCATGAAATGGAGTTTAGTTATGTAGCATGAGGCGGTATATTCTGCAACACTGGGACTATCGGTGAGTCAACAGCGGGTCAAAGGAGTAGCAGAGATGACAGTTGCTCTTTAAAAATTATGATTTAAATCGAGTTGATTTAAATCAAGCCTTTTTACTAGTGATTTAAATCATGATTTAAATTGTGATTTAAATCAACTCGATTTAAATCAAATCCACCCGGATCCAAAGTGCCTGATATCCTATTCCACGGGTCTGCAACCTCAAACACTCAAAAAGCCATTTGGACCCGTTTCCCACAGAAAACACCGGGAGCCACAAAACCCTTCCTGTGCCTGACTATTTCTTGAGCGGCCACAAAACTAGCATATGTAGTTGAATTAAACATTCTGTTTTCTTCTGAAACTTTTCTTTTCTTGGATTTATCCATGGTTGGCCTACCGGGAGTTGAAAAGCTCAATAAATCGTGTGCCGACGGGTGTCGCACATTGGTGGTTGTGATGATTTTTTGAGTGACAGGGAGCTGCAGCAGAGGGGTGAAAGAGCCACATGCGGCTCCAGAGCCGCAGGTTACTGACCCCTGTCCTAGTCTTAATCTCCTTGGCCTCCAAAACAGCAGATAAATAGCGAGACAACAATAAAATACCCTGTTCCTGTTGATTTTCCATTGACATTAATCCCTTCCCAAAGGCGGCAGAAAACCCAATATGTATCAGCAGCTTTCCTTTCATCCTGTACATTCCTAACTGGCAAGTAACTTAATTCCAACATCTTTATGAATTCCTTCATATGAAAGGGCCACATAACTAGAGAAAATAAGGTTAATGACGTTATTAACTCAGCATTCACAGATTTAAGATATTTACACATAATCTTCTAAGGATTATGAATTTAAAAGTTGTTCCTTAAATTACAGCCTAAGTAAAAGAATTTTGTGATGTCTATATACCAATTCAAAGTAAAGGATTTTTAAAAAAAACTTAATTAACAGCTTCAAATTCCAAGACCAAGAACATAAAGTGTTCAAACACACTAACTTTCCATTGTTTGGCTAACACTTTGATGTGTGGCAAGAAAAGTAGGAATAGTAAGTACAGATAGTCCTCGACTTGCAACAGTTCACTCAGTGACCGTTTGAACTTACAATGGCACTGAAAAAAGTGAGTTATGACCATTTTTCACACTTATGACCATTTCAGCATCCCTATGGTCATGTGATTTACATTCAGATGCTTGACAACTGACTCATATTTATGACAGTTGCAGTGTCCTGGGATCATGTTATCTCCCTTTTGTGACCTTCTGACAATTAAAGTCCATGGAAAAGTCAAATTCACTTAACAACGGTTACAAATTTAACAGCTGCAACTGGTTCATTTAACCAATGTGGCAATAAAAATCGTTGGAACAATTTAAAATAAACTACTTTGTAATTATTATTTTAAGGATTTACCTCGACTTAAGATAAAAGTTTACTTGCCCAATTCACAACAGTGGAAATATACCGTTTTCCCGAAAATAAGACATCTCCTGAGAATAAGCCCAATCGGGCTTTTGAGCGCATGCACTAAAATAAGCCTCCCCCTGAAAATATTTAAATGCAGAGCTGAAAATCAGGTAAAACGGCAAGAGGAGCCCCATCTTGCTCCACATGCCCCAAAATAATAAGACCTCCCCGAAAATAAGTCCAAGCCCTTATTTCGGGGTTCAAAAAAAATATAAGACAGGGTCTTGTTTTCGGGAAACATGGTAACCAATTCAGGCATCTTTGGACAGCTCTGTTTGGACCAGATGCTTTTTTGCTCAGTGTCCCCCAATCTTTTGGGCACCGGGGACCGGTTCCGTGGAAAAATATTTTTCTGTGGCCAGGAGGGGGCGTGGTTTCATGTGCTGCCTGCATCCCGCAGATGGGGCTTTGCATGTTTGCACGGAGTGGTTGCTGGCATGCCACAGACCGGAGGTTGGGGACCTCTGCTTTATCTGCTTCAAAGAAACTGAGATATCTTCTCTCTTATCTCAAGTGTGTGACCAGCATTACAAAACATGTTGACCCTTTCAACACGCTGGACAGGCCCTGCCCTGGTTGCTATAAACACCTGAACTCCAGACATTCCAACCTCAAGATGGGTGTGGAATCCCCCACCTCCCAGAAGTCAGGGTGGATTTGATTTAAATCGAGTTGATTTAAATCACAATTTAAATCATGATTTAAATCACTAGTAAAAAGGCTTGATTTAAATCAACTCGATTTAAATCATAATTTTTAAAGAGCAACTGTCATCTCTGCTACTCCTTTGACCCTCTGTTGAATCATCGATAGTCCCAGTGTTGCAGAATATACAGCCTCCTGCTACATAACTAAGCTCCATTTCTTGCTGAATAAACTAAATTATTTATGTATCTTAAATAAGAAAATTATCTTACGATAGATTTTTACCCAAAAGTTTTTTATTAAAATAAATTCAATAAAAATCAAAAGAATCCGATTTAAATCAAAAAAATCCGATTTAAATCAAAAAATCTGATTTTTTTGATTTTTTTAAAAAATCATTGATTTTTATCCACCCTGCCAGAATTATAAGCCTCCTAATCAATACTACCAAGTATTAAGTATGTTTGACACCTTGAGTTATTGATAAAACTAATAAAGGTGAGCTTTAAATACAAGTAGTCCTTGACTTACAACAGTTCATTTAGTGACCATTTGAAGTTACAACACAACACTGAAAAAAAGTGATTTATGACTGTTCCACCACCTTTGCGATCATGTGATCAAAATCAAGATACTGGGCACCTGATTCATATTTATGACGGTTGCAGTATCCCGGGGTCATTTGCGACTTTCTGATAAGCCAAGTCAATGGGGAAACCAGATTCACTTAACAACCATGTTACTAACTTAAAATTGCAGTGATTCACTTAACAACTATGGCAAGAAAGGAATGGGGCAAAATTCATATAAGAACTGTCCCACTTAGCAACATAAATTTTGGGGTCAATTGTGATTGTACGTTGAGGACTACCTGTACATAAAACCCCATGACCAATTCTGTAAGGGGTTCCATTAGGCAGCAGGGAGGGGTAGGTGGTATACATTCCTCAGCCTATGCCTTGCCCCACACATTCCCTGGAGGCAGCCAATGGCTGGATAGATACTTTCATTCTATCATATATCTATTTAAACTCTAAACAAGTCTGTTTTGATTGCAAATAATGCTTAGGCATATAAAACAGTAAAATTTTAAAGTCAACATTACTGCACATTTTCTTCATTTTTGTTAAATTTGACTAATATATGTATTTTGCTAGCAGATTCTTTATACGCTTTCCACTACCACTGTAATATTAAGATTTTGTTTGGCAATCCTCACTCTTAGGTGTATGCATATTTTCTTGTTTGAAGAACCATTTTACAAAATTACAAATAGAGCAAACACTACACTCTATCTAATTCAGCTACTGGCATGAAGAACTGTACATTTGAAACGAGTGAAATACTCCTCCATCATAAGCTTCCAGATAAAAATACTTTAATCTTATTCAATTAATCTGGAAGTGCCCGCTCTGAATTCACTGCCTACAATGTTTCTCATACTACTTTGTTCGCAATAAAATGTGGTTTACAGGAGCTTGCCAATTAAACCAACGTCCCCAAAACTAAAATCTGACTGGTTTATGCTGCCCTCTGGTGTTCAACCACTGTAACATTCAGGAGACTACAGATAGACCTTGCTTAACGACTGGCCAGTTAGTGACTGTTCGAAGTTACGACAGTGTTGAAAAGATAACTTTACGACAAGTCTTTGCATTTATGACCATCACAGCATTCCTGTGGTCATATGATCGACTTTTGAGCGTCTTGCAACTGGCAGGCATATAGCATAGTCACCATATTGTGTGATTTGTGCGTGTCACTGTTGGCTTCTGACAAGCAGAATCAATGCATAAGCTGGCTATACAGTTGCAAGTTGCGGTCATGGGATGCCTTGCTTAATGACCCACAGCGACTCATTTAACGGCTGAATGGGAAGTGACAGGTCTGTTGAGGCCAAGCGATGTTTCGCTTAGTGACCATGTCACTTAGCAAAGGAATTGACAGTCCCAGCCGTGGTCACTAAGTGAGGACTACCTGTAAAACTGAAAATTAATTATGGGACTGCACTAACCAAAAAAGTAGTTATAGCTTATTTCTACAAGTCATCATTATGAAATGTTCAACAAACCGCATGATAGTGGCAACCCAACCACTTATCTAGATAGTAAAACCAACATATCAAGAAAGTAGCTGGCTAGAAAAGAAATACTTCCTTCTAATACATCTTCTAAAGTTAATAGAAATCAAATAACCTTTTTTGAATTTCACCTACAATGCCAGTCATAACCTGTTTAATTGTAAATTAACTAGCAAAATAATCAGATCTGTATTATAGCATAGGAAGCATGTGTACTAGCATTAAAGCTAGCTTATTTAGATCAATATGCTCTGGTCCAGGCCCTGATAGTTGGTAGTATCTGATTGGCTTTGATGATCTTTAAAACTCAGGATGATCAGACCTGGCTAGTGGGTGGCAACCCGAACGTATCAGGGCTGTAGGAGAAATTCAGTCTGAACAAATAGTAGGATAAATAATTTCTAAACACACGTCAAAGAAACAACATGAAATGCCCATTAGGTAAAAAGGAATACAATCAAAAGATACAATCATGATAAAGCTCATTATCTACATTAACTAAGTCATTTCAAATAGGCCACAATGTAAATATTTATTTATTTAGAAAATTTATTTGCTTGCCTGTCTTGTATCCAACGACTCTGGGCAGAAATATGCTATAAAATATTAGCCAGTGAAACTCACATCAGATAGTCACGTCATCATTTTATGCCTATGTTTTTTGCTCCTGCCATAAATGCCGAATATGTAAGCAATTCTTTTCGTGACTCTGCTGCGCTTTCCCAAGTGCACTCAACAAGGACCAGTACTACGGTCAAACATCAAAGCCAACTATGCGTCATCACATCACATCTTCTACAGAGTAGAAGAACATCAGAAAGCATCAGAACAAACTTTTTGGCCAAAGCCAAGATGGCTGAGATTAAAAAAAAAGATGATCGTGGCAAAATAGAAAACTATTTTGCCACGATCATGCCAAAACTATTTTACAAAATGGCAAAGAAGGAGCTGTTGAGGAATATCAAGCAAAACGAAGGAATGCACAGAGATCACAAATCCAAAGAGTGAGAGAGAAGGGCTTGCAGGGAGATCAGGCAGAAAGTTGCCTGGAGAAACAAACAACCACTATATAAAAAAAAGTTACAAATGAAATTAACCTCAAACATGATACATAGCCAGACCTTGGGAAGGGAAAATAAAATTAGAGAAAGAAGTTAACCAGGGAGAAACGGAACTTAATGTTCCAGATATTACCATGAATAGATATCCCAGCATCACGCTATCTATCTTTTGCAATCCTGTATTATTTAACTAAACTATTAAGCAACATGGCCATTCAAATATTCAGCACGAGTACTATGCATCCACAGAGGTACGGCCTAGTGATGGCTAACCTTTTTGCCGTTGCGTGCCAAAAGCGGGGGGAGCACGGAGGTTCGTGTGCGCACGTGCCCACACCTATAATTCAATGTGCCCTGCCTCCCATGTGCAACCTCCCCACGCTTTTGGCACGTGATGGCATGGTAGGCCCGTTTTTTGCCCTCCCCAGGCTCCAGAGGCTTTTCTGGAGCCCGGGGAGGGCGAAAACGGCCTTCTCCACCCCCAGAGGCCCTCCGGAGGCCAGAAACAGCCCGTTTCCCAACTTCCAGTGGGCCCGGAAGGCCTGAAAATCAGATGGCCGGCGTGCACATGTGAGCTGGAGCTGAGCTAGGGCAATGCTCACATGCCCACAGATATGGCTCCACGTGCCACAGGTGGCACGCATGCCATAGGTTCACCATCACGGGCCTAGTGGTTAGATCAATGGCAGGAAGGAATAAGTAGAGAGTCATTTAAGGCAGAAGACAAATATATGAGGTTAGAAATGGAACTATAAGACAGGTGGAGTGTTTGCAGAACCTCCTCCTGACAGAAACCTATGCAGAGAAAGTCAGCAAATGATTTAAAGGCGCAGATGGAGAAAAGGCAAGCACTTACTGCTGTTGGATCTTTTTTATGTAGCTCAGCAGCTGTAAGTTGCAGGAAGCCACCGGGGTATCTACGATACAAAAATGACAGCCAAAGTTCATTTAGAAACAGGCAAAAGTGAATGTGCCCAATAAAAAGAGCTTGGAAAACAATACCCTCCTCAGCCTTTCTTCCTTGAGCACATCCTTCCAGATTTGGTTAAACATTTAAATCTCTTTCTGCCTCTATTCCCCTTCCTTAGCCAGTACTACTATCTTATGTATTTATTTAGTGCTGGCAGACTGCCTTGAGATTTACACAACCAGCCCAAAAGAGGACCAAAAAAAAAAAAAAAAAACCTCCAGTTCCCCTCCACCAGGAATCAGCACCCAGATCAGCATAGAGCCGTGATGGCGAACCTATGGCACGCGTGCCACAGGTGGCATGCAGAGCCACATTGGTGGGCACGCGAGCTCAGCTCTGGCCAGCTGATTTTCGAGCCTTCTGGGCCCACCGGAAGTCAGGAAACATGCTGTTTCCGGCCTCTGGAGGGCCTCCAGGGGTGTGGGGGAAGGCCGTTTTCACCCTCCCCAGGCTCCTAGAAAGGCTCTGGAGCCTGGGGAGAGTGAAAAATGGGCCTACCGGGCCCACAGTGCCATTGTGTGCCAAAAGCGGGGGGAGTGCGGGGGGTCATGCGTGCATGCATGGGGGAGCCGGGTGCATAGAATTAAGAGTGTGGGCATGTGTGTGACCTCCCCTGCACTCCCCCCACTTTTGACACGCGATGGCAAAAAGATTAGCCATCACTGGCATAGAGTACCTCCAAAGTCAACTTCAGACCAATAATCAAGTAAACAATACCCCAATCAAGAACCTTCCAAAGAGCAGCAAACAGCTCAACCAAAGAATCTCTAAGACCGTTGCCACCCACACATGCAGGCAAGTCACTGGGATATAAACTGACAGCAAACAGCACTCCTTACTAGCACTGATGTTGTTACCTAGGTGGGTAATGAAACGTCTGCAAGAAAACAAGCAAATTCCGAGAGCACCAAGGATGCCTCATTTCAACCCTGAGCTACAAATATCCTCCTTTATCGATAACTATTAAGTTCACAATCTAGCACTGAATTCATTGCTTAACAGTGCTTACTACGACCAGAAACACTGTCATTAGTGATATAGTCAAAAAGCCATGTAAATGTCCTGCTTACCTATGGCAGTTCCAATAATCCCAGTTCCTGTTGTTAAGCAAGGACCTCACATAACCATAACTTGTGACTTGCTACTGACTTTCCCGCTGACTTTGCTTTCAGAAGCCAGCGGGAAAGGTTGCAAACTGTGGTCACATGACCACGGGACACTGCAAATATTGTAATTGCAATTTGGGTGCTGGGCGCCCAGATCACAATCACATGGCCACAGGGATTCTGCAGTGGACATAAGTATGAGGACCAGTCATAACTACAACTTGTTCAGTGAAAATACAAATGATCGCTGAATGAGAGGCTGTTAAAAGTAGAAACTCATGTACTTGGAATCATAAAAGCAATGTCAAAGGTAACTTACAATAATGTTGTTTTGGAAACATTCATTTTGTAGACTTAAGATTATGGAAAACTTACCCGCTATGTGATGAGTACACTTTCTGCTCCCATTTGTTGCCAGAAAAAGCAACATGCCTTGTATTAATGATGACAACATGATCCCCAAGGTCACCTGTTTTTTTTTTAAAAAAAAATATTTGTCCGTTAATAAATTTATCTCTAATCAAAAGATCTGATTGTATATAATGACAATATTAGAATAGAATAACAGAGTTGGAAGGGACCTTGGAAGTCTTCTAGTCCAACCCCTTGCTTAGGCAGGAAAGCCTACACCACTTCAGACAAATGGTTATCTAACATCGTCTTAAAAACTTCCAGTGTTGGAGCATTTACAACCTCTGGAGGCAAGTTGTTCCACTGGTTAATTGTTCTAACTGTCAGGAAATTCCTCCTTAGTTTTAAGTTGCTTCTCGCCTTGATTAGTTTCCATCCATTGCTTCTTGTCCTGCCCTCAGATGCTTCCTCTTCTTTGTGGCAGCCCGATATTAAGTGCCTCAAGCACAGAATGATATAAATCCAAAACATTGACACATTCCTTTTAATGGAGTCCATTAATTCATTTGAAAGTAAATCAAATGGCTAGCTAATAAAGCCATTGCCGTGGGATGTGCAATGTATTGTCAGAAACAACTCAATTTTTGAGACACATATATGGGGTTGAACTTTGATCTAAAAATATCTGAAGATAAAAAAGGGTTTCAGTTTACTAACACAAATTATTACCCACAAATCATGTTTTGCCCTCTACTTAATATCTATGTATGCCAATGTTTAGTAGGCTTTTCATTAAAAATAATCTAGAAATTCAATATAGTATAACGACCCATACAAACAATAGTGAAATACTACTAAGAAAGCTTGCTAGATGTCCTTGGAAACATCTCAAAAACTTTCAGTGACTAGGGAACTGAAAAACTAGGTTTTACAGTTATAACTTTTTTTCTATATTTACATATTTTATCATTTTGTAAGCCGCTCAAAGTCACTTTGAACCATGCAGCAAATAAATTTAATTAAAAAAATAGATCGTTCGTTGATGCCAAAATCCAATTAAATCTAGAGCCTACTTAACGGCATCGTGCATATATTATTTTACTCCAGATGTTCTGGGTGATTCTGGCTGAAATCTCAAAAGAATATTAAATCTTCAAATTATTAATTTTAAAATAAACACAAAATAATGTTGGCTTCAAAAATCCTTTTAGATTCCATTATTTGTAATCATAGCCCCATATTCAACAAACCACCTACTCATTTTGTTGTTAAGAGTTAAACCAGGGATCTCCAACCTTGGCAACTCCCAAAAAATTCTGGGAGCTGAAGTCCGCCAGGCTTAAAGTTGCCAAGGTTGGAGACCCCTGAGTTAAACCATGGTGTAAAACAAACTTAGTAAAAAATGAATTACTGAAGATCTCTAAGATACTTAGTAGATGTAGTTCCAGTTTTGCTTATTCACTCTCCCTCCCCAATTTAGAACAGGAAAATAAATTGGTGCTGATGTAGTACATTTGTTTCAATCCAGAACAAAACTTACTCAGTGCGTGGTATATTGGTTTATGCTTTCCCTCCAGTCGGACACTTGCAATGGCTGCAAGTTTTCCTGGTGGTTGCATCCATCCATCTAAAAGGTACCAGGTTCGAGCAAATGTAGCCCATTGCTTAAAGAAATAATAGATGTATAAATAAATGGCAAATGGCAACATACAACCTTGGTTGCAAAAATTGTCATCAGGGCACTTTGGTACCACTTGGTACCACATCCAAGAATTTTACAAAATACATCAAGAAATTGTAGCTTCCTGCTATAGCACCAGCGGAACTGCAAAAAACTGCACTACTCGGAACATTGTATATTTTAAGAAGATACTTGGGGGATACCTAAGACACTGGCAGCAACCCGTATCAACCATTAGCACCAGTCAATGGTATTTGTGACACATTTTTAAATGATGAGTTGACTGAGTTTCATGTTTAATGAAAAAGATAATAACAATAATAAAACGAATAAATGAATATTAATATTAATGAATCATTAATGAAATTAATGAATAAAAGTTTATAATAAAAAATTAAATTTACATGCTGTCTGTCTCCAAATGACTCTGGACTGTACACCAAGAACAACAATGCTCTGGCAACTCCTAAAGGACTAACAAAACATTCACACTACTCACATTTCCTAGATTCAGTATATATATGTATGCTCAGCCACTGGTTGGTCTTCGTCTTCGTCTTCGTCTTCGTCTTCTTCTCCTCCTCCTCCTCCTCCTCCTCCTCCTCCTCCTCCTCCTCCTCCTCCTCCTCCTCCTCCTCCTCATTATTATTATTATTATTATTATTATTATTATTATTATTATTATTATTATTATTATTATTATTATTTAAATATGAAACTCAGTCAACTGAACATTCAAAAATGCATCACAAATACCATTGACTGGTGCTAATGGTTGATACGGGTTGCTGCCAGCATCCTAGGTATCAACCAAGTACCTTCTTAAGATGTATGATGTTCCAAGTAGCGGAGTTTTTTGCAGTTCTGCTGGTGTTATTGCAGGAAGCTGCAATTTGCTGATGTGTTATAAAATTCTTGGACATGGTACCGAGTGCCCCGATGACAATGGGTATCACTGTTACATGTTTCATCTGTAGCCGTGTAGTTTCTATGGCCAGTCGTGATATTTCATGATTTTTTCCAGTTCTTTTTCTTTGATTCTGGCATCTCCTGCTACCGCGATGTCAATAAATTGTACGGATGATGATGATGATGATGACAGTATACACAGCAAACGAGATGACCATGCTGGATTTTGTATCCCAAATCACTAGTCGAACACTTCCCAAGCGTTTATCATTGTAATGATATTATTATAATATATATATTTTTTAATTTGATTTATATGCCGCCCTTCTCCAGAGACTCAGGGCGGCTTACAATATATTATTAATTATATTATTATTATTATTATTATTATTATTATTATTATTATTATTATTATTATTATTATTATTAAATATTAATTATATCATCATCATCAACACCATCATCTATTTGTTGCTTCCAAAGTCGTGAGCCAATCTATTCCAGCTACGAAGTCAGAGTCCATCTGCGGGGTTTCATTGCTTTAAGCCAGGGGTCTCCAACCTTGGCTACTTTAAGCCTGGCGGACCTCAACTCCCAGAATTCCCTAGTCAGCCATGTTAAATGGGGGAATTCTGGGAGTTGGAGTCCACTCCACTTAAAAGCGGCTAAGGCTGCGAAAACATGGCTTGAATCCCACCTAGAAAGATCCTCCGGACTCTTCACGTGTCTAGAAACCATCCATCCAGCCGTTACTCTTGACTAGACCCTTAAAGCGACAGACCCAACGTCTCCAGGACTCTTAAGGGGAGAGATATCACGCCTTTCCAATCCTTCTTCCATAGGCGGCTTCCTCAGGAGCCGGCCCTGCCCGAGAAAGACACCCCTCCCGGATCCCGAGGCAGGCGGACGGCCGGACGGACACAAAGTCACCCCTACCTGCGCAGACTTGGTGAAGCTCGCCATGGCTTCCACAGCGCGAGCGGAAGCGGTGGGCCGCCCGGACCATAGAGACGAGAGGTCAGAGCGGCACCTTCCTGAGAAGCGGAAGGGGCGGGTCAGCCGAGGCGGAAAGTCTCGCAGGGGAGGCGCGGGAGGTTTAACGGCGTCAGTCATGGACCGGTATCTGCTCTTCCTCAGCTGGCGGCTCCAGGGCGGCCAGGCGGGTCCCGGAGGCTTTTCAGGTGCCGTTTCGTGGGGGTAAAAGCTCTTGCGCTGAGGGCGGGTGGGGGAGCCCTCTTTCATTCTTATCCGGGGCACGGCCGTGGCTTTTTTGAGGTGGGTGGGTCGGTGGGACGAACGGCTAATTTTGCCCTCTTCGGGGATTTGCTCTCTGCCTGCCTAGGCTCAGATCTCCTGGTGGTCTCCCATCCGAGAACCGCTTGATTTTTTGGAGAGGACGGTTTAGTCCTGCCACCTAGATGAGACTGTGGGGTTTGTCCTTTTCCTGTTCGATTCCTAGGAATTTATAATTGGGGGAAACCAGGCTCAATAGCAGTGACTGTGAGTGGGATCTTGGGAGTCTTAGTGGACAACCAGCTAAATATAAGCCAACAATGTGCGGCGGCAGTAAAAAAAGCCAATGCAATCCTAAATTGCATTAACAGAAGGATACAATCAAGATCAAGGGAGGTACTAATACCACTCTATAAAGCCTTAGTAAGACCACACTTAGAGTATTGCATCCAGTTTTGGTCACCGCACTATAAAAAAGATGTTGAGACTCTAGAAAGAGTGCAGAGAAGAGCAACGAAGATGATTAGGGGACTGGAGGCTAAAATATATGAAGAACGGTTGCTGGAACTGGGTATGTCTAGTTTGATGAAAAGAAGGACTAGGTGACATGATAGCAGTGTTCCAATATTTGAAGGGTTGCTAAAAGGAGAGGGGGTCAACCTGTTTTCCAAAGCACCTGCAGGCCAGACACAGAATAATGGATGGAAACTGAAGAAGGAGAGATTCAACCTGGGAATAAGGAGAAATTTTCTGACACTGAGAGCAATCAACCAATGGAACAGAAGTTGCCTTCGGAAGTTGTGGGAGCTTCATCACTGGAAGCTTTCAAGAAGAGACCGGACTGCCATTTGTCAGAAATGGTGTAGGGTCTCCTGCTTGAGGGGGGTGGGGCGGGTTCAACTAGATGACCTACAAGGTCCCTTCCAACTCTGCTAATCTGTAAACTTTCCCCCTCCCTCTCCCCCACGTCTCTCTGTGTGTGTATGTATATGTGTGTGTGTGTGTGCGCGCACACACACACACACACACACACACAGAGTCTGTTTATCAGTATCTATTTCTCTATCCTCTCTCTCTCTCTCTCAAAAGAATTATATAATAGGAATGTCAGGCTTCGAGGTCGTCTCAAATAAATTGCATTTCAAACAAAGTCTTTGAAGGAAAACTCCTATTTATTAAGCACAACATTCTAGACCCGACTCCATCGAAGCTAACACTGACTTCCAGACCCAAAACCCTCCCTTTCCGTTCCCCACTCCCCTGCACTCATTGGCCATCTTCCAAGTCATTCTACCTCTAATCTACCGCTCCAGCTCAAAGGAATTTCCCCCCTCCCATCCCATCTCCTAGGGGATATTATCTCCAGGGAAAATAAGTAGGTGAAAAGTCAAACGTCCCTTTCCAGATGCCTCCGCCTCTCCTTCTTATGTCAGCACTAGAGTAAATGCAGTTTGAAGTGCTGACAAGGAATTTATGGTGGCCTTCCCACTAGGACTAGGTTGCCTTCCTAGATGTCTTCGACTATTGCCATATATTATATATTTAATATATATTATATATATATTAAAAAGTATCCTTGGGTATTTATTGCAGTTACCAGTAGGTAACTATGGAGGGATGTTTGGAATAATTATTTGTGCTGCCTACAGAACTTCAAATACTCTCCCTCCCCTCCTCCAAATGTCGACAGGATTAATTATTAGATAGTTAAGAGATCAGGATTTTTTCCACCACCCCCACCCCCTATTTGGCTTTTTCTTCTGTTTAAACCAATAGTCCTGTTCCTACAGCATAGTAAACCAACTCATGGAATGGGAGATGGTTGGGGGGTGGGGGAAGAGACGGTTGTTTTATGGAAATCTATTTTAAAAGGGTTTATTGACTTAGTCAGCTAATCGTTATTACCGGTATATCCCAAAGCAGAGTCAGGTTAAACTAATGTAGCTCCATCAGTCTTGTAGGGAGATCTAAGTCGTGACAATAGATGCAATTTCCTCACTTAGTTCTCCAAGTGGTCTCCCCAGAGGGGTGCATGCACGGTGGAACAGGGTGACCAGTGGGGTTTCTTTAAAAAACAACAAGATTTTGCACTCAAACCCAGATTCTATACAAATACAGATAATGAAAAATGTTTTAAACTAAATTATTATTTTTTCATTCATTGGGGTTGCCAGTGGCGTTCCTAAAATGAGATTTTGTATTCTGATAAATAGGCTACATAGCCTTATTTTCATGATTTTTTTTTTCAATAAACTCAATTATGTTTTCCAGGTTTGACAGCTGAAAATATTTATAACTTGCTAAAAAAAACCTGCAATCCCTCTCTAAAGGCAACATTTGAAACTTTCCCAGGTAAGGGAAGCTTTTCTGCAGCAAACTACATTTTGCCTGGTACAGTGGATGAATTTAAACGATTGAGGACATAGAGGGAGTGAACATCTGTAAACTTTACTGCTTTTCAACTTGATGAAATATCTCGTTGTTTGCTGTAAAAAGCAGAGATGAGGAACGATAAAGAAATCTGTTTGGAAGAATTACAATTCTTGGTTTTTGAAGCCTGACATCAATCTTGCCAAACTAAAGCGAACTTGCATTAATCATATACTCTGAGAATTATTACGGAGGAGTTGTCTTTGCCCTCTTTTGCTCCTGAAAATTATCTTAGTTGTCTCTTGTTCCTCTGGAATTTACCCCCTCCCTCTAGGGAATCTGAACTACCTTCATTACAGGCGTCTTAATAAATAAAACTACTACCGGTAGCTTTCTCACTACAGTGCAGGCAATTGTATCTGTAGCATACAATACAATTAAAAAAAAAAAAAATCAAACACTGACAGAAAATCAACCAGCTAACTTTTTCCATGTGTGATGGGGAGGAAAGAAAGCACAATTAATTACTGCATTTATCTGAAATAGCACTTTGATTTGGTACCACTAGAGTTTTTTATGGTTTTTTTGAGAAAGGTTGCTTTCATTTCTTGTATGCTATTTTAATTCTTAAGAGCTATTGCAATCATGACACTTCTTTTAATAAGTTTTCATGAAGAATATGAGGCTTCTATTTTAATTTTCTAAAATTCATCGTAACATGTATATTACTTCTCCTTTTAGCATGTTCTCTTACTGGGATTCCATATGTGAAAGAATGGTATTTTGCAATTCAGTCAATATGTGGATTTTCCCAGGTGAGTCACTGGAAACATTTAATTACCCCAAACATTAGTTCCAGCTTGTTCATTCCTTATAGTATTTTCTTTTAATTGAATAGTTTTCTAGTACTGACTGGGAGGACATCAGTTTTGATGAAGAGACAGATCAAAGCAAAAGCTCTATCCGAAGAAATATTGAAGAATATCTTGGCGATCAGCATGTTGAGGAAGAAGACAATAATTGGGAATCTGTGCCACTCATTGAGTAAGTTGATCCATTGTGGATATGTTAATATGTTGGAAAACATATCTGAGAATTCAGTTTCTGAACTTTGAAATGGTCTTTGAATGCATAGGGGAAAATAAATATTTTAACTAGGAGTAGCAGTAGAATAGCTGATTTAGCCAGAAATTGTTGATTCTGATGAATTCATTAACCAAAACTTCAATGGCAAGTTTTTCGTTTGAAGTAAATCTTTTTTTTTTTTCTATACACAAATACAGTGCTTTATAATTTTGATCCTTGGATTCGGTAAAGCACTAAATGTTTTGAAGCATATTCTTGAATGAGAGTAATTTAATTTTTTTCATTTTTATATTTCAGTCTATATGAAGAATCTGCGGAGAGCATACATCTTTTAGCTGATAAACTTCCTGCTCCTGGTAATATGACCCTTTTGGAAACAAACTATTTTTGTGACAAAATCATTTTGTTAATCTCTTTTCTGCTTATAATAATGCTCTGGTAAATAACTTGGCACACAAGGACACCTTACAGGCAAATTACAAATTATATAGCGAAAATCTGGAAGGATGCCCTTTCTAGGAGAAATTATTTAATAGCATGCAGTTTTGCTTAAAATAACGTAAAGGAATTAAAACATGCTCCATACCAAAGACAATAAGGCAACTAGCAGTAAAGGAAAGGATTTTGTCTATGTGGGATCCTTAGTGCATTCTGAGCTCGGTTGTTTTCTTGCAGACATTTCATTACCGTACTGGATAATATCATCCATGCTCAATCCTAATTACTGATGATGTTGCCTAGTTTGGAAATGAAACGCATCCAAGAATGCAACCAAGCTCAAGAATGTATCAGTGATCTCGAGTTCAACCCCGAGCTACAAATATTCTCTTCTATTGATTTTATTTATTTATTTATTTGGTTTTTATGATGGCTTTATTTATGGTCAGCCCAAGGCAGTGTCTATACTTAATGCTCTTCTTCTGTGGTTGTCTACAAGCACAACTTTGTGAAGCGGCTTGGGCTGAAAGTGAGGGACTGGCCCAAAGCCCCCAGCCTGCTTCTGTGCCTAAGGGAAAACTAGAACTCAACCTTCCGGTTTCTAGTCCAGCACCTTAGCCACTGTGCCAAATTGGCTCTATGAATATTGATTGTTGAATTATGAAGCTGGCCTTGAAGCCCACCCAGAAGTTTCTGATCCAGAATGACTAGTATGGGCAGTGAAGAGCATACTTGAGTGTATCCATGTCAGAACACTGTTGTTGTGGTCCACCAGCAGCCTGTGGAGCTGGCGGTGGAGTCGGACAGTGAGGAGGCTGGGGAGGACAATGGGCCAGTCCTGGAATCACGGGAAGGCCCGGACGAGGGCTCTGCGTCGGAGGCAGAGATAGGACCAGGGCCATCTGGGAGCGATGCACGGACTCTGGAGCCTCCAGAGGCGGATAGCATAGAGGCAGAGGAACAGGAGGAGCAAAGAGCTGCCAGAAGACAAGAGCAGTTAAAGCAAAAAGGATGACTCGGGAGTAAGGCCAGGAGATGATTGGCTCCTCCCAGAAGGCTTAAAAGAGCAGCAATGGCTCTTGGGATCTTTGTAGGAAAGCAACATTGTTTCCTGTTGGTGTCTCTTGCTTCTGAACTTCCTGGGGTTTTGCCAAGAAAAGCCTTTGGCAGGGGGCCAAAGAAGACAAAGGTTGGTGATAAGGCCCAAGGACTGTTTATGAAGAATTTGTTTTGGAATTAATTTGGACTAAGCTGAGAATGAAGTAATTCTCAGCTGTTCTAATAAAATGCATTTGTTTAGGACTGATTGTGTCTGGTAGTAACTACTTGGGCCTAGGTCACAACAACTGTTTGCAAACCCTACTGATTGCAAGTTGGCTTCTGGGTATGATTCAAGATGCTTCTTGTTAGCTATAAAGCCTTATATACGTAAGGCTTGGTAATTTGAGGGAGTACCTATCTCCTGTAGCATCTGCCCAGCCAATTCAATATGGAAGGGTTAAAAAACAGGAGTCCAATGTTCAGTTTCCTGCTCCTGCAAAAAAGCAGACTGAAATGTCAGTCTTTATGATATTTCCTTCTGCAGGAAAAGCAATGGTTGATGTTATTCTCCAGTCTTCAGAAATAGATGCCCCTCAGTTAAAAGACTGTTTACCTGTCATTGGCGTGCTAAAACACCTAAGAGAATGGCATGCAGCAAAGATCTCTATTGTAGCAAACAAAAGCAACAGGTGAGTCGTGGTATTTAAATTCTTCAAATAAGATAATTGAGAAAGGGAGGATTGCTGATGTCATTTTAGGAGTACAAGTAATCCATAACTTATGACCAGTCGCTTAGTGGCTGTTCAAAGTTATGGCAGACCTCAAAAAAGGTACTTGCATCCCACACTCAAAGTTACGATAGCTGTCGTCTCTCAACACCAGCATAATCACATGACCACATTTTGATTTGCTAAGTTGTTCAGATTCACTCAATAATTTTGGGCTAGTTATCCATCTCTTCTGCCAGTCACCCAGCCCAATTCACCTTGCGAGGAGAAGGGAGTTGCATGCTGCCTTGAAGAAAAGTGAAATACAAATCTTAACAGGATAAAAGTAGATAACATTTTGATTAAGATTTAAATACTTTACAAAACGATAAGTGACATTCCATAGCTTTTTGTAACACTCTAGGATCACATTTAGTCTCCTAAAAATTATATGAAGCATTAACCTTGAAAGTTACCAAGATTTTAGTTAAATGTACACTACTTACACGTGTTTTCTTTTTACAGTACTTGGCAAAGATTTGCAGAATATCTTTCTGCTGATATCTTAGCTCTTGAAAACTTAAAAGACAGTATTGATTCAAGGGAACTGTGGAGAGGAAAGATTCAAATCTGGGAACAAAAGGTATTGGAGAGAAACCACTTTTTGTCAGTCTTCTCACTCCTGCAGCCAATTGGAAAATTTAAAAACTCCAGAGATTGAAATAAAGATCACTTTAAAAAGGTTATTAAGATTGAAGAAGCTTAATAAATTCATTGGATAAGAACCTCTTCCATGAATGGAATAATTCTCTAATATGAATTACTTGTTTATCCATAGGGGTTTTTTGGGGGGCGGGGAGGAGGAGGAGGCAGCACAGTTTGCAGATCTGAAAAAGCAATCCACAGATTTTTATTCATTTATTAATTTTATATGCCATCCATCCAGGGATGGGCTCCTGGGGGGTTTAGCAGGGTTTGGGCGATCCTCTAGCCAAGGATCGCCAGGGTTTGGCGAACCCCCAAATGCCACCCCTGGTTGGTCACGCCCACCCAGCCCCTCCCAGGAGTCTCCACGCGGCCCGTTCATCATTCCAGGTAAGTGCAGGAGCTGCGCAGAGGGTCTGAGAGTGCAAAAAATGTGCCTACTGCAGGTTCCGGTGGTCTGGAAACGGGCCCAGGGGAAGCAATTTTTGCCCTCCCGGAGGCTCAAGAAAAGTCTCTGGAGCCTGGGGAGGGCAAAAAATGCCACCACCGCTCCACTGTGGTGCAGGCGGCCGACTAGGACATGTCCACCATGGCCATGTCCACCCAGCAACGGGGCAGCGAACCCGTTGCTAAAGTATCTGAAGCCCACCTCTGCATCCATCCTACTGTCAAGCTATTCTGTTGATTCCAACATGGATGAAAGGCTGGAAAGAAAGAGTGAAAGGAAGAGTAAAAATATACGGTGGGCTCAGATTAGAATACTGTGACAAAAGAGAAAGGAAATGGGTTTAGAAAGCATGTGTTCTATCTTACCTGTTTTGGGGGATATCGGAATTATTGGGGGTCAATGTACTTAAAAACCTACAGGAGAAAATGATTGTGCTAGCTTTAAAAATGTAGCTAATATTTTAAACAGGTATTTTTGACCCATAAATACTGTGCTTTCAAATTCCACTGGCTGCATTATAATGTCTCATTTTATATAATAGCCATCTTAAATAGCCATTTTATATACTGTAACAGATATCTTTAAAACGGGGGAGGGGGAGTAATACTTAAGAGCCTTATAGTTATCCTTTGCTTTTTTTTTTTTCCTTTCTTCAGTTTGGATCTGAAATCGCATTTCCAGATTTTTGTATAAAAGGCACTGCATCTGGGCAGCCATTCAGCCCCGTCTGCTTAAATACTTTCTCTGCCGCTGATGAAAATAAACAGCCAAAGAATACCAATATTCGCTGTGCAGAGGTAATTGATGCGTTTGGTCTATCTGAATTGCAGTTCTTAGCATTTTAGAAGTCAGATAAATCTATGCTCAACTGTGCCATAAAATAGAATATTACTTTTTTTAAAAAAAAACCTTGGAAACAATATTCATCCAGAAAAGTAAACATTTTAAAATCTAGCTTTTTTATGGTTAAGTAAGTAAAATGCATATGCCTAGAGGCATAGAAATTGAAAATCCATTTCATGGTGGTGTTAGCCTGTTTTGGAAATCTAGCTCCTTTGTTCTCCAGAAGCAACTTCAATTCAAGGAAAGAGAAGAGACTCTCAACTCAAAATAAGATTTTTTTTTTGCATTTCCCAAGTCTTTTGGAATAGGGTGGCATACTTGACATGCACACTTAGAACTTGTGGAAAACTCTCAGTATAGATGAAATGATCTTCAATTTTGTTTGTTTTATTACCAGGATATTCAGGGAAAAACACATATCAGATCTCAGTTTTAAGAAAACTGAATTTGAACGCATAGTAACAAATAGGCTGTTTGATATGACCAAGTGAGCTTTTAAAATGGAAGAAAGCTGCTCAAAATTTTATTATCAGGAATGTGGAATTTCTGGCTTGCTGGCTTCAGATGACAGATGTTTCTGTCTGCCAGGGAAATTAAAGCATTATTATTATTTTTTTGCCTTGGGCAGAACATAGCTGAGAGCAATAGGGCCCCTTCCAGTGGTGGGATCTACCGGTTCTGTGGGCGTGGCTTGGTGGGTGTTGCTTGGTGGGCATGGCCAGGGGGTGTGACAGACACACTCGGCTTCCTGCACCCCCCTGGGAGCAAAAACAGGCCGCAGGGGGGCCGCCGCCCCTCCTGTGCCCAATTTTGGGCCTAGGAGGCCTCCCTGCACTTACCTGGCAGCCAAAATGGGGCGTGTGGGGACTCCTGGAAAGGGTGGGGCCAGCCAGCAATTTAACTAACGATTCATCTGAACCAGCCCGAACCGGCTGAATACCACCACTGGCCCCTTCTCTGAAATTGCATCTTCGGAGACCCAGTGGTGAGATCCTTTTACTCCTGAAGTCTCATCTGATAACCAGCCTGGCAAGGGTATAGAAAGAAGCATATTTATCCCTTAATGCTTGTTTTTCATCATGCATTTATATATGCAGTAGATCATAGCCTTCTAGTTGAACTCCCTTCTCAAGCAGGAGTCCCTCAATGTCACCATAAATATACAACAGGGATAATAGCTAGGGTAGTTGCCCTAAAATGTAGAATCTAAGAGAATCAATAAGGAAAATTAACGAAGAGAAAAATTTAGAAAAGGAAAAAACTGTTGAAGTATTTCAGGTCAATATTGCTATTTGTTTGTCTGTCTGTCTGTCAAACGCTTCAAGGTCTTAGTTACCACCTTTAGAGCGCTCCATGGCTTAGGACCGGGGTACTTACGAGACCGCCTTCTGCCACCAATAGCCTCTCACCGCCCAGTACGCTCCCATAGAGAGGGGCTTCTCAGGGTGCCGTCAGCCAAACAATGTCGACTGGCGGCCCCCAGGGGGAGAGCCTTTTCTGTGAGGGCACCCACCATCTGGAACGAGCTCCCCCCAGAGATACAGAAGATTCCGGATCTGCGCACTTTCCGCCGTGCCCTCAAAACATTCCTGTTTCAGCAGGCCGGCCTGGCCTAACTTTCCCTTTATATTGCTTTTTGATTTTATTTTAAACTAGGATGTCTTGAATTATCTAGGACCAGAATGTTTAGTATATTTTAATTGGTTTTTTTTTTATTATTAATGTTTGTATTACATGTATTTTTATCGTTCGCTGTTCACCACCCTGAGTCCCTTAGGAATAGGGCGGTATATAAATTTAATAAATAAATAAATAAATAAATAAACATGTACAAGATAGCAGGTATTGGTATAAACATAAACAAAGGAAGTAAGTACAGATAAATGGGGACAGTAGGACAGGGACGGTAGGCACGCTGGTGCGCTTATGCACTCTCCCAACTTGCTCATAGAGTTTGCCTGCTAAGACAGATAAGGAATTAATTCTGTTTTGTCCAATTAAACCCAATCTACATTGTTTATTTTATCACCATCATCAATTTTGCTTCATTGTGGCAGACTTCATCACCTCTGTTGAATCTCTCACCTTTGAAATTTTTGGGGGTGTGCAAGGGTAAAGGAAAAATGAGAAAGCTCCTATCTGCAGACGTTCTTGTCCCTCCCCCCCCCAAAAAAATAGTTTTGATAGTGTGTGCTGGAATACACAATCCAAATTACCTTTTAATTTTCTTTCAGGTGTTCCATTATTACGGTCCTGCTTTAAAATTTGTACAGATGGTGCTGTTGACTCACCTGCCAGCATGTTTAGTATCAAACCTCCAGTTTGAGCTGTATCCTTTTATAGCAGATGTCATTTGGTTTGATTTAGGAGTGTTTTTTTTTTAACGCCCCTGGAGACTGGAAGTGAATGTCAGAAGCAGGAAATCTTTAGAGCAAGTAAACTAAATGCTCTCATAGAGATGCACTGTCATGAATGACAGTTTAAATAAATGGTGCAACTATTGCTAACGTTGCTTTGAGCTTTATAGAGGCAATAATTCATTCTATAAATGTGGAAGACTCCGAATCCAGTGGGTTCATTCTTATGGTACATAGTGCTGTACACTCCTTTGCAAAGTTGAATAGTTGGACCTTTGCAAAGTTGAATAGTAATATAGAATAACAGAATAACAGAGTTTGAAGAGACCTTGGAGGTCTTCTAGTCCAACCCCGTGCTCAAGCAGGAAACCCTATAGCATTTCAGACAAATGGTTGTCCAATCTCTTCTTAAAAACCTCCAATGGAGCATCCACAACTTCTGGAACCAAATCATTCCACTAACTTTTTTTTAATTGTCAGGAAATTTCTCCTTCGTTCTAGGTTTGTTCTCTCCTTGATTAGTTTCCATATAAGCTTGGAAAGGATTGGAAAAAAATATATTTCTTATTGGTCTTGTTTGTTACATTCTCCAACATTCAGGAATGTTCTTAGGTTATCTAATCACCTCACCAGTAATGAGGATTATCGGTCTATATTTGTATACAGGTAGTCTTGACTTACAACAGTTTGCTTAGTGACAGTTTGAAGTTATAACACCATTGAAAAAGGTAACATGGCTATTTTTCACGCTCTATGACCATTGCAGCATCCCTACAGTCACGTGATTTACATCCAGATGCTGGACAACTGACTCTCATTTGTGATGGTTGCAATGTCCCGGTGTCATGTGATCACATTTTCTGGCAGGCAAACTCAGTGGGGAAAGCCAGATTCACTTAACAACCTTGTTACCAACTTAACAGCTGCAGTGATTTGCTTAACAACTGTGGCAAGATGGGCAAAATTTCCATCGCTAAGTGAGACATATTTTAAGTGCATTAAGATATGTCTTACTGAGCACCAGAAATTTTGGGCTCAATTGTGGTCGTACGTTGAGGACTACCTGTATCGACTATTGCACTTCGTAGCTATGAGCGTGTGATTCCTAAACTTTGTCTAGGACTTTGGCTAGAACTGATGCTGAGAAGAAGTCTCTACTCTTGTGGGATCAGCTTTCTTCTCTCCGTGGAAAGGTAGATGGTGGCTTTTTATTAACATGAACTTTTAGCAGAATGAAAGTGAGTTAAAATTAATGTATATGTATTCCCTAAAAGAACCCTTGTTTTTAGGGTAAGTCCGAAAGCTGACTATATTGACTTAAATTAAAATAATCAGTTTAACAATAGTTTTGTAGAACTATTCTTGTAGAACAGAGGTCCCAACCTGTGAGCCACCGGGCCGCATGAGTAGCTGGCTGGAAGCACGCATGTGTGCAGACACACAGCCCCATCCATCCATCCATCCATCCATCCATCCATCCATCCATCCATCCATCCATCGTATTTCTTAACCCTCCATCTCCCTCAGAGTGGGCTCTGCTTATGCACGAGACATTTCATATATCAGTATCTGAGAAGATTTATTTATTTATAATCAAGCCTACATGTGTTTCATCTGCAGGCAGGAGCTTTATTTGTACTGCCTTGCAGTATAAGCAGTATGCTGAATCCCGTCCCCAGCCAGCTAAGTACAAAAAAATGGAAGGAATGTATAGCTGAAAAACACAAAGGTCTCGGCAGTAAGTAAAGTTGTATTGTCTCCACACTATGCGGTTTTAGTAAATTGATAAAAAGCTAAAGAATGCTTGGGTGGTACAAAAAACTGTGATTAAGAAAGACATTGACTGACCACCTCTGCCTTCTGCTATAGTCAGCAGAGAAATTGTAAAGTTTGGGTCTCTGCTTTCTCTCCGGTTGAAAAACAGTGATGCTAATTGTCAAGAAACTTTTTAAAAAAACAATATATAGCTTGGACTTTAAATTACTTACTACTGAAATCAGAAATCCTGGCTACTTGAAATCTAGCATGCATGCTGATTTAATCTGTTTTTTGCTATGTGTTTATGAACAGAGCACTTGAAATTTTTGTAAACATTAAGATGTACCCGTATTTCTCTTTAGTTCCAGAAGTCGAACTTAAAGGAGAAACGTGCAATTATTATTTCTTGGTACAAGGCAACGGCTCTGGAGGATGTAAAGCAACAATAATCTATTCAGCCAATCAGATCAATGGCTCTGTCACTCTGGCAGAAAGTATAGGAAAGCTGACGACAACAGAAGAAGAAACAGAAACAGGTATACATTTTGTAGTTGACCTAAGAGGCACAAATGTTCATTCCAGTAAGGTAAAGTTGTAAGTAGAATAAATGCTTTCTTTGTTAATAGTAATTATTTGAAATGAGCCTTCAGAAAACTAATCAGATCTGTGAATTAAACACATTGATCAAGAATAGCCATATCTATTCTTGAACCAAATACCAAAGCGCAAATACAGCTTTGTTCTCAGAGTCTTATTTAACATTAAGATAAAATCTTGATTCACTATTGACTGGACTGCCTGGACCTAGGTTAGACTTGTTCTTTTACTTTGTTCTCCAACAATGTAAGTCTCAACTCTAGGTTTTCACTAAGGGTTTACTAGGCTTGGAGAGATTTGTTTTTTTTCTGGATCACCTCTCCTTTTTAGTTTATTTACAACTTGTATAGAGAAAACACATTTGCCTGCTTGCTTTGAAAACATAAGAAGACTATAGGTCCATTTAACTTGATATTATTGATGTTGACTAGCATTGGCTGCACAAGGACTTTTCCCAGCTCTGTGTACATGCAAAATATATGCTATACCAGTGAAGTATGGCTATTACAATTGCCAAAATTGCCTTTTTAAGCCATGTGATTTATCTGTTACTATTACAGATACCTTTCAATTAATGAATCCAGTTTCCACACAGAGGATAATACAGCTAGTCCTTCACCTTAATTGAGCCGGGGTTCTATGGTTGTAAGTCATTAAGCAAAGCCATTTTGCCAGAAATCAGAAGGAAATGCTGGATTCCAGCAAACTAACTTAAATCATGGTTATGAGATGTTGCAAACAGCTGTAATTGCAGGCCAGTTGCTGAGTGCCCAAAATGCAGTCATGTGACTGAGGGGAAGGTACAGCCTGATGTCAGAACATTGAAACAAGGTCATAAGTAGTCCCAAAGGTGCTTTTCCAAGAGGCAACTGGACTTTCTGAAGAAGCTTCTTGGATGAGGAGCGAAACGTGTTCAAAGAAAAACCAAAAGTCCAGTTGCCTTTTGAAAAAGCATCTTTGGGACAGCCATAACCTGAATGATTGAGACTCTCCATAGACAAGGTCATAAGTAGCTTTTGGGTCTGTCATAACTGCTGCTAAGTGACCAGTTGTAAGTTGAGGACTATGTTTTGCTTCCCAAGAAAATATATGAGGTACTTTCCACAAAGACACGCAATGATGTTCTGTGAGTAGAAGTTGCCTTTAATCTGATTTCTTTGATTATAGTCCTGTATTTGCGCTCTCAAGTCATTTACGTGGCTAAATTTTAGCATTTGATGTAATTTGATCACTTCATTTTTTTTTTTTTAAAAATCACCTCTTTATCAACACAGGTTTCTTTGAAGAGTTTCTCAAAGTTTTCCCGCATTTTTATGGAGAACAGATTTTACAAAGAGAGAAGAAACTGGCTCAGTTCCAAAGACAGATTTTGAATCACTGCCTGAGTAAGTAATGGAATATTTATCCACAGAATAATGGATAGAAAATACATCAGTAAAAATATATCGGTCGGTGTATCTTAATTTATAGAGGGTAATACTTGAAAATAAAAAATGGGCTTGTTTTAGGGGCTATGACAATCATTTCACTTTGAGAATGCCTTCTTGAGTGATGCTTTCCATTTTCCTGTCTGTAATGTTTACTTGGCAAACTTCTAAACTCATTCAACAAATCAGGAAAATGGTTTGGAAAAAAAGAGTATTCCTTGAAAAAATGTTTTATGAGTGCCTGCTCAAATGACATTGTGTTTATGTATGCATAGCAAATTGCAGAAGCTTTTCTCCATAATCTTATAAAGGGATTATGTTTTTATTGCCTTATTTTTTACTTGCTTACAGCATGATGCAATAATTCAATTCAGCAAATTAGCATTATTATACATCTTGCATTACTAATATCATATCAGTGACGCCTAAATTTATTGTTTTCTGTTTTACAGAGAGACAAACGTTTGCTGGGCAGCTACCTGTAGCTTTAAAGAATAAACTGAAATATCTATTAGCCTACAGCAGGGAGCGTTTTTTTGAATTATGGAAGGTTAGCCATCCAAGTACTGTTTATCCAGGAGCAATGATTAAACCTAGAGATGAGGAAGCCATTGATGGTAAGCATCATTTTGTTAAATGTCTATGGAGATTCTCAGTCATCCAGGTCATGATTGTCCCAAAGGTGCTTTTTCAAGAGGCAACTTGGACTTTCTGGTTTTTCTTTGAAAACGTTTTGCTTCTCATCCAAGAAGCTTCTTCAGAAAGTCCAGTTGCCTCTTGAAAAAGCACCTTTGGGACATCATTTTGTTACTTAATTAGACTAATTAGGATAAACACATTGCTATAAATTACATTGTTTTAATAAATGAGCATTCATAATGCAGAATGTCACGTAGAGAAATGGGAGGTGTTTGAACTTTGAGATTGATTAATGGAGGACTTTTTTGTAGCAGGTAATACAGTCAAGGTATTAGTGGATAAGATACAGGTACAGGTACTCCTCGACTTACAACAGTTCATTTAGTGACCATTCAAAGTTACAATGGCACTGAAAAATGTGACTTATGACTGTTTTTCACAGTAATGACTTTTGCAGTATCCCCATGGTCATGTGATCAAAATTCAGATGCTTGGCAACTGGTTCATACTTACGACCGTTGCTGTGTCCCAAGGTCATGTGATCCTTTTTGCGACCTTCTGACAAGCAAAGTCAATGGGGAAGCCAGATTCACTTTAACAACCGGGTTACTAACTTATCAACTGCAGTGATTCACTTAACAACCGTGGCAAGAAAAGTCGTAAAATGGGACAAAACTCACTTAACAAATGTCTCACTGAACAACAGTAATGTTGGGCTCAATTGTTGTTGTAATTTGAGGACTGCCCGTATTCCTGACCACGATGGTGAGAATGAAGATTGTAAGAAGAAGAAGAAGGGGCACAAGGCAAGACTTGGGTCTCCTTACAATTGTCTCATATGTTTTCTCTGTTCATTTTTGTTGCTATCACAAAGTATAATTGAAGCTAATAATACTTGGTGTTAATAGTAAGTGAACAATAGGTCTTCGAGTTGTTGCCAAAAGTAAGAGATTTGTAAATTATTTTATTGAAGCTGGATAGAAATTTTCAAATTTTGCTCCACAAAACTTTTAATTACACCGAATGGGAAACTAGAACATCATTAGCTGTGTTGGTTTAAAACAAAAGATGAAGGTCCATAGATTTTGCAGTGGATTAAATGCCTGCCTTGCCTTCTTGCCCTTCCTCTCACCCACTGTCCCAACTATTCTCAGAATCAAAGCTAAAAGATTCAAATCCTTTGAAGTGGCCCGAAAGAAATGTTCTACAGAACTTGGAAAATTCTGAGAAGATTAAGCAAAGAACAAGGTAACATTAAGCATTTACGTCTATGTGTTAGTGTGTAGCTGTCATGTGAATGTAGCTTTCCGCTCATTCGGATTTGATTTTCCTTTTAGAGTTTCTGAACAGCTGTTGGGCCACAAAAATGGCCAGAAAGACTCAGCGTTACTTGATGCTAAAGAGATGCTTAAGTACTTCACTGCAGAAGGCTTGCCTGTTGGAGATCTGCAGCCCTTACACATTCCAAAAAGGTAGAGTAAAATCCTTGTCTTGAACATGCAACCCTACAGTTGACTCAGTAGAGCTGCCAAAAAAGCCAACACAGTTCTAGGCTGCACAGACAGAGGGATAGAATCAAGATCACATGAAGTGTTAATACCACTTTATAATGCCTTGGTAAGGCCACACTTGGAATACGGCATCCAGTTTTGGTCGCCACAATGTAAAATAGATGTTGAGACTCTAGAAAGAGTGCAGAGAAGAACAACAAAGATGATTAGGGGACTGGAGGCTAAAACATATGAAGAATGGTTGCTGGAACTGGGTATGTCTAGTTTAATGAAAAGAAGGACAAGGGGAGACATGATAGCAGTGTTCCAATATCCCAGGGGCTGCCACAAAGAAGAGGGAGTCAAGCTATTCTCCAAAGCACCTGAAGATAGGACAAGAAGCAATGGGTGGAAACTAATCAAGGAGAGAAGCAATTTAGAACTAAGGAGAAATTTCCTGATAGTTAGAACAATTAATCAGTGGAACAACTTACCTCCAGAAGTTGTGAATGCTCCAACACTGGAAGTTTTTAAGAAGATGTTGGATAAGCATTTGTCTGAAGTGGTGTAGGCTTTCCTGCCTAAGCAGGGGGTTGGACTAGAAGACCTCCAAGATCCCTTCCAACACTGTTATTCTATTCTATTCTAGATAATCTTAAGTAGCTACAAATTCTAGTTCTCCCGTTGAAACATAATTTTTGCTGGGAGCATTCAGACATCGATAGTGATGTTGTATGCTCACAATTTTCAAACAGTGTGGTCTTGTGAAACGCCTCAAAAAATTGAATAGGTTCTAATATCTGTATTTGAAGTCCAAGGATCACCTGCAAACTCCAACTTTCTGTGTTGCTCAGAAAGGATATAACAGCAGTATCATTGCAGGTAAGAACTTCAGAATGAATTATTAAAATGAGCTTTGTTTTAACCTGCATTATAACAGAAACATTTGAATTCACACTAGGTGTAAGCTTGATTAGATCATAATGAAGACTGATAACAAGGAATTCCTTCAGAGAATTCTTAAACCTGGTTTGGAGCATTGGAAATGGGGTGGGGCCTTCCTTCCTTCCTTCCCTCCCCCCTGCTCCCTCCCTCATGCAGGTTCCTTGTCATGTTATTGCTCACAACTAATAGTGTTTCCTCTGACATTGACAACAGAATTTCAGACCATCTGTTCACAGGATTAAAACTAATCATAGTTTGCAAATACACATTATGGAAAAGTACAATTACTTTTAGGAACTAATCTCGAAAATTGAGGGGGGAGGATATCATTCATACTGCCTGATTGAAGCCAGATCTTTTTCGTGAATGGGTAATGAATTTCTGGAATGTCAGCCAAGTTATCTTGTTTTGATTAACCAGTGACAGCATGTGTATAAACTGTACTTTTAGATTGCAACAAAATATTCTACCAAGACAAACAGAACTCTGCTACTTTATTTTACAGATAGAACGTATATTTGATTATTTGAACATTTTGTGTTACTATTGTTTCCAATAATGGAGAGCTATGTAGAATTATTTACGTATGAAATCTAGAATTTCTAGATGACTTAGAAATTTCACAAGGAATAGGGTTCAGAAGTACAACATAATACCGTAGTGAAGTACAACACCAAAGTAGGAGGAAGGAGGAGGTATGAATAGAATAGAATAGAATAGAATAGAATAGAATAGAATAGAATAGAATAGAATAGAATAGAATAGAATTAGAATAGAATTAGAATAGAATAGAATAGAATAGAATAGAATAGAATAGAATAGAATAGAATAGAATAGAATAGAATAGAATAGAATAGAATAACAGAGTTGGAAGGGACCTTGGAGGTCTTCTAGTCCAACCCCCTGCTTAGGCAGGAAACCCTACACTACTTCAGACAAATGGTTATCCAACATCTTAAAAACTTCCAGTGTTGGAGCATTCATAACTTCTGGAGGCAGGTTGTTCCACTGATTCATTGTTCTAACTGTCAGGAAATTTCTCCGTAGTTCTAGGTTGCTTCTCTCCTTGATTAGTTTCCACCCGTTGCTTCTTGTCCTGCCCTCAGGTGCTTTGGAGAATAGCTTGACTATGTATGTATGTTAACCCTAACCCTAACCTTCACACAACATCACCTTTCAGACAGCATGTCACATGGCATGATCAGCCAGTCACATGACCCACCAACCACAGGATCACATGAGCTCAATAAAAGAGGAGGAAAACTAAAACAAGACGCTTCAACTTCAAATCCCACTGAGGATGTCACCTAGCCTGGTAACAAAACGTTTGGAAGCTAAACAGGAAGCCCGGAGAACAGAGTGCCACCAATCCTAAACAGCGTCAGCCCTTGTTTAGTATCTGAGACTATCATCCATAGTTGTTAGTTGAATTAGGTATTAGTTCATTCCATGTCAAGTGCTCTGATTTCAGAAAAGTGATTGGTAAAGCATTATGTGTGCTGATGCAATACTTGTGGAGATATAGGCATTTGTGTGACCCCATAGTATGACTCTGAGGTTCCAGCAACTTTGAGACATAATATCTCTGGCAATATTTTGTTGAGAGAAACAAAACTCAGCCATCTTTTAGCACAACATTTTGTGCTCTATTAAACAAAATAATAAAAACATTCTCATGAGCGATCTCCATCTAGATAATTTGGAGCAAAGTTGGCTGAAAATGTGTGGCTCAAAAAAAGGTTAAAGTTTGGCTTTTTATATCTCTGGAAGAAAAAGTTATAATAAAAGTGAAACTGTGTGTGTAATAACTTAGCAACACAAGGTTTTCGAATATAAAATTTCTACTGCTTTCCAGTAGTTTAAAAATTGAGTGTAAAGTTGACGTTTTTTGTAAAAACATGAAAAATAGGGTATTTTCAGCCCGCTTTCACAAAAAAAGACCTTCTGGAAACTCTGCTAAATCATTTTCATTAGAAAGAGCATGTTTCAAACCCCCTAAAAAGTAGAGTTAGTTTTTCATCACTGTGGACCCCCAGACCACTTGACATGGAATGACTAATTGAAGCACAAATTTGGACATAATTAAGTGTGTGGCCATATCACACTTAAGGTGCAGATGTTGCTTTGGTGCCCAGTAAGCTTCTGAGTATAGTTCAGTGTTGTTTTGTTTTGCTTGAAAGCCTAAACGTTTGTCTGCTGAGCACATACAGAACCGATTGCTTCCCCTTGTGCCTCTATGATGATTCACTTGATTGAGCGATCAAAGTGGAGTCATTGCAAAAGGGCCTTTCAAAGCTGTGTTTGCCGTATATTGGAGTTTTGTATTTGATTATTACAATTACAATGGCAATTTAATTTTTATGGCATTTTTCATCTTTATTTATTTATATCCTGCCTTTATTATTTTTATAAACAATTCTCTCTATATAATATTCCTTCCTCTTCCTATTTCCCCACAACAACAAGTCTGTGAGGTAGGTTGGGTTGAGGGGGAGGGAGGGAATGAGAGAGAGACTGACTGACCAGCCAAAGGTCACCCAACCAGCTTTCATGCCAAAGGCATGAAACGCAAAGCCTCCTGGCTTTCTAGCTTGAAGTGTTGTTTTTATGCTTATAAACTACCGGGAGTCCTTGGACTCTGATGGTATATAAATGAGAGAAATACACATAAAACAAGCATGCTACAAATCAGATGTCTGTTCTTTACAATATGCTGCTAATGAGACTGATTGTTCCTATTCCTATTGTTAAAATGTTTGTTTTGCCTATAATAGCACTTAGCAATAGCATTTAGACTTATATATTGCTTCACAGTGCTTTTACAGTCCTCTCTAAGTGGTTTACAGAGTCAGCATATTGCAACAATTTTACCCACCTCGGAAGGATGGAAGGCTGAGTCAATCTTGAGCCGTGGGACTTGAACTGCCAAACTGCTGGCAATCAGCAGTCAGCAGAAGTAGCCTGCAGTACTGCACTCTAACCACTGCGCCAGCACAGCTCATATATAAGGGAGCAATAACTTTGGTTTCAGGTGAATTCTGTGTTGTTGTTTTTCAGTGATAGTGTTTTTTTGACACCTGAACTGACACCTCGAAAACTGAGAGCTTTACCGTTTGAAAAAGCTGCCAGCTGCCATTACCACGGTCTTGAGTAAGTTCCCTTACTGTGAATTATTTCCTGAGCCCTCTCCTTTGGCACAAGTCAAGTTTAAGAAAATATTGAAACTTTAAAAAAAAATAATAGATTTCTCTCCCAGTTCTTTTCATATTTTGGATATTTAATGCTTGAAACCAAGCATAATGTTTAAATGCATGCTTTTGTAAGTACAAAATATGTTCTGACAATGTTTTCAGCTGAAAGTAGAGCAGTTGACCTGGTAGTATTTGAACGTAATGCTTTTCAATGTCAAAGGGGTGTCTTCTCTATCACTGCACCAAGTACCTGTAGTCTCAGGCCAACTGGCAGAACCAGGTTTAAAGGCCCTTCTGGAAGGCCAAATGAATGAAGGTGGATTTCACCTCCAGTGGCAGGGTGTTCCACAGGGATATTTTTTTTTTATTTATTTATATGCCGCCCTTCTCCGGATACTCAGGGCGGCTTACAATGCGTTAAGCAATAGCCTTCATACTTTTGTATATTTATACAAAGTCAGCTTATTGCCCCCACAAACCGGGTCCTCATTTTACCTACCTTAGAAAGGATGGAAGGCTGAGTCAACCTTGAGCCTGGTGAGAATTGAACTTGCAGTAATTGCAGGCAGCTGGAAGCTAAATACTACCTTTAACAGTAGCATTAGTCTGCTGCCCCACTCAGGCTCCTGAATGGAGAAATTTGAGTAAGAAAAGCAAGGACGATATACCCTTATGGCAAGAAGGGCATAAAGTTTTCCTATATGTCAGAAGGAGCCTAGACTTTCTGCAATGCTGGTGGTTCCAAACCCTGTTTTTAATGTCGATTGTTAGGTACTGCCTCGACAACAGAAGAGCTTTGGAAAGAGATGGGGAGTTTGCTGAACTTCAGTCTCGTCTTATCCGTTTTGAAACTCAGACCACCTGCACAAAGGAGTCTTGCCCTGTGCCCTGGGTCTTGAGTCCCCTGCCATCCCCGGCAGTTTTGTCCGAGCCTGGAAGTGTCCCTGACGGAGAATCTTCACAAAGAGACTTCCAAATGGAAACCTCTAAGCTAAAACGGAGATCAAAAGACGTAGAGAGCTTTGGTTCCAACAAAAGGTATGAAAATAAATAGAACCGAGAGATTTCTTTCCTTTCTTGATTGCTGCTTTGCCTGGCTGTTATGCAATGTTTCTCTTCTATCATTTTTTTTTTCTGGCTATGATAACCTTCAGTGTACCATGTTTTCTATTGAAGTAAGTGGCACTTTCTTAATCCCTATGTTAAGGTTCCGACTGACGAGCCCAACCAAGCCAGCAAATCGAGACTATCAGATTCCTTTAAAAACAGCTTTATTGAGTACATCATTTCAGCCCGTATGAAAGCAAAACCAACTCTAATTATTTCCCGTGGTTCTCGTACAATTAAAAGAATAGATATTCCCCTCCCTCCTGGTCACAGGTCACATTATCCAATTAGGTGTTCTGGCATCTCCCGGGTAACTCCTTCCAGTCTCGGGCCAGCACCTCTTGAGATGACCTTGGTTCCCACGGGACGATCTATTGTTATTGTCTGGTCTGACATTTCAAACGTCCCCCTCCCCCATACTGTGTGGCAGGCTGAGAAACGAAAAGATGGCTACGGCAGCATGGATCCATTTCAAAGTTGGCACCTATAGGACAGAGTTCCCCAATATTTCTGGCTTTGCGGACCGGTGGGGGGAGAGGGGGAAAGAGTGGATGGTTCGTGCAAGCGGCCGGCACGTGTGCGTGCGTAGCTCCATTTCCATGAGCAGAGTGCCTGCCGCTCCCGCAAATAGAGCATGGTCGCACACGCTTGCCCATTGCTCACACAAGTGAGGATACACGCTCTCGCTGGCTGTTTCCATGGCCGGGTTGCAAATCCCTCCCCATTCACTAGTGTACTGTGGCCCACAGGTTGGGGACCACTGCTATAAAAGATAATGGTAAAAGTTCCCCTTGCACTTATGTGCTAGTCATTCCTGACTCTAGGGGGCAGTGTTCATCTCCGTTTCAAAGCCGAAGAGCCAGCGCGGTCCTAAGACATCTCCGTAGTCATGTGGCCGGCATGACTAAATGCCAAAGGCGCACGGAACGCTGTTACTTTCCCACCAAAGATGGTCCCTATTTTTCTACTTGCATTTTTTATGTGCTTTCGATCTGCTAGGTTGGCAGAAGCTGGGACAAGTAACGGGAGCTCACCCCGTTACGCGGCACTAGGGATTCGAACCGCTGAACTGCCGACCTTTCGATCAACAAGCTCAGTGTCTTAGCCACTGAACCACCGCTACATAACACCCCTATATAACACCCCTGCTATAGCACATTGAAAAATATTGCACAGTGCTAGCTGAGGGTAATTTGCTCAAGAGTGGTTCCATTTAGTTACTTGTGTCATATGTCTAAATAGTTGTATTTTCATCTGGAGACCAGATTAGGGACAGCTGTTCATGGAGAAAATTTATTTAATGTCGTCATTAAGAGTTGACAGTGATTTCGTGGCTCATAATATTTTAATTTTGCTTTCAGGCTGATAATTCTGATAGATGATAGATGTCAATACTGTGGTATTTTCAAAATAAATCCAAGCCAGCATAAATACATTTTGGTAAAAAGAAAAGAAAAGAAAAAAGTAATGTTACTCTTGTTTCAGATTACTGCAGTCTGAAAGCACAGATTCCGTCTTGTCCCAGGTGAGCAGAATCCGCAGGAGTCACCAAGCCACAGTTGTCCCAAAGAAATGCTTGAAGACTTCAACCTCTCTGCCCTCTGCGGCTGACAAATCTTTTCAGAATTGGGTGGTGAACAAAGAAACTTCCAGGAGCAACTCAGCAAGCCAGAACTGTAATAAAGAACCGGAGACACCGAAGCCCGGAAAAGAATCGAGATCCCAGAAGCATACACGGGTAAAGAATTCCTTTCTCCCTGCTGGATTTTTATGGTGACATCATTACACCACCAAAAGGCCTTCTATGGCCTGGCTGGCAACTCAAGAGGTTAATCTTGTTCTGATCTAGGCCTCCCGAGATCATGAAGCAGACTCCTCATCCCGATAAAACCTCTTTTATTTAGGTTAAAGAGAATCCCTCTCCAGCAAAGTCCTGGCAAACAGTCTTTCATGAGATTTCATAACCACAGACCTTTATCAGGCTTGGAGAGTGGCCAGGCCGATATCTTTCAAACACCTGTAGCAGCAATTACCTGCTGCAAGAAGTCAGGAACAGATTTTCACCCTAATGAATGGAACTAATTGTCTCCTGCAAACTCCCCTCCGCTCCTCTTTATTCCCTATGGGAGGGGCCATTCACCATCCACTTGTGCCTTTACTCCCGAGTAGGTCCTTGTTCTTTAGCTGTTCCCTTCTCCTGGCAGCTCTGCGCATGTGCACATCGGGAACAGGCTCCAGCTGTTCTTCTGCCCCACTGATATCCAACTCTGAAGGCAGCTGGTAACTGTCAGACGGCCCTGGCCCCATCTCTGCCTCTGATGCAGAGCACTCATCAAAGCCTTCCCCAGACTCCAGGACTGGCCCATGTTCTTCCCCAACCTCCTTACTGTTTTGAGTCTGCCACCAGCTCCGCTGGCTACTGGCGGGCCACAACAGAACTCCAGCTTTCAACCTAGAGTTTTACTTCTCTAGAATATATTACATTTATTTATTTTATTTTTATTTTATTTCCAATTTATATACCGCCCTTCTCCCTGAGGACTCAGGGCCGTGTACAGCCAGAATTAAGAACATGAAATACAAATATTAAAAAACATTAAAATATATATAAATTTGGCCCAAAAATTAAAAATCACAAACCAATTTAAAACTTTTAAAAATTTCTTCTTAAGCCAGCCCGGCTTGTTGGAAAAAGTGGGTTTTAAGGGCACGGCGGAAGGCACTGAGGTCTTGGATTCTCCTTATCTCAGGGGGCAACTGATTCCAGAGGGTAGGAGCCCCCACAGAGAAGGCCCTCCCCCTGGGGGTCACCAGCCTACATTGTTTGGCTGATGGCACCCTGAGGAGGCCCTCTCTGTGGGAGCGCACGGGTCGATGGAAGGTCGTCGGTGGCAGCAGGCGGTCTCGAAGATAGCTAGGCCCTATGCCATGGAGCGCTTTAAAGGTGATAACCAACACCTTGAAGCGCACCCGGAAGACCACCGGGAGCCAGTGCAGCTCGCGCAGGAGCGGTGTTACATGGGAGCGCCATGCTGCTCCCATCACTACCCGCGCTGCTGCGTTCTGGACCAGCTGGAGCCTCCGGGTGCTCTTCAAGGGGAGCCCCATGTAGAGAGTGTTGCAGTAGTCAAGGCAGGAGGTGACGAGGTGTGAGCGACTGTGCACATGATTACAGTAACTGGTGTCTTTGATCTGTTGAGGTATAGCCTGATGTGCTGGCCCTTGAAATTAAAATAGACCCATTTTTTTCTTCCCAAGATGCTGAAGGACATAGTGATGAGTACTCTTGAGAAGCATGGCATTGCAAGAGACCACAAGTGCTTCACAACATGCAGTCAACGTTTATTTGAAATATCCAAATGTTACTTAAAGGTACTCAAATGTTCTCTCTTTCTGTGTGCAAAATACCAGATGATCAAACTGTGGGATAATAAGCTTTTGTCAGATGGTTTAAAGGGAGAAAAAATTTAGTCCTTATTTTCCCTTAACTCGACTGGGCATCTATAATCCTTTTATGAGCTGGGGACTTCAATTCCCAGAATTCCTGAGCCAGCCACGATTCAATTCTGGGAGTTGAAGTCCACAGCTCGTAAAGGGGCCATTGCTGCCACCCTTGCCCTAATGGGTGATATGCAAATTCATATTAACCTATTTCAGGAAATGAGAAATGTGATACACTGTAAATGCGGAAATCAGTGGGCAAATATAATTCTTTTGGGGGTTTTTTGTATGCCCCCATGTTACAGTTAACCGTCTAGGGAAAAAATGCTTCTCCACTAAGACACAGATAAGTCATGAAGTTATCTCTGAAAAAGGGCACTCTGTTCTCAGGGGTATATAGTATATAGTTAACATTAAATGACTGAGCTAGTCCTTAATTTCCGACTGTAACTAACCAGGAATTATCGTATATTGTGCTCATCATTAAGCAGATCACCATGCGACTACCTGGTTTTATGACCTTTTTTTTTTGTGGTGGCCATCAAGGAAAGCATGGTACTTGTAAAGCAAATTTTGCGGTTGTTAAGCAAATCCAATATCCACAATAGCCAATTTTTTGCTAGAAACAGAATAAATTCTGGTTTCTGTCAAAAAACGTCACTACAGGATGCTGCAAACAGCTGTAAATGCAGGCTGGATGCCAAACACCCAAAATACAACAATTTTGACAAGAGGGGGAGAGGACAGCCTTTGGATCTGGGTTGTAAGTAGCTCTGGGAAAGTAACTTTGAAGAGTCGCTAAGCTGAGAATTACCGTACTTTTCTGAGTATAAGATGCACTTCCCCCTATCCCCCACAAAAAAGAGGGTGGAAATGTTGGTGTGTCTTATTTTGATTTATATTTGATTTATATTTATATGCCGCCCTTCTCCGGAGACTCAGGGTGGCTTACAGTGCGTTAAGCAATAGCCTTCATACTTTTGTATTTTATACAGTCAGTTTATTGCCCCCACAAACTGGGTCCTCAATTTACCTACCTTAGAAAGGATGGAAGGCTGAGTCAACCTTGAGCCTGGCAAGATTCGAACTTACTTTAATTGCAGACAGCTGGTGTTAAATTGCAGTGCCTTGTCTGCAGAGCTATCCAGTCTTATACACCACATACAGCCGTTTTTGGCCTCCTGAAACCCCACCCCGCGCGTCCCATTTTCGCCCAAAACGGGACACGCAGAGGGTTTGGGAGGCCTTCAGAGTGCTCCTGGGGGCCGGGGAGGCAAAAACCTTTTTTTTTTTTTCTTGTTTACCTCTTCGAAATCTTGGTGTGTCTTATTTATTTATTTATTTATTTATTTAATTAATTTATTTATTTATTGGTTCGATTTATATGCCGCCCTTTTCCAGAGACTCAGGGCGGGCTTACAATGCGTTAAGCAATAGCCTTCATACTTTTGTATATACCTGCTTAGTAGGGCTTTGCGCCCCCCCCAGCGGTGTTCTTTTTTATACAAAGTCAGCTTTTTGCCCCCACAAACCGGGTCCTCATTTTACCTACCTCGAAAGGATGGAAGGCTGAGTCAACCTTGAGCCTGGTGAGATTTGAACTTGCAGTAATTACAGGCGGCTGGTGTTACTAAACAGTGCTTTAGTCTGCTGCACCACGAAGGCTCATACTCCAGTGCGTCTTATAGTCCAAAAAATACGGTACCTGTCAACTTTGGCTGAACTGAAACTGAATATTTAGCACTGTCCCTGATACTGAATGCATTTCATGGCCTGTGCCACAAATACATTCACGGAGTTCCATGAAAAGTTTTTTTTTTTTTACTTTTTCACATTTTCTGTCTTTCTGGTTGCATTATTTTGTCTGTTTTCTAGCAAGAAATGTGGAGCAGGATTGGCCATTCATTATTATAATTAAATAATAGATTGGTGTTGTTTATTCATTCAGAGCTCTTTAATATACAAATACTGTAGGAGCCCAATGAAGCTCTGATGGTAACAATCAGTGACAAAAATATGCAAAAATTCAGAAAATTTGAAAAGGATGGCCGTGCTAGGTGGTAGAATTTAGTAACTCCCAGTTTATATGCAATAGATGAGAATATTTGTACCTTAGGGGGGTCCTTGGCCCTCTGTGAGGTTGGTGGTTTTCTTGTAGACGTTTTGTCACCCAACTAGGTAACATCATCAGTGCATAACCAAACTCAGAGAGCACCCAAGGGCCCCATAATGTCTATCCCGCTGTCCTAGACATCTCTTCACCTCAGCCTAAACTTGGAAATTTCCAGAGAAAAAGTGAAAACTGAAACAACGGTAGCATCCGTCAAAATTTGTCTTGGTCAAAATAGGTAACCTAGTGAAAAAATTTTCATTAGGATTGTGATCTTCTTTCTGTGTGCTGCTAATTAAGTTTTATTCTGTACGGATTATACACCACCAGTTTGAATCTTTACTTCAGCCTACGTTGCAGAAAATATTTTGACTTCTTTCAGCCTTTTTTGGGGGTGGGGAGGAGAGTTCCACTGTTCATAGCAGACCATTGCCATCTTGTGGTCAGCTGGGAACAGAGAGTTTTCTTTTTCAACCAAGATGCTGCTTTCCCATAATCTAAACCAGGGGTCTCCAACCTTGGCAACTTTAAGACTTGTGGACTTCAAATCCTAGAATTCCTCAGCCAGCAAGGTTGAGGTTGCCAAGGTTGGAGACCCCTGATCTAAACAACTCCATTTACCTCCACTGCTAATGGAAAAGCTTTTTAAATATTCCTCCTGTTTAAGATAAAAGTTTGCCTATCTCTCCTAAAATGGATTTATTCGGAAGGGCAGGAAAAAGAAGAGCCGAATCTTCTAGCCACGTTCCTCCCTCATAGGGATTAGGAAGAAAAGCAATAGATGAGAGGCTCCCCTCTTGGAGAAATTGGTAGCAGGAACTACTAAGCCACTTCCCCGTATTGGGAAGAACTGAAGGGCTTCTGTTGGAGCATTTGTGAGATATAGGCAGTCCTTGATTTACGACTGGTCACTTACCAACCATTCAAAATTATGACAGGTCTACCTTCAAGCGACTTACGACCTGGATTGAACGTTCCAACAGTCAGAGCCCCTCCACGGTCACCTGACCAAAACTCTGGTGCTAGGCAACAAGAGCTGCATTTATGGCTATTTGCAGCATCCTGCAGTCACGTGATCACAATTTTACAAGTTTTGCCAAACACTGGTATTTACTTCTGGTTTTCAGCAGAGCCATGCCATACATCGCAAGCAATGGCTTTGCTTAAGGCCTGAGGTTCGTTTAATGCTTGTCATATTCCCTTCACAACTGCCACAGAAAAAGAATGTAAAATCAACTGTCGTGACTTACAACTGTAACGGGCATGTCTCATGATGGTTCTTTGTCGAGGACTACTTGTGCCATTGGGTACAACCAATCCAGAATGTGTCAGTTTTTCTCCTGATGTGGCTCATTATCCTCTCACTGCATATTTAAGTTAGGAACTCCTCTAATTTTACACAAGTACCATATTTTTCGGAGTATAAAATGCACCTCCCCCCCCCAAAAGGGCTGAAAATTTGGGTGTCTTATAATCCAAATGTAGCTTTTAAGCTTTTTTTTCAGCCCTAACAAGGCGCTAACGAGGCATTAACAAGCGATCTTCCCAGCTTTGCCTGCTCCCTCGACTCTCTGCTGTGCTTTAACCAGGCGCTAGCAAGTGAAGCAATCTCCATGCTTTGCTCCAACTCTCAGCTGTTCTTTAGAAGCTTTTTTTCAGCCCTAACTAGGCGCTAGCCAAGTGAAGCTATCTCCGCCCCCACCCCACCCCGCTTTGCCTGCTTTTCTCATTGCTGCTTCCTCTCAGCTGTGCCTTAGAAGCTATTTGTTAGCCCCAAGCAGGGGATAAAAACCCAGCAAACTAATGTGCTGAAGCTGACCAGACTAAGGACGCTAGCCAGATGAATACCTGATAGGCAGATTCCCCCCCCCAATTTTCCTCCCCAAAAACTAAGCTGTGTCTTATACTCCAGTGCATCTTATACTCTGAAAAATACGGTATGTCCCAGCATCTCTTCTGCTATGACTATGGTTGGATATAAACATTTGGGCATTGAATTACATAACAATATAGGGTAGTGGTCTCCAGCCTTTCCGGCTCGGCGGACTGGCCAAAGCAGCAGAGAAGCAGGGGGAATTGTTTCACACACATGCCATTTTCACAAATGCAGCTTTCCACGCACACACTTCCACAGCGCAGTTCCGAACTGGCCGTGACACAGCACCAAACCGCGGACCGGGGGTTGGGGACCCCTCATAAAGGGGACTAAATAGGTTATGATTCAAACAAAAATAGGTAAGGAAACTTAGTTGACAAGACCAAGCTACAATGATAAATGGGTTTTCTTGTTCGTCCGTAGAATTTCTAAATTAAGACGCCTATATAGCTATTTACTATTGAAAATGTGACAAAAGTAAGCGTTACTAAATAAGAACATTATTCTTCCTTGCCATCTTAAAAGGTTTTTTTCATTAATAAACCAGCGGATTTTGAAAGTAATGTATTTCATATTTAGGATCTGAAAACATCTCGAGGTTTGCTGGAGGAAATGAAAAAAGCTACTAACGGCAATGTTCAACAGGTAAAGTAATGGTTGTCTGGACCGCGTCACAAGTAACTGCTCCAGAGAATTGGCTTCCATCATTTGTCAAAGTTTAGTTTTATGAATTAGGTTAGCTGATGTCAACTGCCCCATGCTGGTTGAATCTGAAAGAGGGCTGACTCATTCCTTTAATGATGATTTGTGGGATGTGTAGCCTAGGCCGTTCAAGTCTGGCCCGAGGGACTCAAAGGTGAAGGCGGCGACGTTCTCAACCAAAGCTGAGTTGGCCAGCACACTAAAGATGATCCTTAATGCGAATGGAGGGAAAACCTGCAATAGATGGAATGGTCCAGGAATGGATGTATCGGAGCAACTGCCAAATGCGTCTCTGTCAGTTGACTGAGTCAAAAAACTGGGGCCGATGGAGGCGCATGGAGATGTGGCCAAAAAAAAATTATGACTCAGTCTCCAGGCAGATCCAACTGTATTAACCCATTCCTGTATCATTCCGCAGCCTATTGGGAGAAAAGCTACTAACAGCAATGTTCAACAGGTAAAGTAATCGTTGTCTGGACCTCGTCACAAGTAACTGCTCCAGAGAATTGGCTTCCATCATTTGTCAAAGTTTGGCTTTATGAATTAGGTTAGCTGATGTTGACTGCCCCACGCTGGTTGAATCTGAAAGAGGGCTGACTCATCCCTTTAATGATGATTTGTGGGATGTATCTTGAATGTGGCTACACAGTCCTTGTTCATTGCCTAGCGGAAGCCTTGCTGATTTTAGGGGTTATTTTTCTTAAGAAAAGCCCACAATTAGGAAGAACTATTTCAACATCTAACGTATGTTCTCAAACTGCAATATGTCTTAAGTGTTTGTTTTATTCAGGTATTTCTATTTTTAATATTTAATATTTTTAATGTTTAACATTTTCTGTTGCTTATTTGCAGGTCATTGATTGGGTTTTAGAAAAGAACAAGGATCAGTGACATAAGTGCAGCCACACTCTGAGAACAACTTGAAGTGTCTTGTTGGTAGATATGTCTAAAGCTTGGCAGTAACTGCTACGCGATGCTTTCAAACCTCTGAGATCATTAAATTGAAGTTATTTGTGTTGTAAAAAGTTTTCACTAGAATAAAAATAATTTCTTAAAGCTGTCTTTCCGGTCTGCATGATTTGAACGTTGCTTAGCTCTGTAAACGTAAATTCTTTATTATATTCAAATGTGCAGAATGTCCGGTTAAATTAGTTAATGGTTTCTTTAAATAAACTTGAAAGTATTGCTTAGCAAGTACTTTTAAAAACCAGGCATTTCAACCATTTTAAAGGTGAGGGACACATGGAATTCTAGGGATAATACCACGACTGTCAGGAAAAACTACTTTTGAGAGTGGTTGCAGGTCACAGCTCACTCACTTTACGAGACAGTAAACTATCCAGATTAAAAGGTAAGAAACTTTATCAAGATCTTAGAAAAAAAGGAAGAATAATTCAAAACATGAAGCATTTAAATTCAGTTCTTTCACTGAGTTGTTCGCTACGTCTCATTCCAACCTTCAAAGTATAATTCTGACTAGTGCTCTGTTCAAATAGACCAGGATGTTTTGCCATCCTTGAATGTATAGATTCAATATATACAGATTTATATATTTGTGTGAAATGCCAGGAGATTGATACTCCTTTCCGTGAACTAAACTATTGAACAATAGTAGTTTAGTAAGAGTCGGGAATGACTAGCACATAGGGGAACCTTTACCTTTACCTTTTAGTTTAGTAAGAGAACTTACCTGGAAGAATTATTGCCATCCTGTAAAATCAGTACTTCACTGTTTTATACAAATTTTAGTAGGCTGAAACTGTTGAACAAAAATCGATGGCTTTCAAATAAATTATCACTTCACCAAAAAAATCCAATAAATGACACTTTATTAAATATAGTCATTTTTTTCTCCCTCTTGAAAATATAAATATTGTAGATTAAATTCTTATAAATCTGGGGTAGTTCCATTTAATTCATTCTATCAATCCCATCTAAAGTAACGGCGTCTAGAGTCATTCAAAATCTGTATTTGACTATAAATATATATATTTATATTTCTTTTTGCAAATTAGTTATTCACTTCTTCATGTTGTGATTTGAGCACCGTACAATATGTGATATAACTAATGAATTAATCCTGATTATATACAAAGCAGATATAGTTATAATATTCCAGTGGAGAGGTGTTAGGTATTGAAAGTAGCAGTACAATAGAATTCACATATGCATGAACGTTTCCTAAAATACATAATATTCTACTTTATGCTCTGGCTTTTGCTCATTCACAATAATAAATACTGCCATGGAAGGAACTTGAAAATCCTGCTACATTGGAAAGGGTTATTTGAGATTCCTTATTTTTTCTCTCCACAAAATGCCGTTTAAGTCACAAATTTTGTAGGTCATCCCATGGACAGACACAAACCAATGGAAATTCCATATCTGCAAAAATATATTTATTTTAAAGTAGAGAGACCTCTGGGATATATATGATATATATTTAAAGCTCCAAATGAAATAAAAATGGAAGCTTAGGCACCAATTGGGCACATGGTGATAACGTAGGCTCAAAATCAAGCAGCTTTTTATTAAGTTAATTTTATATTACTAACAAAATACTAGGAAAGAAATTATATGGTAGATATTCCATGCCAATCAGTTAACTTATAGAACTACTCAAAGACTTCTGCGTATGTAAAATCTTAGCCATAGCTAACAGCTCAATCTTGGGGTTTTTTTAATTTCCAACCTCCTTTCAAATATTCCCTAAGTTTACCTTAATCACATTTAAGAATTAACAGGACAGTCTTTATGAATCCTATTTATTCTCCCAATCAAATTACCTTGAAACCTAGATTAATTACTTCAGGGACGATGTAGTGCTGCAGAGAATTTTCTTCAAATGCAACTGAAAGCAAGCATAACTTAGATATTTACACTTCGCTTCCAGTTTTTGCTATCCTCATAACAATTTATTTATTTGTAATCAGTAGCAGGGAAATAGCATGGATTCAGGTTGAGAATTCAGGGGTATTTTCCCAACTGACCACATATATCTAAGCAACCCTAAAAAACACTTATTTACTATGGCCCATAAATAAAAAAAAAAAAAAAGCACAATTGAGTTAATTTGTGTCTCTGGGCATCCATATAGCAAACAAGTTTTCTTTATTTGGCCTTTTGATGTAGCCATTAAGTTTTTACTATGGATGTATCTGACAGTCATTTAGCCGGTTATTAAAGAGGCAAAGCAGGGTTGGACGTGGCTTGTACCTGGGTGGAAAAAAAACATAAATATAGCTGGGGATCAGACAGGTGAAAGCATCTGAGAAGACAACAGTTCAGGTAGTCCTTGACTTATGACCGTAATGGAGCCTGCCCATCATAAGTGTACTGTAAGTCATGATGATGGTAACGTGAGTCATCTATACGACCAACTCGATTTTGTAAGTTTTGTGGCTGTTTAGCGACTGCAAATGTTGCGAAGCGATGTTTTGCTGTGGGTCAGTTTTGCTAAAAAAATGGAATGCCGGTTTTCAGCAAAAGCATTGTAAAATGTGACCACGTGACCATGGGATGCTGCAAATGGCCTTAATTACGGCTTGACTGCAGAGTGCCTGAAGTGCAGTCATGTGGCTGCTGGGGAGAAGGTCATTAGAACTTCAGAACGGGGTCATGTGTGCCCCTGGTCGTAAGCCGAGGACTACCTGTACATCATGTCTATGTTGCAGCCAAGATGAATCCTTGGATATATCTATGAAGTTGAGGGCAACTTTAAGGAGACTTTAGTTTTATAGACCATATGAAAATAGTGTTAAAGTGACTCTTCAACAGCAGTTCAGTCTGCTGCTGCTGTGATGGGATTGCCCTTGTTCTCCAGAACGAGATGGAAAGGAAAGATCCTTGATGTGTCTTGGGTTTTAATCCAGTGAATGCCAGTCACCAGGATGAAGCGCTGCTGCTTAGATTTTAGCCTATGCCAAGTTTCAGAGCTCCCAAGCTACAGACCACAATGTTCAGATGCCCCGCCCCTGGCTGACGGCCACAATACAAAATTTAAGATCTCAACTAGTTAAGTCTTGAGCAGCTTTGGGATTCTTCTAGTTAAACATGGTTAAGGGCACCCAAAGGTGCTTTTTCAAGAGGCAAACTGAACTTTTCTCTGAAGACATTTCGTTTCTCATCCAAGAAGCTGCTTCAGCTCGGACAACCATGACCTGGATGACTTGAGAAGCTCCATAGACATTGTTAAGGGCAGTTGATCAAAATCTTGAAAATGACCGTATCTCCTTTCCTTGGTGGAATATGCAGAGTATGGGTGGTAGGGAAGAGACTAGATCACACAACTTATTTCTCTCCTCCTTGATGTAAAGCCACGAGAAAAAGGAGAAGAAGACCTTGGAAGGCACAGAAGGTTCTCTTTCCTGCTTAGGTGAGGTCTCCAAAACATCGGTGGAAAAGATACCCCATGGTATTGCTGATTTTTGCAAGTTGGATCAGAGTGCCTAATAAAGGACAGCACAACCTATTTTCTGAGCTTTAATAGCCACTTGTTGCTTCCTCTCTGCACTAGGTGATTTTTGTATGGATCTTCTAGCTGAGATCGATGTTCCTCTTCTTCGCCTTGTTCCTAGGTTTTTCAACACGGCTGATCGCCATGGCTTGTGCCCTAAATTACTCAAGACTTCATGGGCAGCACTTCTGTATCCTTTCTATCCATACTTCTTCAGCATCCTCCTCTGTCTCCTGGTGGCTGCTTCCACCTTCTTCCTCAACGCAAAACTTTCTCCTTTGCTTTAGAAGGGCCTCTAGAGCCAAATGTTGCAAAGGGGTTTGGTTGCAAAGCACAGGAAAATGACAAGCCACAAAACGAATGAGCCAAAATTCCACTTGACCGCATCACATACGAACTAAAAGTTCAGCCAACTTGGGACTCATTTGAAATGCACTTCCTCTTTTCAAGATGTTTTAAGATGTTTTATTGTTTCCATCGCTTTTACTGTACTTCCACCGTAATGTTTCAAAATGCATTATGTACGCCAGATTCCACCTCCTTCCCCTTCACAACTTATAATCGTTAACGGAACACTTGCAATCTTATAAAACTTACGTTATTGGGATGTCATCAATTGAATGGGCTTTGTTTTTCTTCCCCAGCAAATTCTCCAATGTGTCCTGCGTCTATGTTATCTAGAGATATTTTTGAGATCTTGCTCCAAGTGTGTCCACTCAAAAGTTCCTTTTTATGGCTGGTTTGATCAGTCAGAAAACTCAGTCTGCCTACAGCAGGATTTGCCAAACCTGACATCTTTAAGACATGTGGACTTCAACTCCCAGAATTCCCCAGCCCCAGGGAATTCTAGGAGTTGAAACCCATGTGTCTTAAAGTTGCCAAGGCTGGGAAATCCTTGACCTACAGCAACTTGAGCTCTGCCCATGTGACTTATACAGATTGATGTGCTTATTAATGGAAAAAAAAATTAGAGCGGATCGCACATCCATCTCATCTCTCAACAACCAAATCACTAAACTTGCACATAGATATTCTGTGCTTTTTGAAAACCGAAATATAGTTTGTGGTGAGGGGAAAAAAAATCTAAAGCACATAAGAGTTCGTTTTAAAAATCCTTATTTTGATGGTAACTCTCTACTTAGCTTTTTACTTTTCAGTGGCTTTCAAATTTCCTGCTCTCTAGGATTTCTATCCACAACCGTTTCTCTGCAGTTTGCAAAGGATTTAAAATATGTTACCAGTTTACAAAAACAGCCCGATCTACTAGAGGTAAATAGAGAGTTTGTTTTAAAGCAGGGGTCTCCAACCTTGGCAACTTTAAGACTTGTGGACTTCAACTCAAGAATTCCTCAGCCAGCAAAGCTGAAGTCCACAAGTCTTAAAGTTGCCAAGGTTGGAGACCCCTGTTTTAAAGGGTGGGGGGAAGACGATGAAGGGGAGAAGGGAAAAACTTTGCATTCACAGAAGCTACTCTACCATCACCAATCTTTTCATTGAAAAATTGCTGAATCTTCTAGGGAAGCCCTGACATTCTCAAAACCCAAGATGGAGCGGACTGCTCTACAAGCATACATAGAGGCACACTTAATGAGTACGAAATGTCATCATACAGTCATTCATCTCTTCTTAATGACTCAATTTTGGCTTTATTCAAAGCAATCGATGTTGTTTCCCTTGCAACATATGTTTTAGTTGAAGCAAATATTCTGACTTTTATTCTTCAGAGCCCTATTATTGTATTTGATCATAGCATTGACTTTGCCCCATATCTGAACTTCAGGTCATCTGCAGAAGAGTTCATATGTTCTCCTAGTTAGCTCCCAGTGTTGACAACATGTTGTAGAGTTGGACTCGAGTAGTTCCACTTTTGTTGTTGTTGTTATTCTTGCCAATGACAGAAAAGAATTTATGCTACCAATCCAAGTCTTGTAATCTTGGCAAAAAGGAATGAATGAATGATGAATACAATCGGCTTTGGGCAGGAATGAAGGTCCAGTTGCTGAAATCAGAACACAAATAGACAAGGAATTACTGCGTGTGGTTAATTCTGGACTGGGTCCAGAATTTGTTGCCCAAGCCACCGAATATTTTAGTTGAAAATGTAGCATTATTTCTCAGCACTGTGACTGAAGCTTTGGCAAATACAGTGATATCTCGGTACTCGACTGCTTCAAAACTCATTGAATTTGGTTCTTGACGCATTTTGATGTGAAAATGTCCCGGTACTCGGCCTATGTTTAATACCGTGTTTTCCCAAAAATAAGCCCTCCCCAGATAATAAGCCCTCCCCTGAAAGTAAACCCTTCCCCAAAATAAGCCCTCTCCCAAAAATATTTAACCGCGTGTGTAGCCAGTCCCTGCCATTTCCTTTAGTTAGGGTTAGGGAGACAGAGCTGGAAATCAGGTAAGATGGCAAGCGGAGCCCCGTCTTGCTCCACACGCCCCAAAATAATAAGACCTCCTCGAAAATAAGGCCAAGCGTTTATTTCAGGGTTCAAAAAAAATATAAGACAGGGTCTTATTTTCAGGGAAACACGGTACTTGATGTGCTGTTCTAGGAAGAGGGGGACAGCTGTGGGGAACAGACAGAAAGTCAGCCATACTGGGAAGGTTGCTTCAAAAGGAGGAGGATGGCCACGGACGGACAGGAAGTTGGCCATGTTCGGAAGGTCGATGAGATAGGAAAAGGGACAGGCAGAAAGTTCTTCCCGGCCAAAACAAAGGCTCACATGATAAGTGACATGGTTTGTTTGGCACTCGTCCGTTTTAGTTCCTATCACGCTTTCCAGAATGAATTAAAACCAAGTCCCGAGGTACCACTGAACCAGCATTTTGAAGCTCCAATAGATTATTTAATGGAATAATTCAGGCATGTTACATCAGAAATGATTTTAAAAGACAGAAAGAAGAGTCAAAACAATCACCAGATAAGTGGGCCTTGAGCCCTGGTCCAAGAAAATAACTTGAAAAAAAGTGTCTCAAACAAGCCCCTCCCTAGATAAAGAAGATAGCACATTCAAACTTGCAAAATTCAATTACTATATCCGTTTCAGGAAAAGTAATCCTGGCCTTGGGACAGGATCTAAGTCTGCTCATCTTGTAGGGCTGACATGGTTACCATTGTAATTCTACCACAACTGTATTTACAGAACTACACTACGAAATCGGGAGATGAGGGAGAGGCAAGTCTAGCACTTGATTCCCTATCCAGATAATTGACCTGCTTGCTGATGGGGACAGTGAGGAACAGGCTGTCTATCCAAAATCCAATTGAGAGATCATGAAAAGAAAGAATTTTATATTCAGTTCTAGATGTGAATTTAAGGAACAGGAAAATGTATTCCTGTCTGCGTGGAGGGTTTCCATATGTGAAATGCCCTTCACCCAGTGGTGGGATTCAAATAATTTAACAACTGGTTCTCAGCCCTAATGACTGGCTGGGTGGGCGTGGCTATGGTGGGCATGGCCAGAGGGTGTGACAGGCAGCACTTGGCCTTGTTGTGGCTCCGACCCCCGAGCCCATCTTATCGGAGGAAGAAGGCTCCGAACATGAAGGAGAGGAGCCAGCCAGGCCTCCCTCTCCAGGCCCCTCCTCTCTGGCAATGCCTCAGGTGTCTGCCGAGGGAGAGGAGACTGACCAGGAGCCAGGTGTCTCCGATGACAGCGATGAGGGTGATAAGTCGTTCCTGGAGCCACGCCAACGAAGGCGAGATAAATGTTTGCAGCAGATGAGGAGGCGTGCCAGGGATTAAGCTGAGTCACTGGACCACACCCCACAGGCTATATAAGAGAGTGTGGTGGCCATTTAGACTCTGTGACGGACAAAGCTAGCTTCTGGCTAGTCACGTTGTACAACGCCGAATCTGCTGAAGGTTTCATGTTTGAGCTGGACTGTTTTGAAAACTGTGTGTATTCGTTGGTGTTATCTGGTGAAGGAACACTCCCTCTTCTTGTAGTAAAGCACTTGGCAGACGGTTATCATATTGCTGCCAAGTTCCTGATAACGAACCTTGTGTGTGCCGAGTACTTCTTTAACCCCCGGCTGGCTGTTTGTGTGTGTGTGGGGACGGGGACAGAACAGGCCTCCTGCACCCCACTGGGAGCAAAAACGGGTCGTGGGGGGAACGCTCCCCCCCCGTGCCCCATTTTGGGCCTAGCAGGCCTTCCTGAAGCCTCCTGGGAGCCAAAATGGGGCGCGTGGGGATTCCTGGAAGGGGAGGGGCTGGGCCAGCCAGCAATTTAACTACCAGTTTGCTTGAACCGGCTCAAACCAGCTGAATACCATCACTGCCTTCACCGAAAGAAAATGTCCTCTTGGAAGGAGGCAGGACTGCAAAATATGATCCAAGGAGTAGATGATGCTCATCAACCTTTTCCAAGCTTTTCCATAGAGTGCCTCCAGATGAGTAGGTTCTTCACTATCCCCATCAAGAGTCAGACTCTCTCTCTCTTTTTTTTTTTTGTAGTTATGAAGTTGTCAACCCTGAAGCTGACCTGGCCGAAGCCAACTTGGAGCTTCAGTGCTGCCACTCTGCAGCGAGGGATAGGGAGGGGGGATTAGAGATAGCTGGGGTTGTAGTCAAAATAAAATACTTTCTCTTGGGAACCAAAGACGTTCTCACACCTGGCCGGAGGAAGGAGGAGTGATGTCACCAGACCAGCGGACACTGCCTTGATTGGGCCATGTGACTGATTGTTTGGGGCTGAGGGAAAAACTTTTACTTTAATTAGGTGAAAACCAAGGGACCCCTCAAGAGTTAGTTTTCACTGGATATGTGCCAATATGATATTTCCAATAAAGCTATTCTTTGAGAAATCCACCTGCCTTGGAGTTTTTGTTTGTAATGGATCTATTACTTGGAACCCTGACAGACGTTTTCTATGGAATGGAGAAAATTCTTCTTTTGTTTTCTAATGCAGAAAATTTGTTGTTGTTGTTAGTTGTGAAGTCATGTCCAACCCATCGCGACCCCATGGACAATGTTCCTCCAGGCCTTCCTGTCCTCTACCATCTTCTGGAGTCCATTTAAGCTCACGCCGACTGCTTCAGTGACTCCATCCAGCTACCTCTTTCTCTGTCGTCCCCTTCTTCTTTTGCCCTCAATCTTTCCGAGCATTAGGCTCTTCTCCAGTGAGTCCTTCCTTCTCATTAGGTGGCCAAAGTATTTGAGTTTCATCTTCAGGATCTGGCCTTCTAAAGAGCAGTCAGGGTTGATCTCCTCTAGGACTGACCGGTTGGATCACCTTGCAGTCCAAAGGATATGTAGGAGTCTTCTCCAGCACCATAGTTCAAAGGCCTCAATTCTTTGGCACTCAGCCTTTCTCATGGTCCAACTTTCACAGCCATTGCAACTGGGAAAAACCAGTTTACAATGCAGAGAATATCCATGGGTAATAATGTTAACCATGCAAGGGACAATTCATTAATGACTAGTAATGCTGACATGAAATGTGCTTTTCTTGCTTCATAGAACAGCTAATCTGTGAGGATCGTGTTTTCTAATAACCAGATGCTACAAATGATAACAACCTTCACCTCCAACTATGTTGAAAAACAACCCAACACACTTACAATTTCACCTTCCTTTCCTCCAAAGTCCAAATAGAGCATCCGAATCCCATCGTCTGAAGACGATTTTAGCTTCTCGTAGGGATACTGGAAGACGGTTTTCGGAAAGGCACCAACTTGGGGTTCGGTGGTGAGGGAAAATCCATGGTCATAATGGATGGTCAAACGGCACTCCTGGTTTTTGTACGTGCAAGCTGAAGAAGGAAACAAGAACAAAACAGGATTTATGGCACTTTAGAAGAGTGATATTGCTAATAAAAGATTATGAGGCCACTCCGATGCTGGCAGTAGCTTGGGGATTAATAGGAATGCTAATGAGTTCCCTGCTAATTGGAAAGAAGTTCCAATGATTGTAACAATGAGGTTAATATAGCACAAAGGTTTCAGCACAGCTGACCATGCACCATTAAAACGTGGTACGATCCATAGTGTAATACCAATTGCTGTCTGTGTTTAATTAAAAAGGGAGTTGGGTATTTTATAACATCCCTGAATCAGGTTTATCAGCCTTGGGGAAAATACTACAGTCAAGGACATGAAGTAAAGTGTAAACTTTCAGTGAATAAGAGACGTTTAGCCATTGTTCTTGCTTTTCAAAATTTCTGGATGCTAAGACTCCTCTTGTGATAGCCAAGGATTTACTGATAAAACATTACATTTATATCCCGCCTTTCCTTAATATGGGGAGTCAGTATTCTTGTCTTCATTTACCCTATGTCATCTCAAAAGGACCAATTTGTGAGGCGGCTGAGACAGGGGTGAAATCCAGCATGTTCTGACAGGTTCTGGAGAACCGGTAGCGGAAATTTTGAGTAGTTCGGAGAACCGGCAAATACTACCTCTGGCTGGTCCCAGAGTGGGGTGGAAATGGAGATTTTTGCAATATCCTTCCCCCAGGAGTGGGGTGGGAATGGAGATTTTGCAGTATCCTTCCCCTGCCATACCCACCAAGCCACGCCCACCAAGCCACAGAATCGGTAGTAAAAAAAATTGAATTTCACCACTGGGCTGAGATACTGACTGCCTCAAGCCAATTTATAAGCTCTATAATGAAATGTCAGATTTAGCACTTGGTGTCACAGATGGAAGTTCAATCCACCCTACAGAACTCCCTCTCGACTCTTTTTCTGGCCTTGAACCTATAAGACTCACCTTGGTTTTCTGACCAGGCCACTACAGGGACTAGGATTAGGCTAACTGCTCTGCTCCCAATTTCTCCTCAATGTCCATCTCTTATCAGGCTGCCTGAATTGTTTTAATCTCCAGAAAAACTGTTGTTGACATTAGTCTTTCCTCCTCTTTCCCTCCTTCTTTAGATCTTTTAAAGTGCGCAAATGTTGAGACCAGACCATTGATCAAAGGATTTAAACAAAACAACAGTCCAGGCTAGCAAAGATCTGCCATTTAGTATGAGCAACAGATGTTGGATGGAGTTGATTTGGCTCTCTAGCCAATCCAAACTGTAAAAAAATCCTTTCAACACCATCTAGTTTATTGACATGGTCTCTGTTTTGCTACTGACAGAAGCCAGGGAGGTCCACCAAGATTTGAGACTCTAGAAAGAGTGCAGAGAAAAGCAACGAAGATGATTAGGGGACTGGAGGCTAAAACATATGAAGAACGGTTGCAGGAACTGGGTATGTCTAGTTTAATGAAAAGAAGGACTAGGGGAGACATGATAGCAGTCTTCCAATATCTCAGGGGCTGCCACAAAGAAGAGGGAGTCAAGCTATTCTCCAAAACACCTGAGGGCAGGACAAGAAGCAATGGGTGAAAACTAATCAAGAAGAGAAGCAACTTAGAACTAAGGAGAAATTTCCTGACAGTTAGAACAATTAATCAGTGGAACAATTTGCCTCCAGAAGTTGTGAATGCCCCAACACTGGAGGTTTTTAAGAAGAGATTGGATAACCATTTGTCTGAAGATATAGGATTTCCTGCCTAAGCAGAGGGTTGGACTAGAAGACCTCCAAGGTCCCTTCCAACTCTGTTATTCTATTCTATTCTATTCTATTCTATTCTATTCTATTCTATTCTATTCTATTCTATTCTATTCTATTCTATTCTATTCTATTCTTATTTCTCCTATTCTGGGAGAACTTGATTGCCAAGCAGCCTCTCTGCTGTTGATTTACCTGTTGTGACTTCTACGGAGAGTTCAGCTGCGTTGTGGCAACCTTGGACTAGGCTCCTGGTCCACAGTGAAAGGTCTCGGCTGGTCTCGGTTTTGAAAAGATGGCTCTCAATCCCTTGTTGCGTGCCCGTTCGAGTGGCAAACGACAAATCTACCCCAGACTGCGGAGAGCCCTTCCCGGGTCCTGAATGTACCAACCTGAAAACAAATTTAAGAATCAACACATGTTGTTAGGGAAACAATTTTAGTGGGAGAAAGCGGAAGAAAGACAGTTTCACTGGGGATCCATATATGTCTGCCATTTGTTCACTTGCATTTATGGGAAATTTTTCCTTGTGACTAATCAAAATCTTTTCCCTAAAATTTTAATCCTAACAGCTCTTTCTCCTCCCATCTCTCCTTCCCTTCCCCCATGCTGCTCTTGGGCCGCTTTTTTTCCCCTCAGTGATGCCCGCGACGGGCTCGAGGCAGAGGCCGTGGCCCCTTTTTTCGTTCCCGTCTCTCGGCCAGCTTCTCTCGGCCTCCCTTCCCACCACTGCCGCCATGCAGGAGCTGATCGCCAAGTTCGACTTGGAAATCGCGGTGGAGCAACAGCTGAGCACCCAGCTGCTGTCCTTCCCGGGCATGGACAAGTCCGGTGCTGCCGTCTGTGATTTTTTTTTTAAGCAGCATGTGGGAAAGAGGGGATATGTCTGTTCCGGCACATCAGTGGTGAAAAGACAGTGGTTTGTAAACACGGGTTACGAGGCCTGTGCAAAAAAGGGGACCAGTGTGAATTCTTGCATGAGTTATGAAATGACCAAGATGCCAGAATGTTATTTCTATTCAAATCCTAATAAAAAGCAACATTTCCTTCCTTCCTTCCTTCCTTCCTTCCTTCCTTCCTTCCTTCCTATTTTTATAATACATAAACCTTCAATCATACTTCATGTCTGATGGGTATTATTGTCCTAGCTGGAAAAAAAGAAGCTTCTAGGGAAAACAAGAGCCCCATCCCATTTTGCAATATATTACCTTGTTTACTAAGGGTCCCCCCCCCCAAAGAATCATGTCAAAGAGGCAACTAGGAAGATGTATCTGTAACAGCTTGGTAGCCAATGTAGTTTAAACATTTTTTTATGCATTCCAAGGATCCAAAAGATTTGCTGCACATAGGTTGAACACAGTGGTGAAATGTAAAATTTGTTACTACCGGTTCTGTGGGCGTGGCTTGGTGGGAGTGTAATGTGACTGGGTGGGCGTGGCCAACTTTTTTCTTCTTTTTTTACTTCTAAAAGCATTTTTTCTACAACCTCTTCGTCCGAAGAGGTTGTAGAAAAAATGCTTTTAAAAGGCTCTGACCATCCCAGCTGAGCCGCGCGATCATCAGGGCCTTTTTTTTTTTTTTTACTTTTAAAAGCATTTTTTCGGCAGAAGAGGTTGTAGAAAAAATGCTTTTAAAAATTAAAAAAAAACCTCTGATGATCGCGCGGCTCAGCTGGGCACGGGGTGGGGGAAGGAGAGATTTTTGCTACCGGTTCTCCGAACCACCCGCCGCCATCGCTACCGGATCGGGTGATCTGGTCCGAACCGGGAGCATTTCAACTCTGGTTGAACAGCATCAGGAAAAAAACCTGAGCATTTATTAACCTGTACAGATCAAGGTATCAGAGGCCATTTCAAGGTAACTGAACAAAGGATGCAGAGTACAGAGAAAAGAGAAGGGTTGGATGAGGGAGCTGATGAGAGCTTTCACCCACAAAGTTCTCCCAGCTGGAGAAGATTTGCCAGGTCAAAGGAACCTTTTAATGGACTGCGATGTGCATTTAAGAGCCAGCATGCTTTAGCAGGTCACAGTAGGTGGCAGTATCTGGCCATCTTTTCCTGCCTGGCTGTCATATAGGGTCAAACTTGGTTGTTGGTACATAGTTATTTATTAAGTGCATTTGATTTATACCTGCCTTTCTGCTCTGGCAAATACGCAAAGCATCCAATAACCGAATATAAAAAGTTTAAAAATTCCACGCTAACAAGGGCGTAAACAACATTTGTTGAGAATGAGGCATCTTCGCAGAGTTCCTACAAACAAATGGGGGTGGGGAGGGGGAATAAATATATTCCGTTGTCTAGGAGCAATGTCTGAGAACCCCCCATCCAATGGGCCAGAAAGTAGGATCTATAACAATGGGACATCTTCAGAATGATTGACCAAAACCACTGGTCCGTTTTGTAACAGGACAGGCAGTCCCTTTGAGACTTTAAAGGATAACGCCAGCACCCTACATTTTGCCAGTAACCAACAACCAATCAGTACAGATCGTTTAAAACAGGCATTATACTAAACCTGTACTTGGAAAGTAGCCTAGCTCTTATCTTTGACCTCAACGTCGATTTCCAGATTCTTTTTTTTTTCTCAAGGACAGCCCAATCGGACTTGTACCGTTGTCACGATAAACTGTCATCAAAGCATGGATAATCACTGGTAGGGGTGGCCAACTCAGGAAGAGTAGCTGTTGGTCTATTACAGTGGTGAGTTGCTACCAGTTCGCCCCGGATCGGACGAACCGGTAGAAGCGGCGGCGAGAGGCTCCGCCCACCCGCCCGGACATTTCTGTGCATGCACGCGCACAAGCGAACCGGTAGCAAACTAAATTGAAACCCACTACTGGTCTATTAGTCATACTGGGCAAATATATACCACACATTTCTTCCCCTACCACTTTCCAAGAAAAAGTCTTCTATCGTACGTAGTGGGGAGGCCAAAGTATAGGCTGGGCTGGAACGCTGGAAAAATATCTTTAAAAGAGGCAATGGAAAACCTTTTCTGTATTGGTGCTAAAAAAAAAAAAATAGGAACATGTCTACAAAGTTACCAGGAACCAAGCTAAAGATCACCATCTGGATTCATGTCAATCTTGATTCCTGGCAACTGCCTAGACCAGCGGTATCGAACTCAAGGCCTGCGGGGCGAATCCATCCCGCGGGGTGCTTAGATCTGTCCCACGGGGCTGGCCTGGAAACAGCAAAAGACTGGATAGAGGTTCCTTTGCCAGTGAAAGCATGCTCAGCCTCCCGGGCTCTGTTTTCGCTGGTAGAGGGTTACAGGAGGCCGTCGTGGCCGAAAACAGAGCCTAGGTGGGCTGTGTGTGCCCCCCCAGCTGAGTTTTCGCTGGCAGAGGGCTGCAGGAGGCCGTCGTGGCCGAAAACAGAACCTAGGTGGGCTGTGTGTGCCCCAGCTCAGTTTTCGCTGGCAGAGGGCTGCAGGAGGCCGTCGTGGCCGAAAACAGAACCTAGGTGGGCTGTGTGTGCCCCCCCAGCTCAGTTTTCGCTGGCAGAGGGCTGCAGTAGGCTGTCGCAACTGAAAACAGAGCCTCAACGAATGACATCAAACTGGCCATGCCCCCCCAGCCCTCCCCCCTCCCCCCCGAGGTCAAAGACAACCCTGATGCAGCCCTCAATGAAATCGAGTTTGGCACCCCTGGCCGAGACAAGTCCCTGCAGCTTTCTTGACAACATTTTGGAAGTGGTTTGCCATTGTTTTCTTCCTACGACCGAGAGAAAGTGACTGGCCCAAAGCTAGTTTCATGCCTAAGGCAAGAAAAGTCAGGGAATTGCACAGCAGCTGTTCACAAGGAGTCAGAGACACCGACACAAACTTGTAGTTTTATATAAATAAGTATATCTATTTTTTGCTGTAAATCATAACGTTTATATTTACAGCAGACAAGATAGTCAGTACCAGTGGTGGGTTGCTCTCGGTTCGGCCCGGTTCGGGCGAGCCGGTAGTGGTGATGTGTGATGTCAGTGAACCGGTTCTCTATGACTGTGAGCTGGGCCCTCCCACCTGCCCCCGTGTTATACCTACATTTATTTGTCGTTTTTTAGCCCAGCTTATAGGCGCGGCAGAGTGGATTGCTGCGCCTCAGCTGGGCAGAAATCTAATGCATTTGCGTGGAGTGCAAGGTCGGCGCACGTGTGAACGAAACGAGCATGCGCGCGGCAATCACACGGAAAGTGCGTGCGCAAAGACAAGCGATGGTAACACCAGTTGGAACCCACCACTGGTCAGTACATCATGAGGTATACACACTGAAGAAAAAAGTGTGTGTGTGTGTGTGAGGGAAACACTTAGATGCCCAGCCTTTGATTCTATGGGAAAAGATTTGTGAATCAAATCATATGTGTAAAAATGGACATAAAACAGGACTTGGAAAATCTATGTAGGTTACAGGTAGTCCTCAACTAACAACCATTTGTTTAGTGGCTGTTCAAAGTCACAACAGCTCTGGAAAAAGTGAATTATGGCAGGTTTTCACATTTTCAATCGTTGTAGCATTCCCATGGTCATGTGATCAAAATTCAGGCACATGGCAACTGACATGTATTTATGCCAGTTGCACCATTCTGGGGTCATGTGATCAGCATTTCTAACCTTCCCAAGCTGGTTTCCAACAAGCAAAGTCAAAGCGAGATTTGAGGGGGGGGGAGGAGAAGCGAGATTTGTTTAACAACTGCATGATTCACTTAACAACTGTGGTTGTTAAGTCGTTAAACCTTAACAACTGTGGCAAAAAAGGATTGTACAATGGGGCAAAACTCATTTAACAACTGCCTTGTTTAGCAGCAAAAAACGTAGGCTCACTTGCGATCCTGAGTCGAGGACCAGCTGTATCTAAAATAGCTGAAAATTGGAATTCTGATCTAACTGATTATGACAATACACAGCATGCTGGCGGGATGAATTTTTCAAAGACGAAACTGCATCTCGCGATGTATATTTCCAGTTCCCCTGACTTCAGACAGGTGCGTGCTTGTGGCAACTTAGTTGTTCTTTTCTAAGTAGTTGTCCTAAGATAACCTTCCTGGTCTATAGAAATAGGGAACTGGATACCACAGACATTTCGCTCGCCTGTGGGGGCTGCTCAGAGGTTGCAAAGTTTCTCAGGTTTCCTGTGCGGTTTCCAGAACAAAACAAATACAGGGTCAGGCAAAGTTTGTCTGACAGGTACTGGGAATCCAAGATAATAAAAACTGCAGTCCAATTAAGCGTACATTAGGATTGGGGGGTCAGAGTTTCAGCGGATTCCATGGTTTCAAGCCAACGAGCTTTAAACCCAAAATCGTGTGTAGAAACCATGATGGCTGGATTTTTTTTTCCTGCAGTAATTAAGTTTCTCACTCTTGTATCATCAGAATATTAGGTTGGGAGCCTGGTCCTTCAACAAGTCATTCATCTCCATTTGTTCTCCTCAACTTTTCCCTAATGACAGCTCAACAGTTAACACTACATGGGCCAGCTTTGGCTGGTAACATGAGGAATGTCTCTTCAGAGAAGGAAGGAGACAGAAGAAGAGGGAAGGAGAGAGGGGAAAGGAGAGAGGGAAGTGGATGGGAGGAGAGGAGTAGGAGAAAGGGAAGGAGAGGGAAGTGGAGAAGAAGAGAGAGGAGAAGGGAGAGGAGGAGAGAAAAAGGGAGGAGAGAGAAGGGAAGGTGAGGGGAGAGGAGAAGGAGAGAGGGAAGGAGAGGGAAGTGGAGGGGAGGAGAGGAGAAGGAAAAAGGGAAGGAGAGAGAAGTGGAGGGGAGAAGGGAAGAGAGGGAAGGAGAAGGGAAGAGACGTAAAGAGATGGACCGTTGTTGTAAAATTGGGTGGAATATGGTGTATATGAGAAAGGAAAACAGACGGATCATATTTTTTTCTTACTTGATGATTATATAATTGATATAACAATGGAAGATAATACATGTTATAATATGATGAATGTTATCGTATACAGTATTTGTTTATATGTTACTGTATATTTGTTTATATACATATGATTATGACGATGACGATGACCGTTTGTTCGTATGTTAAAACCTTGGACACCTAGAGAGCACACTCAAGATATAAAAGAAATGTATGATATAAAACAATAAAAAATATTACAACAGAGAATTTAACTTCTGCGGTGTTCAGGAGAAGCTAATCAAATGCATGAAGCTTCCATTGATTGTCCATACTTTATTGTAGGGGTCTCCAAACTTGGTAACTTTTAAGACTTGTGGACTTCAACTCCTAGAATTCCCAAGCCAGAATTATGGGAATTGAAGCCCACAAGTCTTAACGTTGTCAAGTTTGGAGATGTCCTGCTCTAAAGTGTGCTGTGGGCCCATCATATTTCTCCAATGAGGTTCAGAGATGTTTCCTCAAGACTATAATCTCAAATCACTGCTTTTGACTCATCCCTTGAGATCATCAAGTAAGATGACCTCAAGGGTGATCCAATGATAAACTGGTGTTCTACACCCCTCCCGTCAGAGGCCTTGCTATGTAAATGCTTTCTGGTGCATCAGCAGCTTCCAAGTTTCAGTAGCACAATTCTGTGTAGCTTCTCAGATTGCCAGATTGAGAGGGTTATATAGCTATGAATTATGAAAACTATCCATTGAAGACAATACACAGGACAAGGGGCTAAAATCCCATGTGTCTTGTAACAGATCTCCTGAATTTGGATGCATGGATGGATGGATAGGAAGAACCTTTGATGTGGAAAGTACTGCGGATAATCTTTGACTATCTGTAGTACTTATTTATTTTATTTTATTATTTATTTATTATTTAAATTTTTATACCGCTCTTCTCCCGAGGGACTCAGGGCAAATTAAATAATTTGGCCCTTATATTAAAAAAACTAAAACACCCATTAAAATTCGTTATTTAAACCAGCCCAGCCTGTTGAAACAGTAAAGTCTTAAGGGCACGGCAAAAGGTACGTAGGTCAGGGATCATGCGTATCTCCGGGGGCAATTCATTCCAGAGGGCAGGTGCCCCCACAGAGAAGGCTCTCCTCCTGGGGGTCGCCAGTTGACATTGTTTGACCGACGGCACCCTGAGGAGTCCTTCTCTGTGGGAGCGTATTGGCCGGTGGGAGGCTATCGGTGGCAGAAGGCGATCTCGTAACTACCCAGGTCCTAAGCCATAGTCCCTAATGGATTTATAGTCCCTAATGGAACCTGGCAATTTTAGGATCTTTTTTCCCAGTGGTTGTTAAGCGAACCCATTGTTCTCTACAGCAGGGGTCCCCAACCTTGGCAACTTTAAGACTTGTGGACTTCAACTCCCAGAGTTCCTCAGCAAGCAAAGCTTTGAAACATTGTAAATCACAGTCACATGACTGCAGGTTGCTGCAAACCATCATAAATGTGGGGTGATTGATGAGCACCCAAATGTGGTCACATGACAGTGGGATAGGGACGTGAGAGTGGATGTCGGAACTTCGGAACATACCATATTTTTCGGAGTATAAGACGCACCTTTTCCCCCCAATAAAGAGGGTGAAAATCTGGATGTGTCTTATACTCTGAATGTAGCCCCGCCCAGCCTCTCAAACGGAAGTTTCATTTCAGAGGCTGAAAAAAGCCTCAGAAATGAAGCTTCAGAAAAAAAGCCTCTGTTTCAGAGGCTTTTTTTTGGAAGCTCTGTTTCGGAAGCTTTCAGAGGCAGAAAAAAAAAGTTTTTTCTGAAACGGAGTTTCAGAGGCTGAAAAAAAAGCAAGGCACAGAGCTCAGAACCAAGGAACCCATTGCTAAAATTCACCTCTGGGAACAGCTGATTGGGGGTATTCCGGGAGGCCGATCCACCTGCCACTCAGCTTTTTTCTTATTTTCCTGCCCAAAAACTAAGGTGCGCCTTATACTCCGGTGCGTCGTATACTCTGAAAAATATGGTAGTTAGTTTTTGTGGATAAATGTCTATGGAGATTCTCAATCATCCAGGACCCGGTTGTTCCAAAGAGGCTTGTTCCAAAAGGCAACTAGATTTTCCTGGGTTTTTTTGTTTGAAAACATTTCGCTTCTCAACTGAAGAATTGAAGAACCTTCTTGGATGAGAAGCGAAATGTTTTCAAACAATAAACCGAGAAAGTTCAGTTGCCTTTTAGAAAAAGCACCTTTGGGATAATTTTTGTGGGCTCCATTGTAACTTTGAATGGCCATTGAGCAACCGGTCCCAAGTTGAGGACTACCTACATAAAAACCCGTTAATAGAATAATACTACACTATTTCCTATTATGGGAACACATAATTTGTTATTTCTCACCTCTCTCTCTTTCCAGTTATTTTTCATCTTGTACCTTTTTAATCGTAGCTAGAGGGGAGAATCTGTTTTATTACAAATCTGCATAAGCCCCTCTGGCTAAAATGGGAGTGAAAAACATGGGAAATAAGTAATTTAAACGGAGGTAGCTGCTAGCCAAGAGAGAACTTAAAAATGAGGTATCTCTTTATATATTCTGGACTAGAGAAAGGAAAGTGTCTGGCATCCATCAGAGAGCTTAAAAATGTGATCTCTCTCTCTCTCTCTCCCGGTAAAGGTTCCCCTGGTACATATGTGCTAGTCGTTCCCAACTCTAGGGGGCGGTGCTCATCTCTGTTTCAAAGCTGGAGAGCCAGCGCTGTTGAAGGACGTCTGCATGGTCATGTGGCTGGCATGACTAAACGCCAAAGGCGCATAGAATGCTGTTACCTTCCCACCAAAGGTGGTCCCTATTTCTCTACTTGCATTTTTTATGTGCTTTCAAACTCCTAGGTTGGCAGAAGCTGGGACGAGTAACAGGAGCTCACCCCGTTACACAGCACTCGGGATTCGAACTGCTGAACTGCCGACCTTTCAATTGACAAGCTCAGTGTCTTAGCCACTGAACCATCGTGTCTCTATATATATTCTGGTCTAAAGCAAAGAACATACCTGGTAGCTAAGAGAGGGTAGGAATGCAGTGGAGTAAACCAAGCTTCCTTGATGCGTGGCATGCTTTCAAATATCAAGAGATCCTTCTCTGTCAAGGCAACCAATACAGCTTTCCCAGGTTTCTCATTCTCTCCCAGCACCTGGACAAAACAAATCAAGATTTCCAATGAAAGAGGCACAAGGAAAAAATTCAGGAGAACGCTGCTTTTCCCATGGCAAAATACCACAACACCCAAAACCTGAGATCAGCCCCGCTGAGTCATAGCAAGGCCCACCTTCGTTCAAACTTTGTTGCCCACAGTAAGCCAACAAAACGTTCTTGCCTGGGGATAAATGCTTTTAAAGCAGGAAACTGAGACACGGAACATTTCTCCGCTGCTGATTTATGACCTCTGTACAACGTCTTCCAGCTATCATTGAGATGATGTAAAGCTTGTCCTCCTTACTGCTATTTTGGCTCAGCCATGGTTGAATGACATTAGAAGATGCTATGAGTCACTGTTGTGAAATGAATACTGTAGATCTTCCCCCCTGGTGTTCCCTGGAATTTGGAGGCAGGCCTTCCTCAATCGGCAGAAAATATTGAGTCTTCCAGATTGAACAGACAGGCCTGTCTTTCATGAATTCATCCAATCCTTTTTTTTTGGTAGCCATCCTGACAGTTTCACTGTGCAAAGAAGTGCTTCCCCCTCCCCCCGATTGTATAAGTTTTATTAATGTTACCTGGTAGGTTTTCTTTTATAAATCATTGTCCCTTCCCTGCTGACTGCCTTTGTCGGCCAATCCACCTTTGAGGATAGCAAAAAGACCCAAATTTTCCTTCTCTCGAAGTGACCTTTCCCAATTCTCTCCTGCCTCCTTGCTGGTCCTGAGGCGAGGGATTTCTTGAGAAACTTTAGTTTGTCCCCAAATCAAGAGTCGACTATCGTGCAGGCAAGTGCTAGGACGTATAGCTTGTGGCTTCTCACAATTCCTCAGGGATTCATCTTGTATTTATTTCTAAAAGCACTTCATCCTGTCTTCCATTCAGCTTTATAAATTCTCCTCCCAGAAGTTCACAATAACATAGAAGACATACCGTATTTTTTGGAGTATAAGACGCATTGGAGTATAAGATGCACCAGAGTATAAAAGACGCACATTAGTTTTTGGGGAGGAAAACAAGAAAAACAAAATTCTGCCTCTGCCTACCAGCATCCACTGGTATTCATCTCCCTAGTGTCCTTGCAGCAAATAGCAAACAGCCTGGTTAGCTTCAGCACATTATCACAGCCTGATTCAGCACAAGCAGCTGATTGGCCTCCCGGAATACCCCCAATCAGCTGTTCCAGGCTGCAGAGATTGCCACAGACCATCGCCACCTCCGTGCCTCTTGTTTTTGGCCTCTGTGCCTCATGTTTTTGGCCTCACTCTGCGCTTTGCGTTTGGAGGCCAAAAACGCGAGGCACGGAAGCGGCGATGTGCTGGGGCGATCCCCGCAGCCTGGAACAGGTCTAAAACAGCGTGAGGAGGCCGAAAACGCGATGTGCGGAGGCCGAAGGGTGGGGGCTGGTGGATGGGCGGGGCTACATTCAGTGTATAAGACGCACCCAAATTTTCACCCTCTTTTAGGGGGGAAAAGATACGTTTTATACTCTGAAAAGTATGGTAATACTTTAAAACAACAACAACTCTGAAACAAAGATAGTTGCATTTTCAATACAGTCTGTAGGAAGGGGAAAAAATCAGAAAATTTCATTAGATTGCTTCCAAATGCTTTTTCAACTCTCTGGTTTTAAATGCAGTCAAATTAGCTTCCTGAGGAAGGATTTTGCAAAGGGGAGCCCATTACCAAGGAGGTTCTGAGATGTGTACCAAGGAGAATTGAACTGGTGCCCGCTTTAGTGATGGCAAGCAAAGGAGCTCTCTTGGGAGATTATGATCCCCACCTACTTATATATGGACTGTTTTATTCAGATTGGAAAGTTACCTGTTATTTATCAAAGGAGAAAAAAAAATCAATTAAAATGGCCCAATGTAATAATATTTTCATTGCTATTGAAGCAATGAAACATGACACGGGTTCCAGCAGGGGTGGGCTGCTGGGGGTTAGCAGGAGTTTGGGAGAACCTTTAGCTAAGATTCTGTGCAGTTCAGAGAATTCCCAAATCCCACTCCTGGCTGGACCCGCCCACCACAGCCCTCCCCTCCCAGGAGTCCCCACACAGCCCGTTTTGGATGCAGGTAAGTGCAGGACACGCGTGGAGGCTTGGGGAGGGCGAAAAGCACGCCTACTGGAAAGTCGGGAAGGTGGGAAACAGAACCGTTTCTGGCCTCCAGAGGGCCTCTGGGGCCCAGGGAGGCAGTTTTCGCCCTCCCGGAGGCCCGAAGAAAGCCTACGTAGCCCGGGGAGGGCAAAAATGCCCCCCCCGCCGTGGTGCAGGAAGCCAAGTAGGCCACTCCCACCATGGCCACACCCACCCAGCAACCTGGCAGAGAACCCCTTGCTAAAATTTTTGAAGCCCACTCCTGGGTTCCAGGGTGTCTTTCCCAACGGGAAAGCCTCCCCCTCTCGTGCCAGTGAAAGAGGCCTGCCATGGATCCTGTCTGCTAAGGAATTCCAGCAGGCGGGTTCAAGGAGAAGAGCCTTTTCTGCTGTGGCCCCATCCCTGTGAAACATTCTTCCATCGGAGGTGAGAACTGCCCCCTCCCTTTTGGCCTTCTGGAAGGGTATCAAAGCCTGGCTTTCCTGTTGGCCTGGGTCCCCAAGTGGGGGGGGGCCCTCACCACTGGAGGTGGCTGATGGGATAAGAAAACCTCATCCCTGTGCTATCCATCTCTTACCTCTCTTAGTTTTGGTTTTAGTAGAGTTTTCAACATTCAATCAGTGTACTAGGGGAGATAGGAGGCATACTGTGTTTCCCCGAGAATAAGACCGGGTCTTATATTAATTTTTGCTCCAAAAGATGCATTGGGGCTTATTTTCTGGTTAGGTTTTATTTTTGGGGAAATACGGTACTAAATGCACCCATCTGGCTGACGATCTTAACTGGGCCTTATTTGGGGGGTAGGGCTTATATTACGAGCATCCTGAAAAATCATGCTAGGACTTATTTTCCAGTTGGGTCTTATTTTTAGGGAAACAGGGTAATATATAAAATAATAAAATAAATTAAAATAATAAAAAATTAAATTAAATTAAACTGAATTAAATAATTAAATTAAATGGCTGGCTTTATTAAGTTAACAACACTGTTTAATGAAGATTTGGCTGAATGGCTTAAAAATGAATTGTTTACCATGAGGCTGACCGGTAATTAAATGGATTTGGGGGGGGGGGGGGTTGCAAAACTATTCTTTATCATTAACAGAGAACAGCTATTTAAATTAGAGTCCCTGTTTAGTAAACAAATTATCTCTTATTGGCAAGCTCCAACAGGTTTTAGCAGGTATTCAAGCAGGTTGGAATTTAATTGAAGTGCTTTTAGGTTTCATAACGGGAGGCTGCTTTTCACGGAAAAAGTAATTTCTCCTTCCTCGTAGCCATTAACCCACTTCAAAAAGGATGTTTTAGATATACAGAATCGGAGTCAGAAAGAGCCACAGAGGCCATTAAGTCCAACCCCTCTGTTTAGTGCAGGAATTCAAATTAAAGCACTCCTGACTGATGGCTGCCTAGACTCTGCTTGAAGACATACAATGAAGATGGGGCTATTACAGGTGGTCCTCGACTTACGACCACAACAATGGAGTCCAAAAATTTCTTGTTGCTAAACGAGACGTCTGTTAAGTGACTTCTGCCTCATTTTACGACCTTAACAACCACAGCTGTTAAGTGAATCACTCCAGTTCTTAAGTTAGTAATGCAGTTGTTAAGTGAATCTGCTTTCCCCGTTCACTTTTCCTTGTCACAAGGTTACAAAAAGTGATCACGTGGCCCCGGGACACTGCGACCGTCATAAATATGAGTCAGTTGCCAAGCGTCTGAAGCAAAGGAAATCTCAGGGCAGAAGTGAAGCGTGTCAAATATATACCCAGTGGCCCAAGCCTTGCAAAATTTCCTTTGTAATCACTCAAAAGTCCATGAAAGCAAGGTAATTTCCACGGTTGACGCTGATTAGCAGAGGCAACCGTGAACACAGGATGTTGATACTTCCCACGCAGCAGGAAATGGACTATAATATATACCTTTGACCCTGGTGGCACGGAAGGAGGCAATATTGGGAGAATGATTGCAAAGAGGAAAATGAAAAGAAACTAGAGCCTAGGTTTTCATTTCTAATCTCTTCCTGATCCAAATATGCTCTACAAAGCCGTCCTATTTCACTATCAGATCTGGGCATTTGCCAAGGTATACAAAATCCACCAGAGCGCACAATACAAGCCGTTGTCGGTCCCTAATAAAAACAGTTGATGCCAGCGACAAAAGCAGTTGGAATTGGAAGGAAGAGGTTGCACAGCCTTGGCTCTAGTACCCTTTCTCTGCAAAGAGTTGACTGAAAGATTGAGGAGATGAATAGGAAGACCTGGTGAAGTTTGGCCCTGGGCTGTAAACCAAGCAATGTCCTAGGGACGCCGTTAAGTCATAGCCAAACCAAAATCCTTCCATATTGTGATTGTTCTGGCCACCACTAAAAAAAAAGGACAAGCAAGTTAATAGGAAGATGGAAAAACATACAATGAGGCCAGATTGGGGACTATTTTCACCCAAGAGATGATGCAAAAGACTGGAGATATTGTGTAAAAATATTGTGTTGTGCTTGGTATCTATGGCTGGCATTTACACATTCTAGTTTTGTGGAATGCTTTTTCATGACTGTGTGGGGTTAGTGCAAAGGCTGCACACACATTCACAAGAAAAAGGGGAATGATAAGTAGGGTTTAAAATATTCCATCATGATTAAACCCTTTCACACAATTATCAGGGTTTGTTACAAAAAGGAATAAAGCGTTTGTCCAGTTCCTTGTCCTCAATGCTGTCATAGTTCACGATCTTTGATTAGTTCAGATCATGCAGTCAAAGAAGCATAGTAGACCATCATGTAGTTCAACCCCCAATTGGCCAAGAGCTTCATGATCCCATCAAACATATTTTGCAGGACTTTGATTTTGCTTTAGGGGGGAAAAAAACCCACCATTTTTCCAAGCAAGGAAAGTGCTTGGAAGTGACAAAACAGGAGGTTGGAAAAAACTAACAGCAGGATTTGTGGTTGAAAAGTTCTGGCTATTATTATTCAGTTAAATTTGGGTGATATTTCAGAATTACTGAAAAGATGTGTTAGATTGATTTATTCTCTCTCCTCCCGTCTTCTTGCCTCTTAAGTATTATCTGAAAGGCTTTTCAAAATCACGTAACAGCCTAAAACACGAGAACTTTAACATATTTTTACTCCTGTACTGCCATTTCTCTGGACACGTGGTTCTTATTTTGCCATGACATGATCTGACAGTATAGGGCAGGGGTGTAAAACTCAAGGCCTGCAGGCTGGATCCGACCCTCGAGGTGCTTAGATCTGGCCTGCAGGGCTGCCCTGAAAACAGCGAAGAACCGACCTGCGGTGCCTCTGCCAGAGAAAACAGAGCTCGCAAGGGCCGTGAGCGGCCCTCCCAAGCTCTGTTTTCGCTGGCAGAAGGTTGTAGGAGGCCGTCACAGCCGAAAACGGAGTTTGGGAGCCCATTTTCGCTGGCAGAGCGCTCGGGCCACCATTGACACTGACACGAGTGACGTCGAGCCCCCGACCCCCAAGAGGTCAAACACAACCCTCAATGAAATAAAGAGCCTGTAGTACAGTGGACTAAAGCACTGTTATTAACAGATTAACATCTGCTGCTTGCAATTACTGCAAGTTCAAATCTCACCAGGCTCAAGGTTGACTCAGCCTTCCATCCTTTCAAAGGTAGGTGAAATGAGGACCCAGATTATGGGGGCAATAAGCTTTGTATAAATATACAAAAGTATGAAGGCTATTGCTTAACGCATTGTAAGCCGCCCTGAGTCTCCGGAGAAGGGCGGCATATACATTAAAGCAAAAAAATAAAAATAAATGAAATTGAGTTTGATACCCCTGGAACAGGGGAATGTATTTGTTTATTCTGCTACAAAGAAAGAATTAAATATAGAATAATCCTGGCTTGATTAGGGGTCTGTTCTGGTACCCAGCCTTAGCAGAACCAAGAAACAGACTCCTTGTCCCAAATCCCCCCTCTTTATTTAGCTACTGTGAATTCATGGCATTCACACACAGAAAAGTCCAGGCAATAATCCTTCCAAGGGTTAACTGCAATAACAGACCTTATCAGTCCTTGGATAATTGGCAGGCTGGGAGCTTCCAGTCACAAAGCTGTAAATTAATTCCTGGCAAGAAGTCTCTGTGGCACGAACCACGATGAGCAAATCTTCCTAATGAAATCCGAACAGTTGTCTCCTACGACGCCATTCCCCTTTTGCTTCTATTTATTCCCCAGCCAGGGAGGGGTCATTCAGCGTCCATGTGTGCTTTTCTTCCTGAGTCGGCTCTTGGTACTCAGTTGTTCTCCTCTCCTGACAGCTCTGCACATATGTGCATCTAGAACAGGCCCCAGCTGTTCTTCCCCACTTATCTCTGACTCCGAAGGCAGCTGGGAAATGTCGGACGGTCCTGGCTCTATCTCTGCTTCTGACGCAGAGCATTCATCAGTCTTCCCCAGACTCCAGGACTGGCCCAAGTTCCTCCCCAACCTCCTCATTGTCCGAGTCTGCCGCCAGCTCTGCTGGCAGCTGGCAAGCCACAACTGGATCCTTTCCATATATTAGCCATTGGGAATTGATTTATTACATTCTTCTTGGTTTCCTTTCATGCCAATACTTAGTAAGACAATTAACCAGTAAACATATTAAAATAAAATGCTTTTGTTTTTGAAGAACAAAACTAAAGCTTTTTAAAATGAGAGTTCACTGAACAAACTACAGTGACCTAATTTAGGCACGGTGCAAAGCCAAAAAGGAAATTCTATTATTGCCAATTTTGTTGCCAAATTCCATTGATCCTGGTCCAAAAGTCAAATCAAATTGGTTTCTAAAAATTCTTATACCAAAGAAATTATATTAAAACTGCATTTTTCTCTAGCTTTATCTAAGGTGCCAGAACATTTCTTACTGATAATAAAATATGGCTTGCCTATAGAATGATAAATAGATTAATGAAAAGTTTCTTATACCTTCTGGAAATCTTTCAACTTTCTGGTACATGTCCCTATAGAATCATTTTTCATGAGAAATGAAATCACCCGCCCAGCTCCAAAATAGCATCTTATATTTTTATTTAATGTTGATAACTGCTGAAATATGCTTCTTTTATAAATCTGTAGCCCTCTGCCCCAACTAGATGTCCTTTAAAATAATTTAGGATTCCCCAGGCTCAGAATTCCCACCCAGCATGGCCAAATTCTTTAATCTCAGTCCCACCAATTAAAAAGGGTTTACATCTACTAATTCTACAGAACAGCCTTCATTTCTACAGGTGTCACAAGCAAAGCAGTTCAAAGTTGCACATTCTTTAACAGCTGAGGTTTCTCCTGTTTGAATAATGGGCTTATTTGTTACAAACTGCTTGAGGTAGCAGGTGCAGGGTAATTATCAGATGGCATCTGGTTTATATTTTAAATATTTGGAGCATTTGTTCATTCCTTTGGATATGATCTCAAATCACATCCCAGGCTTCTTAGTTATTCCAGTAAATACTCAAGACAAGCTGGGAAAAATGTTTCTGAACTGTACGAGGGATTATGCTAGGTATGTTCCAGGCTAAATGAAAACGTTTATACGCAACTAAGCAGCAATGAATTGTGGGTAAGGAACATTTTCACTAAAGTGGTAAACAGTTTTAAGTACAGGTAGTTCTTGACTTATGACCATACTTGAGCCTGGAATAAGAATAGTAAGTCATTATGGTCGTAAATTGAGACATCACTTGACCGGATCCGATTTTATGACATTTTTTGCAGCAGTCATTATACAAACACCGTGATTATTAAGCAAATCAATTTTCCCCAAGGGGTGTTTGCTGGAAATTCAATGCTAGAAACCTACAAAAAAGCCGCAAATCAAGATTATGTGATCACAAGATGCTGGAATTGGCCCTCAGATCAGCTGGCTGCCAAACAGTCAAAATATAGTCACGTGACTGAGGAGGGCATAGTAAATCAACGAAAATAGTTTTTGGAGGGCTATCATAACTTCAAATGATTGGCAAGCAACTGGTTGGAAGTCAAAAATCTACCTGCAATCTTCTCCAACCTGGTGCTCTCAAGACACATAGCGAACAATAGCTCCAGTGATTTCCACCTGAATACCTAATCTAGCTATTTTAAACCGGGGGTCACCAACCTTTCGGACCTCAGGGACCACTAAATTCATAATTTTAAATCCCGTGGACCACTAATATGATCTGCTTAATGACCAGCTGGGTGGGCATGGCTAGGTAGTCATGTGACTGGGTGGGGATGTCACTCAGGTCGAGGGGCGCCTCACCGGCCTCTATTCGCCTCTCCCTTCCCAGCCACTCCTTGCCTGCCTGCCCGGGCTCCTTAGGGCCCCAACAGGAAGCAGTTGTTGGAGCTAAGCAGCCACCACAAGAAAGAGTTGGCAAAACAGCTGGCTCAGTTCAAATTGGATCTGACCGAGAAGGAGGCTCAGCAGAAGCACCTCACTGAGGACTACGAGCATAGGCTTTCCAAGCAGAAGGAAGACCTGCGGGAGTGCAAGGCCAGGTACCGGCGCCTAGAGGCTCAGCGGGCTGAGATGGTCAGCCAGTTCCAGGTCATGATACAGTCCCATTAGAACAAGGCCCTCTGGCTCTTCACCACCAGCGACCCTCCAGCCTTCACCCAAAGCCCTGCACCAGGAGGCTGAAACAGACTCCAAGTCGGAATTTCTGCCCCCCTCCAACCTGCACAAAAAGACCCCGAAGGGGGAGACTCTCTGCAGTAACACAAGCGTTCATTGCACGTATCCGGCCCAGGGACGGAGTTTGAGTACCCCTGATTTAGTGCGATATAAAAAATGTAAATAATTTTTCTGCGGACCACCAAAATTTTCTCACGGACCACCAGTTGGTGACCTCTGTTTGAAACTAACTATAGTTCCCCTTCCTTGGTTGGGGAAGAATCAAGGAATCAAGGTAACTTTTCCTTGAGAGATCTTATGATATCTTTACCCAGAGGTGTCTAACCGTAGCAACTTTAAACCAGGGAACGCTGTTGAAGTCCATAAAATCTTAAAAAGTTGCCAATACCCCTGCCTTAAGCCTTTTGAATTTCTCTTATTTTTAATACTGGTTTAATTACAATTGGAACTGCTTACCGAATTAATTACTGACAGATTTCGTTTCAAATATCGCAGCTGGGTCGCTTTATGAGGTTGGCTTGAGGTCTTGCAAGTGTGTTTTAATGTTTTGTTAATAAGCAATCCAGAATTCTGTTTTGTGCATGCATGTGTCCATATGGGGGGTAAATAAACAGAGATACTATTTTAACAGTGACTTCCTCTTGTGAGTGACTACTGATGCAAAGGAATTATCAAAATTGGACTTGTATATTTATATTGGCAAAATCTACTAATCTGAGCCACATGTTGGAAGATGATGAGAGGAATAGTCCCGAACAACATATGCTTTGGCATGGAGTCTCAATTCTAAGGTTTTTAAGGCTTTCACAATTCAAGGTTATTTTTTCCCTGATGCCTTTGCATAAAAACTAGCCTTCCATTGCCGATTTCTATCCAGATGGCATTTTTCATACTTGGCGATCTTGTTCTTTTGATCTTACAATTATTATAAACATACATGAGGAAAACAGCTTTTGTGTCTCATTTTATTTGAAATGAGAAAAACTCACCTGTGCCCGTAGGGTTATTTTTGTTGCATTAAAACACACGCATACACACACACACCAACACTTTTAAATCCTCAGTTTTATGGGGAATTCTTCACACCAACAATGGATGATCATAATTTTTTATCCATCTGAGGTTGCTTTCCTGTTTCCTGAACTGATGGCAGAGTTTTATTCTATTTTTTTTTTTTTTTTTTTGGTAATGCCTTGTGTCCAAAACTGTGTTGGCTAAAAGTTTAATAAATAATTAATAAATTATAAATACACTGAAAAAAAATTTATAAATAAGGAATCTTTATGGTGCCCAGAGATTTCAGTGCACTCGAAGAACAGAAGGCTTCACAATAAACAGCGAGAGGATGTCACCGTGCAGAAACCAGGAAATCACTGTCTGGAAATTTCGCCTTAGTTCCAGGTTGCTTCTGAACCTAGACCCATCATCTACAGGTGGGACTAGGTTCAGCCCCAAATTCTGTATTCGATCTCACGGAACAGATTCCTTAGGAATGAGAAAGGCTCCTTCCAACTGTGAGTTTTCCTAATTCACCAAATTAGATTTTTTTTTAAGATTCAATTTTCAATTTGTTATACCTCATCCCGACTGTAATTTTGTCTAGAGAAGTGATGGCTAACCTTTTCTGCCCAAAGTGCTTGCGTGCATGTGCAAATGTGCTCGTGCTCCCGCACCTGTGTGTGACCTGTGCATGTGCCCCCGTGGATGGGGGGGCCGTGCATGCAAGTATGACCCCCCCGCATGTGCCCCACTGCCCAGCTCATGCATGCGTGCCTTCCCACAGGTGCCCTGCCTCCCGCGTGGCCCCACGCATGCTTCACACCCCCGTGCATGAGTGTGTGCCCCCCGACCCCCTGTGCATGCACAGCAGAGATCTGAAGACCAGCTGGCCAGCGGGAGGTACACGCACAAGTGTGGCGGAGCTGAGTTGGGGCGACGGCTTGCGTGCCCACAGAGAGGGCGCTGCGTGCCACCTCTGGCACATGTGTCATAGGTTTACCATCATGGGTCTAAAGAAAAGAATTGGGTATTTGGTACATTAGGTGAGGATGGAAAAAGAGAAGTAAACCTGGTTATCATCCACATAAAGAAATCCAGCGTATTAGTTCCATGGCTTTATAAATATGCTAAAGATGGCACGAGGGAGACTGCTATCACCCAGCCCCAAAGCCGTAAATGAGAACAGAAATTCTCCAGTTCTACTGTCTCAAACTAGGAAAAAAACCGTAACAAAGTGCTCTCAATCTCCAACTTCTAAGCATGAGCCAAGACAATGGGACAATCAACTGAACCAAAAGGACACTAAGTCATTCAAGAGCCGAAGTAGGGACAGCTAGCATTTAGCATCGTAATTATGGAGGTTGAAATGACAAAGTCTCTTCTTAATCATAGCCTTTAATCATAACCAAACAACAGTACTCCCGTATTAAGTTTTGTTAACTAGATGAATAATATACAAAAGGGGCCAAAGAGTTTTTAACTGCATTCATAAAACCCCACGCACAACATAATGACCAGCTTCAAAAACCAACCTTTGACCCTTTCAACCACAATACCACAAATTAAACCCTTTTACTTTTCTACCAATCTCCAATTCAAGAAACAAATGCATCTACTGACCACAACCCAAAACTTATTCACAATTTCCACTTTCACAATTCCAATTACGGTACTTCCTTCAGCTGCACATTCGAATGAATGAGCTGGAAGGGACCTTGGAGGTCTTCTAGTCCAGCCCCCTGCTCAAGCAGGAGAACCTATACTAGAGCCTCAGTGGTGCAGCGGACTAAAGTGCCGTTAAGTGCTAGCACTTAGCTGCCAGCTGCCTGCAATTAGTGCAAGTTCAAATCTCACCAGGCTCAAGGTTGACTCAACCTTCCATCCTTTCGAGGTAGGTAAATTGAGGACCTGGACTGTGGGGGCAATAAACCAACTTTGTATAGAACAACACCGCTTAGGGGGGTGGGCCCGAAAGCCCTAATAAGCAGGTATATACAAAAAAGTATGCAGGCTATTGCTATAATGCATTGTAAGTCGCCCTGAGTCGCCCGGAGAAGGGCGGCATATAAATTGGACACATACATACATACATACATACATATTTCAGATAAGTGACTGTCTGGACTCTTCTTAAAAACATCTAGTGATGGATCACCCACGATTTCTGGAGGCAAGCTGTTCCACTGTCCTCAGTTTATTATCCTGTTAGGAGGTATTTCCTTAATTCCAGGTTGCTTCTCTCTTTGATTAGTTTCTAAACATTGTTTCTTGTCCTGCCCTCAGGTGCTTTGGATAATAATTTGACCCCCCTCTTCTTTGTGGCAGCTCCTCAAATACTGGACTACTGCTATCAGGTCACCCCTAATTCTTCTTTTCTTTAGACTAACCAAACCCAAATCCTGCAGCCGTTCCTCATTCATCTGCTTGTTTATTTCACTCAGCTGTACAATTCCAAGAAACTTTCTAATTCTTATCATTTTTTCTTCCATGTTCCCCCACGTTCCGCAACTTTCCCCTTCCTTCCTTCTTTCTTACACACACAGGATATTCATTGTACAGGTAATCCTCAATTTATGACCACAATTGAGCCCAAAATTTATGTCGCTAAGTGAGACAGTTGTAAAAGAGAGTTTTGTCCCATTTTACGATCTTTCTTGCCACAGTTGTTAAGCAAATCAGTGCAGTTGTTAAGTTAGTAACACAGTTGTTAAGTAAATCTGGCTTCCACATTGACTTTGCTTGATCAGAAGGTCACAAAAAGTAATCACATGACCCTGGATACAGCAGCCATCATAAATGCTCGCTGCCAAGCATCCACGTTTTGATCATGTGACCTTGGGGTGTGTGTGCTACAACAGTTGTAAGCGTGAAAAACGGTCATAAATCACTTTTTTCAATGATGTTGCCAAACGGTCACTAAACGAATTGTTGTAATTCGAGGCTCATCTCTACTTCTATCAATGTCTTCCAAGTGTCTGTTATGTACAACATGTTCCTTTTAAAATTATCAACCTTTCACCATCTCATTCTTTCTTCCTCCCTTTGCTCAGTTACCCAGAGAGTTTGTCTCTCCTTTCTGCTAATATCAGGAAATTCAAATTGAATTCCAAAAAAATTAAACTTTCTTAAGAGAGGAATTAAAAATGATCACTAAGGTCCCTTACAACATTATCTTCCAAATGTCGTTTTAGTTTTTGAAAAGTTGGTTTGGATTTTTTTTTAAAAGGTGATGTAACTATTATTAATATACATATCATCAAGTAAATTATCAGAACAATTAATTGATATGCTGCAATTAAGATTACCTCATGCATAAGAGATCTTAAAATTCCATGCAAGTTTATTCTAAATGAATGTCATCTTCTTGAACATCAAATTATAGAATTGCAATCAAGAAGTTTAAAAATAGGCCTTAACTGATGTATGTATGCATGATAATTATTTGCACCTCAGATCAGCCTTACTTATGGAAAAGGGAACTCCTCTGAAATGGAATAGAATGGACATTTTAGATGCTTTTTATTATCATGTATTTTTATTCTGACCTTCTTCCCCAGCCATTAATCCTTGTAAATATGATCATTCCGATATGGTTTATTATTAGCATTCTTTCTGTAAGAACATCTTGCACATTTGATATAAATGTAATTATATAAACACTTTTAATAGATGAACCATTAGTATTCATTAGTTTAAGGAAACAAGCCCATTTGAAATGGTGATCTTGACTGGTTTTCATCAACAGTTAATAAATCAGTTTGGCCTTGTTCAGCTACGGTGACACAGTGCCAAGCTTCACGTATTCTGTTAAACTATGGTTGTTTAAACTGTGTTTATTCAATAAACACAGCTGTCATCAAACACACTAAGACAGGTTTTGCAAAACTGGCTGAGGAATTCTGGGAGTTGAAATCCATAAGTCTTAAAGTTGCCAAGGTTGGAAAATCCTGCACTAAGGTTCATAAACCATGATAGCTTGGTTTAAAATATGCTATGTTACATGTGGGGGTGCGGGGGAATGTAATCCCAGGGCCATGCTGAGCTCTTTTTATGGTCAATATTTTTTTCTGTGCTGGTGATTATGAAAAAACTGAATGCATATTTTCCTGCCCTTTTTGAGGGGAAAGATTATGAAACATGTAGTGAATGCGCCCTAAAATGATCTTATTCACCATTAAAAAGAAAGGGAAAATAAATGATCGAACTCTCGCCTCAAACCCAGACCTTTTGATATGGCTTCACTCTTCTTTTGAGTTTCAACTGTTGACAAATGTTCTGTGTAGCATTGGCCCCCAAAGAGTGCTTTACTTCTAAGTCATAAAAACCATCAAGCAAACAATGGTTTATTTTTAGGCCAAGTTCTATTTTTAGATCAAGAAGCATATGCTTCTAAACTTCTCATCTTGCCTGTTCTTAAGGAGAAAAAGGAATGTGGAATTAATTGGTCTTGTCCAAAAAATATTAATCTATAGTTTAGATGAAGTTTAGATGCCTAGGATTTAAGTTCTCTGTGATGTAGTTCATGTAAAAATGAAAAGTTATAAAAGAACAAGGGACGCAAAAAAAGCTTGTTTTCTTTCTCCTGCTGATTATATCACACAAGCCATAAACCTGCATTCAGCATCATTGTGTCAGCAGTCTCCTTCAATTAACCAGCCAGTGTGGTTTCCTTCCTTCCTTCCTTCCTTCCTTCCTTCCTTCCTTCCTTCCTTCCTTCCTTCCTTCCTTCCTTCCTTCCCTCCCTCCCTCCCTCCCTCCCTCCCTCATATGAGGACAAATTATGCATTGTAAACATCGTTTACAAGAGGGACGCAGTGGCTCAGTGGCTAAGATGCTGAGCTTGTCGACTGAATGGTCAGCAGTTCAGCGGTTCGAATCCCTAGTGCCCTAGCCCAGGTGAGCTCCCGTTACTAGTCTCAGCTTCTGCCAATCTAGAAGTTTGAAAGCACGTAAAAAATGCAAGTAGAAAAATAGGGACCATCTTGGGTGGGAAGGTAACAGCGTTCAGTGCGCCTTTGGCTTTTAGTCATGTCTGCCACATGACCATGGAGACGTCTTTGGATAGCGCTGGGAATTCGGCTTTGAAACGGAGATGAGCACCGACCCCTACAGTCGGGAACGACTAGCGCATATGTACGAGGGGAACCTTTATCTTAAACATCGTTTGGAGGTAGGAGGTGCTTCCAATGTAATCTACTGAATGCCCTGCATGGATTGCCCTTGTGACTATGTAGGACAGAAGGGGAGGAAGCCCTTCACCATATTGCAAGAAAAAAAAGAGAGCGGTCAGATGAGGAGACCTGAACTCATTGCAGCCTCTCATTACAATGAACAAGGACACACATTCCATTTTGCAGCTACCAAGATTGTTGGACGAGCAGGCACAAAAACAGCCAGGGAAGTGATTAAAGCCTGGGGAACAGGTCCCTCGTCAGTCAACAGGGGTGCTGATTTACCACCGACCTATCAAGTACTTAGAAGGCAAGAGCTGGGCAGCACAAGCAAAGGACAGCTAATGACTTAAAAGCCAGCCAACAACACACCCCAATCAACATCTAAAAAGGCACTTACAACAGACATTATAAATACCACACACAGAAAAGCACACACTCTGCTAGAGAGAAGTTCCCTGAAGATGGGCTCCAGCATGAGTCCGAAAGCTCAGAAGATAAAATCTCTGGTTCCGGTGACCGACCCAGATTGGATTCTGCAACATTATCCTGGGACACGTATATCTGCCTTCATTTGTAATAAACATGTTAATTGCATAGAGCGAGGTGGCACAGTGGTTAGAGTGCAGTACTGCAGGCTACTTCACCTGACTGCTAGCTGCAAGTTCGGCAGTTCAAATCTCACCAGGCTCAAGGTTGACTCAGCCTTCCATCCTTCCGAGGTGGGTAAAATGAGGACCCAGATTGTTGGGGGCAAGATGCTGACTCTGTAAACCGCTTAGAGAGGCCTGTAAAAGCACTATGAAGCGGTATAGAAGTCTAAGTGCTATTGCTATTGCATTTATTTAATCTAATTTTAATTATATTTGAAATAATTTTATGAAATGTTTTCAGGGTTATAGCACTCTCTTTCACCCGGTTCTTGGAAGTGACCCGCAATCAAATGGTTCAAGAAATGTGATTTGGCCCAACCCTATAACATCTGTAAAATCGATTTTAATCATTTCTTTTCTAGTCAGTACCTAAATAATGAGGGTGAGAAACTTTAAAACTTTAATTACTACTATTGTATTCTTCTGTTCTATACTTTGATTCTGGATTCTGTGATTAATGCTAGACTAATAAACGAAAACACAATCAACCAACCAACCCCCCTCCCGCAATCCTTTCATTATGACGGCCGTGGCCAGGGGGGCTTTTTATCAGGTTCGCCTGATCCGCCAGTTGCGTCCCTTTCTGGATCGGGACTCCCTGCGCACGGCCACTCATGCCCTCGTCACTTCCCGACTGGACTACTGCAATGCTCTCTACATGGGGCTCCCCTTGAAGAGCATCCGGAGGCTCTAGCTGGTCCAAAATGAGGCCGCACGGGTGATTATGGGAGCGGCGGGGTGCTCCCATGTAACACCTCTCCTGCGCGAGCTGCATTGGCTCCCAGTGGTCTTCCGGGTGCGATTCAAGGTGTTGATTAACATCTTTAAAGCACTCAATGGCTTAGGACCTGGGTACTTACGGGACCACCTTCTGCTACCGACAGCCTCCAACCGGCCAGTACGCTCCCACAGGGCGGGGCTCCTCGGGGTGCCGTCAATCAGACAATGTCGACTGGCGACACCCCTCCCTGGGGGAGAGCCTTCTCAGTGGGGGCTCCTGCCCTCTGGAATGAGCCCCGGAGGTACAGAGGATCCCGGACTAGCGCACCTTCTGCCGTGCCCTGAAGACTTTGTTATTCCAGCAAGCCAGGCTAGACTCATTTTAATGGTTTTAAATTTTTAAATTGGATTTTAATGAGATGTTTTTAATTGTGGGCTAAAGATTTAATCTGGTTTTAAATTGTTTTTAACTTTTATATTTATGTATTTGAACTTGACTGTTCACCGCCCTGAGTCCTTCGGGAGAAGGGCGGTATATAAATATAATAAATAAATAAATAAATAAATAAATAAATCTTGTAGGAAATATACTCTTGATATTTTTTCATAAAGTCTACTAAAGGTGACCTCTCAAAAGGTCTGAGTGGCACCAGTCATTTATACTTTAAGTTGCTCTTCAGACACATAGAATGCATACCTAATAAAAGGTCGCTCAAGTTCCCCCTGGCATCACTTTTCAGTTCTGTGTACCATCCAGTTCCTTGCCTTCGAAAATAATCTCAAGGAATAAAGACAAACTTTGCTTTGCAAGAATGCTGAATCCAGAGACTCAGAACAATAAGAACAGTCGAAAATCCCTGAAGTTTCATTCAAAACTTTACTATTATCCAGCTCAAACTGCAATCCCTGAAAAGCCAACCACGTTACATAAGATATAATAAATGCACCATTTAAAAAAAACTAGTTAAAATTCACAGTATTCGGTCCATTTATATAACCAGAGTGCATTCTATTTTATAGGGTAATAATAAAGACAGATACATTTTGTATAACTTGACATTAATCAAACCCTATTCTTTCTTACGAGGAGGTCAGTATTTTACATTGAAAAAATACTACAGATGATCAGTTATACGGTATGCTATTTCTGGAGGGGTCACAATGTTTACTTTTGGCAAGAAACATAATAAAACATCTTGACTCAAAGGTAGGCAACTAATAGTTCTCCATATTCTTCTCCCATCAGCTGTAGCTTATATTTTTCTGGAGGCAGTAAATTCCTTGTTCATATCTTATAGGCTAATAAGTTCTAAACATTGTCCAACTAGAATTCATCAGATACAGTACAATTCTTAATTGGTGCATAGACTGTAGCACAGTAACTGAAATTATTAGTTTGTGCTTCTTACGTTTTGTGGGAGGTTCACTTGGTTGCGGATCTTAATGAGTCTAATATAAGATAATTATCATTAACTAATGATAATTAATGCAGATGACAGACTCAATAATTCATTATTGAGTCTGTCATCTGCACCTCTATAACTGTCTGGTTTGGTTCTGCAACCCAACAAGACAGACACAGACTTCAGAGGATAATTAGAACTGCAGAAAAAACAATGGCTACCAACCTGCCTTCCATTGAGGACCTGTATACTGCACGAGTCAAAAAGAAGGCTGTGAAAATATTTACAGACCCCTCGCATCCTGGACATAAACTGTTTCAACTCCTACCCTCAAAACAACGCTATAGGGCATTGCACACCAGAATAACTAGACACAAGAACAGTTTTTCCCCGAACGCCATCACTCTGCTAAACAAATAATTCCCTCAACACTGTCAAACTATTCATTAAGTCTGCATTACTATTACTATTAATCTTTCCATCGTTCCTATCACCCATCTCCCCCCACTTATGACTGTAACTTGTTGCTGTATCCTTACAATTTATATTGATTGTTTCCTAGTATGATTTGATTGCTTATTTGTACCCTATGACTATCATTAAGTGTTGTACCTTATTATTCTTAACAAATGTATCTTCTCTTTTTATGTACACTGAGAGCATATGCACCAAAGACAAATTCCTTGTGTGTCCAATCACACTTGGCCAATAACGAATTCTAATCTAATCTAAAGAATTCTAATGAGCAATAGTGGCTAACCTAGTTCACATGATCGATAGGAGAACAAAAAGAACCATTCAAGATGTTGATTGTCACCTTCAAGGTATTGATTGTCACCTACATGGCTCAGGACCATGTTATTTGAAGTACAGTTTTTCCCATCTACCTGACCCATCAGAGTGGGGAGGCACTATGGGTCGCTTCTCCTAAGCAGGCCCATCTAGGAGGATGGAGAAGAACGGACTTCTCCGTGGTGGCTCCCTCCCTGCGGAACATCATCTCTATGGATATAAGCCTAGTCCCCACTTTGACACTCTTTTGCAAGGCCCTGAAGACCTGGTTTTGCACCAACAGGCCTGGGACCCCATAGTGGGATGAAGGCCATCAAATGGCTCATTTGATTGTGGTCACCAGGAGGAGGGTGGGATTATTGCTTTTTTATTGTTTTTATAATGGGTTTTTATTCTTGTTAGCCACCTGGAATCACTCAGAGTGAATATATCCTGTATTATGTACCTTGAGGAAAAGTGAAATTCAGGTGGTAATGAATAAATAAAAGCCTACCTAAGTGTGTGCCAAAATTACTGAAGAAGTCTTGAGGAACTCAAGATGCTCTTTACGATTAACATTAAAAAAACGTACAGGGCATCACAAGGTTGCTTAGTAGAATTGAGGCTTTTTCAGAACTGCCAATAGCCATCTAAGAAAGTAAAGGTAAAGGTAAAGGCAGAGGTTCCCCTCGCACATATGTGCTAGTTGTTCCTGACTCTAGGGGGGGTGCTCATCTCAGTTTCAAAGCCGAAGAGCCAGTGCTGTCCGAAAACATCTCTGTGATCATGTGGCCGATATGACTAAACACCAAAGGCGCACGAAACGCTGTTACCTTCCCACCAAAGGTGGTCCCTATTTCTCTACTTGCATTTTTTACGTGTTTTCGAACTGCTAGGTTGGCAGAAGCTGGGACAAGTAACGGGAGCTCACTCTGTTACGCGGCACTAGGGATTCGAACCACTGAACTGCCGACCTTTCGATTGACAAGTTCAGCGTCTTAGCCACTGAGCCATCTAGGAGCCATGTAGTAAATATCATATCATGCTCTGAAAACAGCTATGAAAAGTAAGATCAAGGAAATGGTGACTCACTGTGGGGAGCTCTCAAACATGAAAGATTAGAAGACTGCTAGCCCAAGGAGTTGGGGAGAGGGATTCAAAAGCAAGAATGGAAAGACCTATAGCTGGTGATTAGGAAGCTATCATGGCTGAAAGTGTTAAAAGACATTGACTAAAAACAGGTCCCAGGTTTTGCACTGGCCATATTCATTGTTTTTTTTCTCTGTTTCCATTTGTAGACAATCATTCATAAATAGTAAGTAGGCATTAACGTTGCAGAAAATTGTTTATATCATGTAGACATTCTAAAAACAGCTAACACTGTCAACCCTGAAGCTGATCTGACTGAAGCCATCCTGGAGCTTCAGTGTTGACATACACCTTGATTGAAACATTAGCCTGCAAACAACTCTGTACATACACAAACAACTCTGTATATACAGAATAACAGAGTTGGTTGGAAGGGACCTTGGAGGTCCCCAAGCACGTCACCTTATACCAGTGAGGGTTAACCTTTTTGGTACCGAGTACCCAAAGCGCGTGTGTGAATGCATGCGTGCATATGCATGTGCGCGTGCCCGGACCCCCAAAATGTGAGCGCCCCCTGCACATGCGACACACCCCCACGCATGCGTACATGTCCCCCGCACATGAACCCTGCCCCCCCGCCCCGTTTTGGCTTCCAGGTTGGTGCAGGAGGCTTTCCAGGCCCAAAACGGGACGCATGCGTGGCAGAGACCCAAAGAGCAGCTGGCTGGTGGGAGGTGCGGTGGAGCTGGCCTGGGGCGAGGGCTGGTGTGCCCTCGCCCCAGCGGTTCCATGTGCCATTTTGGGCCATAGGTTCGCCATCTCGGCCTTATACCAATCCAGACAAATGGCTGTCCAGTCTCTTCTAATATGAAGATGTTTCATGCCATGGATCTTCCAGCTAATACAGATATCCCAACTCTTACGCATATACAACTGTCAGGACAAAAATACCCCACTCACCATGCAAAGGTGAATGGGGTGAGGTCAGGACCACAACTGGAAGAAATGCCCATCCTTTGTATATGTTTAGGGCCGTGATGGCGAACCTATGGCACGCGTGCCACAGGTGGCACGCAGAGCCATATTAGTGGGCAGGCCAGCTCAGCTCTGGGGTGCATGCGCGCGCCGGCCAGCTGATTTTCGGGCCTTCTGGGCCCACCAGAAGTAGGGAAACAGGCTGTTTCCTGCCTCTGGAGGGCCTGGGGGCGGGGTGGGGAAGGCCCATTTTTCTTTCTTACCTGGCTCCAGATCCTCTCTGTGTATCTGGGAAGGGCGAAAACAGCCTTTCCCACTCCCTTAGAGGCCCTACGGAGGCTGAAAGGGCCCATTTCCCAACTCCCAGTGGGACAGGAGGTAACTTTTTTTCTGTCCCCAGCCTCCAGAGACTCCTAGAGAGGCTCCTAGAGAGGTTCTGGAGGCTGGGGACAGCAAAAAATGTCACTTCCTGTCCCACCGAGAGTTGGGAAATGGGTCCTTTCAGGCTCCGTAGGGCCTCCAAGGGAGTGGGAAAGGCTGTTTTCGCCCTTCCCAGATACACAAGAGAGGATCTGGAACCAGGTAAGAAAGAAAAACGGGCCTACCAGGCCATCATGTGCCAGGAGCGGGGGGGAGGGGAGGGGGAGGGGTTGCACACGCATGCGCGTGGGCACGTGCGCGCACGACCCTCCCCCGCCCCCCTTTCCTGGAACGTGATGGCAAAAAGGTTAGCCATCACTGGTTTAGGGCATACATGAATGAATGAAATGTATAGTTATATGCAAACATTTAGGGTACCTATGACCAAATTGTCTGTTTCAATTAATATTTTAATGCACCTCTCTTTACAGAGTGAAAGCAGATACACCTCAATCAGGAATTTAAGAAGGTTAAATATCCATCATATTTTTACAAAAGAAAGCCATGCGATTACTTTAAAGCCATTCCAAATTAAGTTGTAGGAGTGGTGCATCCATGATTCAAGAATTAACCACTTTAATTCTTTAATACCAAACTAAAAGTCCTGAGAATTCAAGCACATGCAGGGGGCTGTTGATGAAGACAAAGAGGGAAAAGTTGGCACTACCTTTTCTGCCAGCCAACCCAAGTGCCTAATTTCTCGGCCTCCGGCTATTCCTGCTTTACCCAGTTGATCTTTGACCTCTGAGATGACTTTGGGAATGAGCTCGCTGATACAGGAGTGGATGGCATAGAACCAGGCCTGGGCAGTGCTCGCATCTTTACTCCTTAGCACCAAGATGTGCTTGGCATCCGGTGAATGAACTTCAACAATCCTGTAGAAGAAAAATAAATAAATAAATACAATAAATAAGAAAAGAGGGGAGAGTTATAGGTATTCTCAAAGTTCCAGCCCGATTACCTGATTTGTAGGTGTAGAAGTGTGAAAAATCACTGTGCCAGGGATGGGGCGCCTTTAGACTATTGAGTCATAACCAAACCAACATAGCTAGCCAAATAGAGGTCCTGTCAGGCAGGAATAGCAATAGCACTTAGACTTATATACCGCTTCATAGTGATGTACAGCACTCGCTAAGCGGTTTATTTTTATTTATTATTATTATTATTCTTCATATTTCTATGCCGACCACTCTCCGAGGACTCTGGGCAGCTTACACCATAGAAACTATACTAAATACCATATTGCCCCCAACAATCTGGGTCCTCATTTTACCGACCTCGGAAGGATGGAAGGCTGAGTCAACCTTGAGCCGGTGAGATTTGATCTACTGATCTGCTGAACTAGCAGTCAGCTGAAGTAGCTGCAGTAGTGCACTCTAACCACTGCGCCACCTTGGCTCTTTTACAGAGTTTACAGAGTCAGCATATTGTCCCCCCAAAATCTGGGTCCTCATTTTACCAACTTCGGAAGGATGGAAGGCTGAATCAACCTTGAGCCCCATCAAGATCGAACTCTGGGCTGTTGACAGAGTTAGTCTGCAATACTGCACTATAACCACTGCACCACCAGAGCTCTCTATAAGGTCTTCAAGGAAGACCTATAGACTTGGTATTCCACCGCAGCTTTTCTTTTTCCTTGAAGACATTTCGCTTCTCATCCAAGAAGCTTCTTCAGTTCTGGAACTGTAGAAATGAAGAAGCTGCTTGGATGAGAAGCGAAATGTCTTCAAAGGAAAGAAAAACAAAAACAAAGTCCTTGGCCTTTTGAAGAAGAACCTTTAGGTCACCTTTCCCTTCCATGACTTCCAAGAAGAGAGCTAAGGCCACTGTCTTCCCTACATAGGAAAAGACAGCTTTTTCCAATGGCAGAAGACATTTACTCAGTGGTAAAATGTAAAATTTGTTACTACCGGTTCTGTGGGCGTGGCTTGGTGGGGGGGGTAATGTGAGGTTGTAAAAAAATGATTTTAAAAGCCTCTGACGATCAGGCAACTGAGCTGGGATCGTCAGAAGCTTTTAAAAGCATTTTTTTTTCTACAACCTCTTTGGCCAAAGAGGTTGCAGAAAAACATGCTTTTAAAAGCCTCTGACGGTCCCAGCTGAGCCGCACGATCATCAGTGGCTTTTTTTTTTTTTTTTTACTTTTAAAAGCATTTTTTCGGCCAAAGAGGTTGTAGAAAAAAATGCTTTTAAAAGTAAAAAAAAATAGCTTCTGATGATCGTGCGGCTCAGCTGGGCATGGGGGGGGGCAGGGATTTTTGCTACCGGTTCTCCGAACCACCCGCCGCCATCGCTACCGGATTGGGCGATCCGGTCCGAACCGGGAGCATTTCATCCCTGCATTTACTGGAAGAAGATATATTCTTTTGGAAGCCAAACATGAGGAATGACAGCTTGCTCTGTTCTGTCTCCACGGAGCAGAAACATCAGGTGGCAGGGTCAAGTGACATCACAGGATTAGGTCAGTGATGGTCAATCTTTTGATGCCATTCAGCCTGCCGGATCAAGTTCACAAATGGCCCTGCAATGTCACCATCCATTCACCTAACTCAGCTTAAAGTATCTGAAAGAATTGAACAGTTCAGCAGAGGGAGAACTGTTGCCACAATGTTAGAATAGAATAGAATAACAGAGTTGGAAGGGACCTTGGAGGTCTTCTAGTCCAACCCCCCTGCTTAGGCAGGAAACCCTACACCACTTCAGACAAATGGTTATCCAACATCATCTTAAAAACTTTCAGTGTTGGAGCATTCACAACTTCTGGAGGCAAGTTGTTCCACTGATTAATTGTTCTAACTGTCAGGAAATTTCTCCTTAGTTCTAAATTGCTTCTCTCCTTGATTAGTTTCCACCCATTGCTTCTTGTTCTACCCTCAGGTGCTTTGGAGAATAGCTTGACTCCCTCTTCTTTGTGGCAGCCCGTGAGATATTGGAACACTGCTATCATGTCTCCCCTCGTCCTTCTCTTCATCAAACTAGACATACCCAGTTCCTGTTGAATTTATATTTACCAGCAAAGAAATAAAGGGAGACTAGTATAGATCTAGTTCAAGCTATTTAGCTCTCGTCAACTAGCCTTTTAGCGCAGTTTATCCCTTTATTTCTTTGTCGGTAAATATGAATTCAACACAAAAATAATTTGTCACGAAAACTGTTCTGTTCTGAGAACAATCTATAAGAGCGGAGGCAAGGCGAATTAATAATAACTTTTATTATCAACAACAGCTAACATCAGACCCACTCAGTGCTGAGGACCTTGGAGAGCAGGGCAGCTTCTGAGGCACTGACAGTTCTTAAATATGCAGAGCTGTCAGCGGCTGGGCCAATCAGGACGCACCCATTTCCCGCCGGCTGGTAGCCGACGATCGGGCCAATCGGCTGCTCCGTCCTTGTCATGTGTGCGGCCTCTGGATGCAACAAAAACGACCCCCTGCGAAGGCCCCTGGATTGGAGCTGAAAGGCGAAAGCGGAAGCAGTATGCTCTGCCCCGTATTTCGGTGGACCAGGTTGCCCTGATAGTCTGGACTCACCGGGAAAAAAGCAACAACGCTTGTTGCCACAATGGTGGCGTGTGTATCTCAGTTTCATAATTCTTCCTAATACCACTGGTTAAAGAAGAGCAAAGAGCTGTGGGCGGACGTGTCTTTTTCGATACAAGACCCTGTTAAATTGCTAGTTATAGAAAAGAAAACTGGCCCACGACTTACAACACTTTGGTTAGTGACCGTTCAAAGCAGTGGTGAAATTCAAATTTTTAAAATCCCCATTTCCTCCCCACTCCTGGGGGAAGGATATTGCAAAATCTCCATTCCCACCCCACTCTGGGACCAGCCAGAGGTGGTATTTGCCAGTTCTCCGAACTACTCAAAATTTCCGCTACTGGTTCTCCAGAACCTGCTGGATTTCACCCTGGTTCAAAGTTACAACGGCATTGAAAAAAATGACTTATAACCGATTTTCACACAATCATTGCGGAATCCCTATGGTCATGTGATCAACATTCAAACGCTTGGCAACTGGCATGTATTTATGACAGTTGCAGTGTTCCGGGGTCATGTGACCATCTTTTGCGGCCTTCTGGCAAGCAAAGTCAATGGGGAAGCTAGATTCACTTAACAACTGTGTAAGAAAGGTCTTAAAATTCACTTAATAGATTTCTCACTTAACAACAGAAATTTTGGGCTAAATTGTGGTCGTAAGTTGAGGACCACCTGAGGTGAACAGAACTTACTTTAAGAGTTTCCATAAGGGTAATCAGTATGATGTAGTGGTTAAGATAGTGGGCTAGGAGATGAGAGATCAAAATTCAAGTCTATCTTCATCTATGGAAATCCACTGGTTTCCTTTAGGATGGTCTCTTAGTCCAACCAACCTCACTGGTTTTTCTTGTGCGAATTAAATAAAGGATTATTCCCATATATGTCATCCTGAGCTCTTGGAGAAAAGTAAGAATATAAATCTATCAAATAATATCAGTCTGCTGCAGCAAACACTGCCAGTAAATTTAATCACACCTTAAAAATTACACTCTTATGTTGGCTTTGAATTTAGGGAACTGCCCTCTCAGCTTAACTTGAAAGGCAAAGGAGACACTGTAGTATAAAATACAACTTGTCACAATTCATCCATATTGGGTGTGGGGCAGGGGTGGGCTGCTGAGGGTTCGCAAGGGTTCGGGAGAACCTCTAGCTAAGAACCCCCAAATCCCACTCCTGGCTGGCCCCGCCCATCCCATCCCACCCCACCCCTCCCAGGAATCCCCACATGGCCCATTTTGGATGCAGATAAGTAAAAGGCAGCTGCAGAGGCTTGGGAAGGGTGAAAAACGGGCCTACTGGAAGTTCAGGAAGGCCGGAAACTGTCCCATTTCCGGCCTCCAGAGGGCCTCCAGAGCCTGGGGAGGTTGTTTTCGCCCTCCCGGAGCCTCAAGTAAAGCCTCCAGAGCCCGGGCAACTCCCCCCCCCCGCCATGGTGCAGGAGGCCGACTAGGCTACGCCCACTATTGCCAAGCCCACCCACCAACCGGGCAAAGAATCCCTTGCTAAAATTTTTGAAGCCCACTCCTGGTGTGGGGTGGGACCACAATTAACCCTTAGGTTCAAACTGGACAATTAGAAAGCGCAATGAGTGTTTGAGAAAACAATTTATTGGAAATCAAAGTATTCTCTAATAAAACATGATAACAAATGTCTTTTTGACCAACAAAAATAGTACTCGTTAAATCTGTACCTTCCCATCTCTAAAAATGGATGGTGTCATTTTTCTAAAGTAAGAATTGAAAAGTCAACAAAAAAAATTACAGAGATGAGTTTGCTCTGCTTTGCATTATTTTTGACAATTACCCTCATTGCAGTAACAGGGCATCTGTCAATGTGGCCATATCCTTCTAGTCTATTCTACTTGGCTTTCCAACATAAATGCCCCTGGGCACAGTTGATGATTCTTCGCCTACAGTGAGAATATGTCAAATGATACCAAAACACTATTTTAAATGACTTAAAAATTCAATCTACTCTTCTGTAAACCTCACTGGTTTTTCTCTCGGATCTGGCTTCTGAAACATGACATTATCTGTAATTTGGTGATAAAAGTTTTAAATTTCCCCTTGTCTGGAAATATTTAAGACAGTGCCACAGCTCTGTTCCTTCATACCCTCCACCACAGTTATGTAAACACTGCATAGAGAACATTTTTGATAAAGCCCATATTGGCCTAAAGGAACTGTGCATTTAAATAGATGTCTGCCATGATATATATACTGTCTTCTAACCATCAGATAACCATATAAACAAAAACTATCTTTTTTTTCTAAAGCCTCCATGGTCAATAAAAACATCTCAAAGTTCCTTATAAAATGACAATAAAACCCACAAGTTGGCAACCTCCAAATGTACAACGTTTGAAGACCAACAAAAATGATTAGAGGGCTGGAGGTTAAAACATACAAACAATAGTTACAGGAATTGGGTAGGTCTCTAATGAAAAAGAGGACTAGGAGGTGACATAATAGCAGTGTTCCAATATTTGAGGGGCTCCTACAAAGAGGAGGAGGTCAAACCATTTTCCAAAGCACCAAAATGCATGACAAGAAATGATGGATGGAAACTAACCAAGGAGAGAAGCCACTTAGAACTAAGGAGAAATTTCCTGACAGTTAGAACAATTAATCAGTGGAACAACTTGCCTGCAGAAGTTGTGAATGCTCCAACACTGGAAGTTTCTAAGAAGATGTTGGATAACCATTTGTCTGAAATGGTATAGGGCTTTGGAGGTTGGACTAGAAGACCTTCAAGGTCCCTTCCAACTCTGTTATTCTACTTCTTCCCAATGGAATAGCTTGCCTTCAGAAATTGTGGGTGCTCCATCACTGGAGGCTTTCAAAAAGAGACTGGACAACTATTTGTCCGAAACGGTGTAGGACCATGATGGGGAACCTATGGCATGCATGCCAGAAGTGGCATGCAAAGCCATCTCTCCGGGTATGTGAGCCATTGCCTGTTGCTCTTCTGGTTTCCAGCATGCTGGACAGCTGGTCTTCACGCATGCAGGAGTGCTGGAAATCGGAAGAGCAGCCACCCAGTATGCATGCTGGTTGCCAAGCACCCAAAATCCGATCACGTGACGTGACCCTATATGTGTGTGTGCATGCAGCTCTCAGAACTTCAAATAGGGTCGTAAGTACCTTTTCGGGGATCCACTGTACTTTGAACGGACACTAAGCAGCAAGTCATTAAGCAAGGACCATTTATATCAAAGGCAGTTTCCAATAGTATTACTGTATTACCCTGACTTTGCAGGAAACCAAGCCAGCAATCTGATTTTGCTTTTATGGACCTAACCAAGATGCAACCCTGTTCTAAACAAGCTTCTCTCCTTGGAACAATATGGTAGAATGAGAGGCAACAATGCAAGATAAAATATTTATTTATTTATTATTTATTAGTCCAATTTATATGCCGCCCTTCTCCGTAGACGCAGGGCGGCTTACAATGCATTATAGCAATAGTCTGCATGCTTTTTTGTATATACCTGCTTATTAGGGCTTTCGGCCCCCCTAAGCCGTGTTGTTCTATACAAAGTTGGCTTATTGCCCCCACAATCCGGGTCCTCAATTTACCTACCTCGAAAGGATGGAAAGCTGAGTCAACCTTGAGCCTGGTGAGATTCGAACTTGCACTAATTGCAGGCAGCTGGCAGCTAAGTGCTAGCACTTAACAGCACTTTAGTCCGCTGCACCACCGAGGCTCTTTTTAGAAATTTTGTGCCAGGAACATGATGCAGATTAAGGAATTAATTTGCCCCGGTTATAGGAAATCTTTAATTTTGATTCCAATATTTGGGATTTCACTACTGGCTGGATTCCTCATTTAACCACCTCCAGGGCATAAACGCTACCGAAGCAACTTGTATTTTTCGCCTACATTCCCACTTTCACTTTAAAGGTGCTCTTAAACAAGTGAAGAATGAAGATGACCCACAGTTCGTCATAGAAGACCAACCCTCTTTGGTTACAAATATCAAGTGAGATCCTGTGCAAATTCCCAGCAAAATCCAGCAGGTTAAAGGTGATGACCTGTGGCACAGAACAATGACCTATAAACAAGTCCAGGAGAAGACACATGCTTTCTGATTTGCCCAGCTGTGTCACTTGAGTTCCCAGGCCAGGAAACCTGTGGGTTTTGATGGAATATCTGTAATAACCTGCTTAATTCTACCAACAGAGGAATCCACTTTCTAACTGAGTTTGTGGAGCACATTTCTTAGAACCATGATGGCGAACCTATGGCATGCGTGCCAGCGCCCTCTCTGTGGGCACGCAAGCCGTCGCCCCAGCTCAGCTCTGCCGCGCATGTGCGCGTGCCTCTCGCTGGCCACCTGGTCTTCAGGTCTCTGCTGTGCATGTGCGGGGCGCAGGTGGAGGGGCATGTGCACATGCGGGGGGTGCGTGCACACATACGGGGGCCGCGGGCACACATGCGGGGCCGCGGGTGCATGCAGGGGTGGGGCATGCACATGCATGGGCCGGGGCGCGTGTGCAGGGGGTGCGCATTACATTTTGGGGGTGCGCATGGACAAACGCACTTTCGGCACTCGGTCCGGAAAAGGTTAACCATCACTGTCTTAGAAGAATTGGAGTAATGGTATTTTTAGCATTATCTGCAAAATAGATAATGGGGTGGTAATACAAGACCTAGGAATACTAACAGAATGGCAGAGTTGGAAGGGACCTTGGAGGTCTTGTTGTGGCCCACCAGCGGCCTGTGCGGATCGTGGCTGATCCTGACGATGAGGAGGCTGGTGTGGGGTTGCGCTAGCAGCCTGCGCAGCCGGAGCTCGCGTCGGACAGCGAGGAGGCTGAAGAGGATGTGGTGTCAGAGGCAGAGACTCAGCCAGGGCCTCCAGAGGTTCCTTCAAGTGGGGAGAGCGAAGTGGAGGAGCCTCTTCTCAATGTTCAAGCACGCAGGGCTGCCAAAAGGCAGGAGTGGCTACTCAGGAGGAGGAGGTCTACTTGAGAGTAGGACTTGAGGATAATTGGCCACTCCCTTAGCCTATTTAAGTCGCATGCAGCTAGTGCGTTCTTGCTGGAAACAACTCGTATTATTATCAGAGTATTTTGGTTTATCATATCTTGTTTTCTGGGCTGATTGCCAACCTTTGCCGATCTTGTTTATTCTTGCTACTTAATAAATTTGATAAGGACTATTGGTGTGTGTCAATATCCTCGGAAATCCGGAGCTGGGACAGAACAGGTCTTCTAGTCGATACTATAACTAAGCATGTTGCCTACAAAGCCGTGAAAAACTCAAATAGATGTCCATTTGCTGCACTTTTACTATAGAAACCGGTTCTGCTCCTACCCTACACAGTATCTTTGTGTGTCCATGACAATTCCTGATGTCCTTTAAAAAGGGCAGAAAAGCAGAAGCAAATATACTAGGAAGCAGAGGTGATATTCAGCCGGTTCAGACTGATTTGCCCGAACTGGTAGTGGAAATCATGGGTGGGCCTGCCCACCCGCTCAGGCTCTATGCCATCCTATTAGGCACGTTTTTTAGAATGTGTGTAAACCGCTTGCGCGAGCAAAGCACATACACAGAAGGCTGTGTGCATGCGTGGACGAGCATGTGCATTCTCTCACATTTGCGAACCGGTAGGGAAGGTAAGTGAATACCATCCCTGCTAGGAAGGATTCCTCCTCACCAAAGTGGCCAGGCTTGATGATTTCCGATAAAAAAATATAACTCCATCCATAAACAAAACTACCACAATAGCAATGCGTTTGCTAATATCTTAATTAACTAATAGTAATTAATAATAGTAATTAATTAAATTTCTTGATTCTTATTAATGAATGGAAGTGTATCTGCAATCACTGTCTTAGTTATTCAATTTTCTTCTGGAAGTTACAGATGATTTTTCTGGAAGTTACAGAGGGAGAGGATGGGGCTTTGTAGGCTTTGTAGGAGTGGCAGAATCTGGGGAAGGAGTTAAAAGAGGGATCAGCCTAGAATCCCTACATAGTCACAAACGGCCTAAGTCTCTAGAATTCCATGGTCCCTTATTTAACTCTAAGCAGGCTGCAAACCATTAGCTGAGAAGATTCCTGTGCATAGGCTGTTTAGCAATAAATCAGTTTAATTGCACCTTGATGTGTGGACCTGATCTTTCCCACCTGATCCAATCCCAATAATTCAGTGCCATAAGACAACTCCAACCATACTATGTAGCCCCGGGATCTAGCACTGAGCCCCAGGGATGGTATTCACTTACTTTCCCTATAGATTCACAAAAGTGTGTGCGTATGCACACTTGCCTGCGCCCCATCGATGCATGCGCCCAGCCTTCCATGCATGTGCTTTGCTGGCGCATGCGCCGTCAGCACATGCATCTGGCTCAAAAATGTGCCTCAATAGGATGGCGTAGAGCCGGGGTGGGTGGCCCCCACCCACTCGTGTTTTCCACTACCGGTTTGAGTGAACCTGTCCAAACCGGCTGAATACCACCTCTGCTGAGCCCTCTCTCAAACAGAAAATTCTTTGGGTTTCTGCTTCTTATGCAGAAGAAGCGCTAGATGCTAAGGAAGTTTCTTTGGATTCCTTTATGCTAGATAGGGGACAAAAAAGGCCATGAATGTAAAAAAAGAAGAAAAAAAGGATATCCTTTTAACGACCCCATCAGCCTTTTCCAATTTCACAGATTTTCTCCTCGCATAAGAGGCTTGTGTGTGGTGTGATGCAACTCTCTCCATACATTATAGATGAGGACCAATAGGTTTATCCTATTTTTAGAGCCTGGAAGCTCTTAAAGAGCTATCAAAGTCTCATTTCCCATTCATTTCCCCAGGCTGCCTTTTCTCACTTCCCAGGTAAGCAAATGCCCAGAGATTGGTGGCTCAAATTAGGATAAGGAATTCAGTCCCCCAGTGCAGTTTCTTGCTTTTTAGGATTGGCCATGAAAACACAGCATCTGCCAAAACAGAAGAGTACAATCAAGACAGTCAAATTCCAGACTGGCCTTCATTAATTTAAGCTCTCAGATATTCTATATTTAGCATGTCCAACTGGTATGGCCAACTTGTGGGTGGTGAGACTTTAATCCAAATCTCGTTGGATTTTACTTGTTGAAACTCTGCCCTTTTTGTCTATAAAAAAAGAGATTAAGCTTTGATTGCATGGTTGGGCCACCATCCTTACTTTTCTGGCGCATCCTTGGTTCATACCTTATTCTGTATGCAATGGAAAAACTCAGCCAATCAGAACTTTTATGTGAAAGGACAGAGATGTGTGCATGACGGTGTTGTCTACAACCCTTTTCCTATTTGAACATAACTGTGTAAGAAGAACGCCATGCTGGGAGCCAGTTTGGTCTAGTGCCGTGATGGCAAACCTATGGCACGGGTGCCACAGGTGGCACGCGGAGCCGAATCTGTGGGCACGCGAGCGTTGCCCTACTCAGCTCCAGCGCGCATATGCGTGCCGGCCAGCTAATTTTCGGGCCTTCTGGGCCCACCTGAAGTCGGGAAATGGGCTGTTTCCGGTCTGCGGAGGACCTCCCGGGTAGGGGACGGAAGGCCGTTTTCACCCTCCCCAGGCTCCAAGAAAGCTTCTGGAGCCTGGAGAGGGCAGAAAATGGGCCTACTGGGCCCACCGCGTGCCAAAAGTGGGGGTAACGCGGGGAGGTCATGCACGCATGTGCGAGGGGTGGGGTGCATTGAATTATGGGTATAGGCACACCCATGCACGACCCCCCTGCATGATCCCCACTTTTGGCACGCGACAGCAAAAAGGTTAGTCATCACTGCTCTAGTGGTTAAGGCATTAGGCTAGAAACCAGGAGATGGTGAGTTCTAGTCCCACCTTAGACATGAAAGCTGGCTGTGTGACTTCACGTCAATCACCAGAAGATGGTGAATTCTAGTCTCACCTTAGGCATGAAAGCTGGCTGTGTGACTTCAATCCAAGCACCAGGAGATGGTGAATTCTAGTCTCACTTTAGGCATGAAACCAGGACTACACTTCAAGCACAAGGAGATGGTGAATTCTAGTCTCACCTAAGGGATGAAAGCTGGCTGTGTGACTTCATGCCAATCACCAGGAGATGGTGAGTTCTAGTCTCACCTTAAGCCTCAAAGCCAGCTGGGTGACTTTGGCCCAGTCACACTCTCTCAGCCCAATCCACCTCACAGGATGGTTGTTGTGAGGAAAAAAGGACGAAGGAGTAGTATGTATGAACGCCGCCTTGAGTTACTTATAAAGTAATAAAAGTGGAATAAAAGTCTAATAAAAAAATAAATTTCTTAGTTAAAAGAAAAATCCTCAACAGTGATAAAATTACACATTTGATGGAATTGATGATTTTGATGTGATTTCTTTGAACTAGTGTAATTACACACATTCCTTACCATATTACAAACACAGAAATTTGAAATACATGAATTCTTGTTCTCTTTTTAGACCTTAGGAGCAAAAATCAGGTTTGGGATTACATGTTCCCTTTCAGCCCTTTGAGCAAGAAAGCTATTAATTCGTGGGAAGAAGAGGGTTAAAAAAAGAAATGGATTTAAAACCCACCGTGGTTATACGATGGAGACTGGACCTCTAGAAATGCCCGTGACGGCAAACCTATGGTACGTGTGCCAGAGGTGGCACGCAGTGCCCTCTCTGATGGCACGTGAGCTGTTGCCCCAGTTCAACTCTGCTGCGCATGCACAAGCATCTCCCACCAGCCAGCTGGTCTTCGGGTCTCTGTTGCACATGTGTGGGGGGCAGGGTGTGTGCAGGGGTGCCTGTGCATGCGCAAAGGTGGGGCACATGTGGGGGACTGCACGTGCATGCATGGGAGTGGGGTGCATGCGTGGGAGCCGTGCGCACATTGCTTTGGGCACTCGGTCTGGAAAAAGTTAGTCATCACTGAGATATGCAATGGATAACCAGCACTTTCATTGGACTTCATTTTGGTGTGCAAGATTTTTTTTAAAAAATCTAGCCAGGATCTAGCAGTGAGAATTCTGCCCAATCCTAGATCAAGCCAAGCTACGTAAAGTCAGAAGGTCCCCAATTTACTGCAATTTTGACTTGGAGAACCTGACGGCTCCCTACCACCAGTTCTGAGTTCACTTTTATTTTGACTCAGAGAGCCTGACAGCTCCCTACTACCAGTTCTGAGTTTACTACTGTTGGGTTCCAACTCCAACTCCTGGAAAGTTTGGACACTTCCAAACGAAATACTGGCTGCAGACATGTATTATTGTGACAGAATGTCTATGGTGCTTATAATCTTATAAATAAAGACGATGCAAGGAGTTTTGCAGCAAGCTGTCTGCACAAGTAGGGTTTTTCTTTAATTAAAAAAACCCAAAGCCACGGGAGACAGAAGCTTGTCAGACGTCAGAATGCTAAAGGACCAGCCGTATTAGCTTTTATGGAGAAGGTACAAAGAGGAGAGGAAATGGACACCCACACACATAGCTAGTGAATAGAAAATGCTTCTTCCCCCAAAGCTACACCTTGGAATTCGGCAACAGAATAGCAACAAGCTTTTTAATACAGGTATAATAACACTGCTATAGAGAACCATGGAGATAGCCTTGAGAGAAATATTCATCTATTGTTGCAGAAGCAACATTGCTTCAGTCCTGGAATGAAAGCAGTCTACTTAGAAAACCTTCAAAAGGACTCAATTATCTCAGGGGCTACCACAAAGAGGAGGGAGTCAAGCTATTCTCCAAAGCATCTGAAGGCAGGACAAGAAGCAATGGATGGAAACTAATCAAGGAGAGAAAGCAACCTAGAACTACCTTAAGAAGCTTGGATGAGAAGTGAAAAGTCTTCAAAAAAAAAAAAAAACAACAGAAAGTCTAATTGCCTCTTGAAAAAGCCCCTTTGGGACAACCATGACGAGGATGACTGAGAAGCTCCATAGACATCAACCAATAACTAAGGAGAAATTTCTTGACAGTGAGAAATGTTAGGAAATGATTTTACCTAACTTGTTGGGTTAGCAATATATAAACCATCAATATAGCTTTAAGACTGCTGTATTGCATCATACTGTGTCCTGATTGGTTAGTTCTGTAGCCAATGTCCTTAAGAGGAAGCTAGAAACATGGTTTGTTTCTCTTTGCTGCTTTTTGCTGTTTGCTGCTGTGTTTGCTACTATTTGCAACTGTTTATGTGTATGACTATGACAACTGGTAAGAAGACTTTGTTATTGGATTATCCCTGGACTATTGTTTTATTATCTACTACTTTATCTGTGTATGACCTGGACTGTTTATTGGACTGTGCCTTATTACTATTTCCTGAAAGTAAACACAACTCAGTGTATCTGTCTGTTGGCTGTGTTATTTCCTAACTACTCTCAATCGCTTTCACATGCACACCCTTGCTATTCAAGGGTTGCTCTGCGAATTCCTCAACAATTAATCAGTGGAACTGCGTGCCTTTAGAAATTGTGGATGTTCCATCACTGGAATTTTTAATGGAAAGATTGGACAGCCACTTCTCTGAAATGCTAAGGAGTTTCCTGCTTGAGCACAGGACTGGACTAGAAGACACCCCCCCCCCCCCCAGGGTCCCTTCTAACTACGTTATTCTGTTATTCAGCAAATTGTCCTCCTTTCCGGACAACAACGAAGTTAAGATATACTCTTTTTATTCTTCTCTGATGAATATGGGAAATATGCAAAGAGAGAAAAAGAAGGGGGACGGAAAGGCAGCTGCTGAAACAGCTGCTGTCTACTTCTCCTATGGAGTGAACCTGCCCTTGATCCACAACATTAACGAAGAATGAATATTATGGGAAGAGAGTGTTTTTCTCCCCCGTCCAGGTTTGCTTACCTGTTTTCTGGATCTAACATAGCCATGTTCCGCGTCACGTAGCACATTTTGAGTGGGATGGTCCTTTTGTCTCGGTGGATGTTGAGAGACAGTGGCAACATGGGATCGATGGTTGGGTTGCCCAAACGGGGGGACTCAGGAGGAGGAGTTTCCCATCCAATTTCAGAAATAGGAGAACCTTTCTTCACATAGGGGGTGGCTTCTCGCATGTATTTCACTGAAAGGAAGAAGAAAACAAATGAGAGCATAAGTATAGGAGAAGGGTAGGCAAAGCTGGGGGTGGAATGAAATGTGTCATTAGCTTAGAGTCCTTACGTTCTCACAAACAGTCCAAGTTCAACTGCTCCTGAATTCCACTGACCTTTATCTGGTGCCAATTGAATGCTGAACTTTAGTTCAACTTGTGTATATGCTTGAATAAATCTCCTTTGCTACAGTACAACAGATGGTCCTGATTCTTTGCACCTGACATTAGGAGAATGAGTGGTCGAATGTTGCAATGGTCATAAACCCAGTCAGTCATGTGACCTATCCAATTTTATGATTTTTTTTTTTTTTTTTTTTGCAGCAGCAGCAGCAGCAATTAAATGAACCCATTATTCACTATGGCGAGCTTTTCCCAAAAAACTGAAATGCTTTTTTCTGCAAACTGATGTAAAACAGTCAGATGACTGCAGGATACTGCAAAGGGCCATAAATGTGACTGTGTTGCCAAGCAACCCAAGGGCGGTCACCCCATCACAACTCCATTCTTTCTAAATTGCTGAGAATTCTGGGAGTTGAAATCCGTATATCTGGAGATCACCTAAGCCAATTCAGAAAAGCCTCCCAGTATAAAATACTAGCAACTCTCTATTGTTACAAGAATGTGACTGGTTTAAGACCATTGTGTGTGTGTGTGTTCGAACGCGCATGTGTGTGCGTGTGTGTGTACATAACATATACATACATACATACATACATATATATATATAACCCAGTGGTGGGTTGCCCCCGGTTCGGACTGGTTCTATAGAACCGGTAGTAAAACTGGCGGGAGGCTCCACCCACTGACCCTGATGTCACCAGAAGCGTTCTGTGCATGCGCAGAAGCAAGGTACGTGGGCGAGCAAAGCGAACGCGCATGATCTCGTTGCGAACCGGTAGTAAAGGTAAGTAGAACCAACCCCTGATATATAAAATACTGTATAATTTATATGGATGTGTTTTGACTCCTCTACCTGAAGTCTAAAATATCACTTTCAATTCCAAGCCCAAGTGTTTCTATTAATTTGTTTTTATACCTACCTCTTTTCTAAGGTAGAAGTGGAAGCTTTTTATTATATTTTTATTTATTTACCCCAATTTTTTTCTCTGATACACCAAAACATCTTCCTAAAGGATAACCTTTACTTTTATTCATGCAATTACCATCTCATGATCTTCCCTGATATATAGTTAGGTCAGCCAGGTTGTTAAAATAGTGTCTTTAATTGCATTCACACAGCATAAAACATAGCAAACAATGATCTATCTTAGCCTTCCAATATAATATCTATCAAATGAGCAGGGTTAGAAGGCCTATCACAAAGAATTGAGGCAGTGGTGAAATGTAAAATTTGTTACTACCGGTTCTGTGGGCGTGGCTTGGTGGTGGTGGGGGGGGGTTAATGTGACTGGGTGGGTGTGGCTAACTTTTTTTTTTTACTTTTAAAAGCATTTTTTCTACAACCTTTTAAGAGGTTTAGAAGAATTGGGGGGGGGGGGGCAGGGATTTTTGCTACCGGTTCTCCGAACCACCCGCCTCCATTGCTACCGGATTGGGCAATCCAGTCCGAACCGGGAGCATTTCACCCCTGAATTGAGGCCTAGACAAAAAGAATTGAGGTCCTGAATCATTGAAGTCAACAAGTCAGAAAAAGCCCGACATAGTCTTTATTCAATGTTAACTAGACTAGTAATACACAAATGAATTGATAGAAGTTCCCCGTAACAATTGTCCACAAGTTGATCCCAACCTCTTTTCCAGGTTGAACTTCGAATTGTCGTCACATACTATTGAATAAATCTGGTCTCTTGTTTCCAACAAATTTGAAATTGAGGTCAGGTAATTAATATGCCAACATTTGTTTCTCATTCCTCCAAAAATCCACTTCACCCCTCCACTCTGAAAACGATGGCAAACGAGGAATTGTCTTTTGAGTGAATTAATCTGCTGCCATATGCTAACAGCTTCATTATTTTCCTGTTAGCTGGGCCGACAGCCAGCCAGTGCCGTGTTCTAAAGAGCACTTCATATGCACCCATTTTCACCAAAGCTTCAACATTTCCACAATTAAGCCTTTGTTATATATTCACAGATGACATTTCGAAAGGGGGAGAGAAAAAAAAAAAAGACAAAAGGAGAAAAACACACTTCTTGCAAGTCAGACGGACAAATGCGATCAAATCTATCAAGCTTCTTTTTTTTTTCTAATTAGGTTCTCGAACATCTTGTGACTCATTCAGGTTAGCCATAACAACAACACCAAAAAGGAGAAAAAAAGAAAAAAAAGAAAAAAAGAAAAAAAGACTTCAAACTGCAAGGGTTTCACTTTGATTCTGTAGGGGAACAAAAAATGGGAAGTATCAGCTTATGGAACAATGAAGGTAAAAGGAAAGAAACTTTGAAAGAAAGAAGAAAAGAAATTTGATCAAAGGCTGAGTATTAAGAGATTTTCTGGCTTCGCGAAATGCCCCACTTCATCACCAGGCTTTAGGAAGTGATTGATATTAAAATACACACAAACACACACATAGACTCAAATATGACTCTAGTAGTGAAAGTTTGGTTTAATTTAAAAAAAAAACTTCATTTATCATAACCACAGAATTTTCACATAGTCCTCAACTTACAAACACTCACTAAAGTTGCAACAGCACTAAAAAAAAAAAAAGTGACAGTATGGGTTTGCACAAGTACAACCACTGCAGCAGTTCTATAGTCATGTGATCCAAATTCGGGATGTATGACAGTTGAAGTGTCCTGGGATCATGTGATCTCCATTTGTAACCTTCCCAGCTGCCTTCTAACAAATAAATTCAACGGAGGAAGCCAGATTTGCTTAAGGACCACATGGTTCACTTAACACTGGACTGATTCGCTTAACAACTGTGGCAAAAAAATAAATAAATCATAAAATGGGGCAAAACTCACTTAACAACTGCCTTGTTTAGCAACAGAAATGTTGGGCGCAATTGTGGTTGTGAGTTGAGGACTACCCGTATTCCTTCTTATTGGGAAACACAGCTTCCCACTTATGACTATAACCATGTTGCTTGTATCTTTCAATTTATATTGTTTTTATTTGTTTCCTAGTACAATTTGATAGCTTATTAGTAACCTTGACTATCACTAAGTGTTGTATCTTTTTATTCTCAATTAATGTATTTTATTCTCCTTATGTACAGTGAGAGCATATACACCTAAGACAAATTCCTTGTGTGTCCAATCACACTTGGCCAATAAAAAATTCTATTCTATTCTATTCTATTCTATTCTATTCTATTCTATTCTATTCTATTCTATTCTATTCTATTCTATTCTATTCTATTCTATTCTATTCTATTCTACTCTACTCTACTCTACTCTACTCTACTCTACTCTACTCTACTCTACTCTACTCTACTCTACTCTACTCTACTCTACTCTACTCTACTCTACTCTACTCTACTCTACTCCTATTCTTCTGTCCTGTCCTGTCCGGTCCGGTCCTGTCCTGTCCTATCCTATCCCTCCAAGATGGGAACTACAAGAGTTCCAGTCTCAACTGGGATAGCACCCAAGTGGGAAATCTGGCCCTTACTCTGGGGTGTCCCATTCCAAATAAGAGATTTTGTACTCGAAGGTGTACATATTTCTTCTCTATGTTGACATCTTCCAATTCTCCGGTTTCTCATAACTTCCTTTTAACAAAACAAAGACATCTGGATGCAGTTTAAACTGCAATAGCTGGAAACCATTATTGTCCCTCTCTTTTCCTTTGTGTGTCGGTGTGTATGTGTAGAAATAGGAAAGTGTTAGAAGAGATAGATACTAGTAAGGAAGAGAAGAATAACAGTAATACAGTCTTAGTAAATTATTTGACAGTGTTGTGGGAATTAGTTGCTTAGCAGAGTGATAGCATTAGAGGAAAAAACGTGTCCTTGTGTCTAGTTGTTTCGGTGTTCAGTAAGCAGCAAAGTAATAAAAGAAATAATCATCATGAGTAGTAATGGCAGAGCACATGATGTATTTTGGAGTTATTTTCATAACTGCATTCATGCCAGGCTCTTAAGGTGGCATACTGTATTTAGATTCTTCTTCCCATTTTATCTACATAATGATCTTGTAGGTCAAGGGTGGGGAACCATGGCCCTTTTATGACTTGTGAACTTCAACTCCCAGAATTCTGGGAGTTCCCCACCCCTGTTGTAGGGTACCATCAGATTTGAGACAGAGATTCACCCAAGTTGTTTAATCAACACCAATTGCAAAAATATTCTCCCTGACTTTGATGAAAACTGAAGTCAGAACTACAACAGCAACAACAAAACCTCTCTCTACATATACACACACACACACAAAATCACACTAGCCAATTGCATTTCGGTAACATTTGAGAGTTGATTCTAAAGCTGGAGGTTGGAGAGTGCACATGGGCTACAGATTGCCCACCCTTTTTCTTAAAAAAAATAATTCCCCATTAACATACCACCTCTATTCTTCATTTCCTCTCATACAATGCTTATACTCATTTGTTGTTCCAAAATGGAATGTGCCATATCTAAATATTTGATTAATAGCCACCAGCATTATATTATTGATTCATCATTTGGTGGTAATTGAGTTTTGAGCTGGCAGGAACAGGAATTATTGTTGCCAGATACTCATCAGGAGGAGGAGGAAAGAGGAAGCAATTGGAAATTTTAGAATTTCTGTTTTTACGGCATCCTGGAATAGAGGACTGAGAGAGGGAGGGAGGGAGAGAGAAAGACACAGACACAGAGAGAGAGGCAGAATGAGAGAATGAGAATAAAGAGAGAGATAGAGAGAGACACTCTGACTTTCAGAATTCAGTTTTGTGGAGCCTGATCCCTGAGCTGGCCTACATCAAAGGGCTGATAGAAGTATAATCTCCAAATCACAGGAAGTAATAGTTCCACTTTTATTTTGCACTGGTTTGACTCCATGATTCTTTGTCCAGTTCAGGGTACTGCATTTTGGTACCTCGTTACAAAATGAGACCTTTGGTTCTATCCAGTGGTGGGATTCAAATAATTTAACAACTGGTTCTCTGCCCTAATGACCGGCTGGGTGGGCGTGGCCATGTTGTGTGATAGGCAGCACTTGGCCTCCTGCACCCCCCCCGGGAGCAAAAACAGGCCACGGGGGGGGGGGGGACATGCCATCCCCCCCATGCTCCATTTTGGGCCTAGGCATCCTTGAAGCCTCCTGGGAGCAAAACGGGCCACAGGGGGCCACGCTGCACCCCCCGCACCCCATTTTGGGCCCAGAAGGCCTCCCTGAATCCTCCAGGGAGCAAAAACCGGCTGCGGGGAGGGGGTGCTGCACCCCCACGCCCAGTTTTAGGCCTAGGAGGCCTCCCTGCGGAACCAAAATAGGGCACGTGGGAACTCCTGGAAGGGACGGAGTGGGGCCAGCCAGCAATTTAACTACTAGGGTTTTTTTGCTTTAATTTATATGCTGCCCTTCTCCGGAGACTCAGGGTGGCTTACAATGCATTAAGCAATAGCCTTCATACTTTTGTATATTTATACAAAGTCAGTTTATTGCCCCCACAATCTGGGTCCTCATTTCACCTACCTTTGAAAGGATGGAAGGCTGAGTCAACCTTGAGCCTGGTGAGATTTGAACTTGCAGTAATTGCAAGCAGCAGATGTTAATCTGTTAATAACAGTGCTTTAGTCCACTGTACTACAGGCTCTCTTCACCCGAATCGGCCTGAACCAGCTGAATCCCACCACTTCTATCCTCCTTGTTGCAAAAGGCAACGAGGTGGAAAGAACCATACATTTTATAAGAGAGTTGGAAGGAACTCGGGATCTTCTGCCTTGCCAAGAGAAGACTGAGGGCGATATAATAGCACTCTTCAAAATCAGAAAGGATGCCCTACAGAAGATCCAGACCTTTTTCCTCACTGTTCTAAACGTGTTAAGGCACAAAGCAAGGGACTTAATTACAGGAAGGCAGGTTCTGACTGTGTCTCAGGAAAACAACTTCCTAACAAATAACAGCAGTGCAACAGTGGAAGCAATTAACCAAAGGTGATGGGATCTCTCGGATGTGTTGAAATGGTGTCTAGACATCCAACTATCAGGGATGCATTAATTAGGGTTCCTGCAAGGAGATGACCTTGAAGGTATAAACTCCCTCTTCAAATATGCTGAATGTATAGTCAGAAGGGCCCACTGGCTCACAGCAAAGCCCAGCTTCCTGCTTTCCCCAAGGGAAAAATTGCCTGATAATTCTAGGCAGATGTTAAATGTTTAGGAACGAAATGTAAACATTGCGCTAAAATTCTTTCCTATTACCTGACTCTAGCCATAGTTGATCTTTCATTCTAGCTCTTGATACTCAAGTAGTCCCCAACTTACAATCACAACTGAACCCGTTGCTAAGAGAGGCAGTTGTTAAGACGGAACTTCTGCCATTAAGCAACACAGCTGTTAAGGGAGTTATGTCCAATTTCACAACCTTTTTTGTCCTGTGATTGTTAAGCGGATTTAGCTCCCCGCCATTGATTTTACTTGTTGGAAGCTAGATGGAAAAATTGTAAATGTTTATCATGTCAACCTAGGATGTTGCAACCGTGGTAAATACATGCTGGGTGCCAAGCACCCAAATTTTGATCATATGACCAAATGTGCTGAATCTATAGTCAGAAGGGCCCACGGGCTCACAGCTTCCTGCTTTCCCCAAGGGAAAAATTGCCTGATAATTCTAGGCAGATGTTAAATGTTTAGGATACAGAGGCACCTCCCTTACCATATCAAGGAAACAGTTTGGCATTATCTCATGTTCTGCCAATCAATGCTTACTCTCATTAACCTTTGTTTATGCCAGAAATTCTTAAATATGGTCTAGATCCATGATGGCGAACCTATAGGCACACGTGCCACAGGTGGCACACGTAGCCATATCAGTGGCCATGCGAGCTCAGCTCGGGCCTTCTAGGCCCACCAGAAGTAAGGAAACAGGTTGTTTCCTGTCTCTGGAGGGCCTCGGGGGGGGGGAATGAGGAAGGCCGTTTTTCTCTCACTTGGCTCCAGAGCCTTTCTAGGAGTCTGGGGAGGGCGAAAATGGCTTTCCCCACACACCCCGGAGGCCCTCCGGAGGCCAGAAATGGCCCACTTGCCAACTTCCAGTCTCACCGAAAGTTGGCAAACAGGCCATTTCTGGCCTCCGGAGGGCCTCCAGGGGGGTGGGGAAGGACGCTTTAGCCCTCCCCAGACTCCTAGAGAGGCTCTGGAGTCAGGTGAGAGAGAAAAATGGGCCTACTGGGCCACTGTGTGCCAGGATCGGAGGGAGAAGTCGCGCGTGTATGCACGGGGGTGGGGCACTTAGAATTATAGGTGTGAGCACACACGCGTGCGATCCCCCTCCTGATATGCGATGGCATAAGGGTTAGCCATCACTGGTCTGGATAAATCATTAGGTGTGCACAGTAATACCTAACACCCTTCATTAAGTGCTTTTTGAAACATTCTTGGTTGTCTTTTTGATTAAGGAAACATTTTAAAATGTTTCTAAATGCCTGCAGAATATGTCTTGCAGATAATTAAAAGACAATTCAGCTGATTGATAAATGAATTGAATGAGACAAGTTTATTTTCCTTCCAATTCTTCTCTCAATTCTCATAAAACCCAGGACGTCATTATATAATTGCACTTGCCCAATGAGGTTGATTCATATGTCATCGTTTTGACCTCATCACGACTTGTTAGTGATGCTGCTAATTTGAACCCAATGCTCCGAAGGCCAAAAGAGAATCTGCAGGACACAAATTTACTCCTCCAACTGTGACCACACTTGGGCCTCAATAACATTTTATGGCCATTGGCAATGTCCCACAGTCATGTAACTGTATTTTGTGACAGTTTTGCTGAAAACTGGCACTTCCAGTTTTTGACAAACCTCACCACAGCGAACAATCGATTCACTTAATGACTGCAGGGTTCTCTTTACAACCATCACATTCGCTTAATGATTGCCACATTTTGTTAACAATCACTTCAAAAAAGGTAATAACTTTACAACTTACGACTCTAATGGGCAGACTTCATTACGGTCGTAACTCGGGGACTACCTATAATGATTTGAAACCTGGTAAATAACCATGTTAGAAGTACTAGCATATTTGCAAACTGAGCATTAACCTAAGAGGAAAAGATAGAAATGATATATTGGGCTGTTAAGCTATTTTCAAGCTCTGGTTTGTTGAACAAATCACAATTGGCCATATTCACACATTGCACCAAGCTATAAACCGTGGATTTACAAACCACAGTGGCAATTTTCACGCAATGCACTGAACCAAAATTATGTTATGGCTTAGCTTATATGGAATGTGTAACTCTACCACGAGCATCCCACTGGTCTATATGAAATAGGATAACTATTAGACAAAAACACCCACTGGGTTGTATATGGTATAAGATGAGATTCTTTTACATTCTGGGTAAATAAAAAGGACATTAGAATAAAGGAATGATATACCCAGCTGCTGCCAGTTAGCTGATCTTTAGAATGGGCAATACTGAACCTTAGCTTTCAGCAAATGTCACCAGGAGATAAACAATTTAAAATTTATAATGTCACTCGGCTCTAAGGTTTCAAATTTCATTTGCTTGCAGGTACACACACACACACAACCTTGTGTTCTTTAAATGTTTTCTTAAGGCATGAGTCATGACGAAACAAGGCAGGATCGTCCCTTTAATGACAAGCAGGTGAGCTGCTGTTCTCTTTTGCTCAGGAAGGGCATTTATGAGTTTCATTAGTGTTTCCACTTTATAATGCTTTGGTAAGGCCATACTTGGAATACTGCATCCAGTTTTGGTCGCCACGGTGTAAAAAAGATGTTGAGACTCTCAAGAAGGTGCAGAGAAGAGCAACAAAGGTGATTAGGGGACTGGAGGCTAAAACATATAAAGAAGGGTTGCTGGAATTGGGTATGTCTAGTTTGATGAAAAGAAGGACTAGGGGAGACATGATAGCAGTATTCCAATATCTCAGGGGCTTCCACAAAAAAGAGGGAGTCAAGCTATTCTCCAAAACACCTGAAGGCAGGGCAAGAAGCAATGGATGGAAACTAATCAAGGAGAGAAGCAACTTAGAACTAAGAAGAAATTTCCTGACAGTTAGAACAATTAATCAGTGGAACAACTTGCCTCCAGAAATTGTAAATGCTCCAACACTGGAAGTTTCTAAGAAGAGATTGGATAACAATTTATCTGAAGTGGTGTAGGGTTTCCTGCCAAAGCAGGGGGTTGGACTAGAAGACCTCCAAGGTCCCTTCCAACTGTGTTTTCTATTCTATTCCTATTCCTATTCCTATTCCTATTCCTATTCCATTCTATTTTATTCCCAACCCAGGCATTTTGCAGATGTGTAGATTCCCTGGCCAGCTTGGGGATTTGTCCACAAATGTTAGAGACACATGGCTTGCAAATCATCTCCACACAGTATGGCTGTGGTGAAAGCTGTTACCTGAAGGTAGAGAACCCTCTGTTCTTGACTGCTTGCAAAACAAAACATATTGTGACTGGGTTCGCTCATCTAGCCACCTCATGAATATTTATCTGCATCCCACCTTTCTAGCCAGAGGTAGCTGGCTGTGGTATGCAATGTTTAAGAAACTCATCCAAACCAAAAATTATGCTATTTACAGTACGGTTGTGCAATGCTCTTGAAGGAACAGGGATGAAACACATAGACGTCCAAAACTTTTTAAAAGAGCTGTGTCTTTTCCCAGACGTGTCTTTTCCCATGTATCTCCCTGAGCAGTTGGCACATAATCTGGGAAAAAAGATCTAGCTGCTTTAAAGAACTGCAAACAGAAGCTACCTATCTGAAGTCCACCTAGTCCTTGAAGTAGGACACAACTGGGACGGAACTTCTGTCAATTAAGCAAGGCAGTTGTTAAATGGTTTGTGTCCAACTTCACAACCTTTTTTGTCCTGTGATTGTTAAGCGAATTTAGCTCCCCACCATCGATTTCACTTGTTGGAAGCCACCTGGAAAAGTCATAAATGTGGCATGGTGGTTAGAGTGCAGTACTGCAGGCTATTTCTGCCATCTGCCGTCTGCCTGCAAGTTCGGCAGTTCAAATCTCACCAGGCTCAAGGTTGACTCAGCCTTCCATCCTTCCGAGGTCGGGTAAAATGAGGACCCAAAATTGTTGGAGGCAATATACGGATTCTGTAAACCGCTTAGAGAGGGCTGTAAAGCACTGTAAAGCGGTATATAAGTCTAAGTGCTATTGCTATTATCATGTCACCCAGGATGTTGCAACCCTGATAAATACATGCTGGTTGCCAAGCATCCAAATTTTGATCATATGACCATAGGGATGCTGCAACCGTTGTAAATATGAGGATTGGTCATTAAGTCACTTTTTTCAGCACTGTCATAACTTTCAACGGTCATTAAATAAATGTTTGTAAGTTAAGGACTACCCGTACCCTATCGTAAATAATACAGTTCTATTTTGGGTAAGTTACTTAATCATAGTAAACCACTAATCAGTGTTTCTGAACACACCTCTCCATTTGAGGAGAAAGTGAGAAGCCACACACATGGGCATAATTGAATATATCTACCATCTCACCATTTTAAGGTATGAGCAAACAGGCTCGTACAAATCCTGCCTTGGAAATGAATTAATAGCTAACACAAAGTGTAGGTATAGCTGTACCATTCTAGTAACTTTTCACATACAGCCTATACTTATCTGGGCGTATTTAAACCAAGCTTTTTTTAAATTAAATTTATTTTTTATTTTTTATTTTTGCTTTATGCTAAGGATAATTGCACACAAATTTCCTCCAGTCATCATTTTACTTCTCCTTTTTCAAAATACGTGGCTGCAGTACTGTAATTGAACGTGATCCTGCTGTGTTCAAAAATATTTATGCTTTGGAGTTATTCACCAGGGGAAAATAGGAGCTAGGCAATGTTCTTACAAGCTCTCTGAATGGCCTTAAGTGGGATTACAAAACATTTAATTGCATGCCTCTTTGGAATAGCTCCCTACCTATTATCATTCTTGCATATTAGTGGTTAAGAGTTATTTACTTATAAAAATGCCACTGCCACCTTTTCAAAATTTGCTCAGGGAACACCAAGTTAAAAAACATTACAATTAATGCTAAAATCCTGGCAACTCCCAATCGCTTCAAGAAGTGCTTCTTCCTTAAATTATGGTTTCCAAGTCAACAGAATCAAAGGAGGAAATAGACGTTAGTAGACACCGTGTCCTCATCACAAACATTTTTAGGTAGAATCCAAGACTAGAACTGAATGAATCAAACTTTCATGGCTCATAAAGCTCGTTGAATCGGTTGCACGTGTGAATATGCAGAAGAAGAAGAAAAAGAATTCTCGTGGTAGAATAAACAAATAAAAAAGGCTTAGCATTTCAAGGAAGATTCTGAATTTTGATCTATACACGCCAAAAAATGAATCAGCAAGAGGAGTTTGCCATTTCAGAGGGCAGATGGAGGTTACTATTTTTAAAAGCCAGCCTAAGGAACATGAAAAAAAAAAGCAACAAATCAAATTAGGATTACTTGATTTATTTATCATAGTTCTGGTCTCCCAAGCGAAACATTCAAATTCAATACAAATTATTTGATTTTTATTTTATCCTGCCTTTATAGGAAATTCTCAAGGCGGTGACCATATCTAATACTCCTTCCATCTAATATTTTCCCCAACAACAACTTTGTGAGGTGGACTGGGCTGAAAGACAGTGACTGGTTCAAAGTCACCCAAGCCTAAGGGCAGGACTAGAACTCAAAGGGCTCCTGGTTTCTAGGTCAGGACCTTAACCTCTATAAAAAAGTAAAGGTTCCCCTCGCACATATGTGCTAGTCATTCCCGACTCTAGGGGGCAGTGCTCATCTCCATTTCAAAGCCGAAGAGCTAGCGCTGTCCAAAGACGTCTCCGCGGACATGTGGCCGGCATGACTAAACGCCAAAGGCGCATGGAATGCTGTTACCTTCCCACCAAAGGTGGTCCCTATTTTTCTACTTACATTTGTTACCTGCTTTCGAACTGCTAGGTTGGCAGAAGCTGGGACAAGTAACGGGAGCTCACCCCATTACGCGGCATTAGGGATTTGAACAGCTGAACTGCCGACCTTTTGACCGACAAGCTCAGCATCTTAGCCACTGAGCCACCACTGAGCAACCACTATACCAAATTCGAAATCAGTCCGTCCATTGATGAATATAATTAACAAACAGTAGTGGCATTTCTCGGGGTAGTGTAGTCATTACTTCCACTTCTGTTCGCAGCACTTTGTCCTACAGCAGGGCTGTCAAACTTGCGGCCCACAGGCCGGATGCATCATGCGCTGGTCATATTTAGCAAAGGGGGGGAAAGTCGCGATATGTCACGTGACGACACCATGATGACGTGAGTTTGATACCCCTGTCCTACAGGATATACAATAGACCCAACCTATGTCCGAATGAAAAGAAGCATCTATCTCTCAAGAGCCACTGAATTCAAATTCAGAGTTTGACTCATGCTGAAGAGACGTCAACTGAATGCTTTCAGGTGTAGAAGCACTGATGATGTTACCTAGTTGGGTAATGAAATGACTGCAAGAAAAACCCAAGCTCAGAGAGCACCAAAGACCCCACATTTTAACCCTGAGCTAAAAATAGTGACATATACCGGGTTGGGGATTTACCCCTTAATTTCATTCCCAGGTAGGTTGGGCACAAAAAATGTTTGATTTTGAATGATCTGAAGTCCTCCAAGTTTCTGAAGTTCATGTCCAATAGCTTGAATACCATACTGATGCTGGTGTAGGATGCTGAGTTGTGAACCCTTCATAAGCATCTGCATTGTCATTGCCACCTCTTCTTTAATGATTCCCCAACTAAATCTGTGTAGATGAGAATGGTTTTTTTCTGATATATCTGTGCTCATTCATATCACTAGTTCAGGGGTGGGTTCTAAATTTTTTTACTACCGGTTCTGTGGACGTGGCTTATTTTGTGGGTGTGGCTTGATGGTCATGTGACAATTATTTAGGATTTAGCAGAGGTACTGGTCTACCAAGCTTTTAACTGCTTGCAGAGCTATACCGATCTACCCATTTATTTTTTGCAGGCACTGGTCTACCCATTTATTTTTGCAGGCACTGATCTACTGATGTATTTTTGCAGGCACTGGTCTACTCATTTGTTTTCTTTTAACACTGATCAGCTGTTGGGCGGCCCTTTGAAGCCCTGAGGCAAGAGTTTAAGCAGGTTTTTTCCCTCTAGCCATCAGCTGGGACTCAGGAGGCAGCAATAGATTGGGGGTGGGGCCAAATAAAAGGTAAGAATAACGTGGGGGGGCACGGGGGGGGCAGAACCGGTTCAGTGACATCATATCGTCACCGCTACCAGCTTGGGGGAACCGGGCCAAACCGGGAGGAACCCACTACTGTATTAGTTCATAAAAAAGGTTGGCTTGATGTTGGTTAAGGCAGTAGTGGTATTCATATGATTCTATCCGGTTTGGGTGAATTGGTAGCGGCGGCTGCAGGAGGCTCCGCCCACCCACCTGGACGTCATCATGTCCTGTTTTTTACACTCTGCACATGCGTGGAAGGCCCTGCGCATGCGTGGAGGCGCGCACGCTCACTTTTGCAAACTGGTAGTGAAGGTAAGTGCCCTGGGTTAAGGGCATGGATGGCTAAGGAATTCTGGGAGCTGAAGTCCACACATCTTCAAATTGCCAAGATTGAGAAACATTGATTTGTGGTTCACGGAGCTGAGGAAACCCAGCTCTGTGTGGCTTAGATCAGAAGCTATAATTAAGTCACAGCTTTCTATGAAATCCGAAGTGTGTTTTTTGCAAATTTTTCCAGTTGTTGTAATAAATCTTTGCATTTTGTGTTGCCATGCCCTTCAGAGTCCCTTGTATTCACATTTTCATCAGCACAGAATAAAGTAGTTATTTTTAAAAAGCAGTTTCAAAAATCCTGGTGTTATTCAGGATATAAAAATGCATTGTTCTATCCAAAACAGCTGACATCCAATTGAAGTTTTATTTATATAATATAACAGAAATATTTCTGGTATACTGTCCTATGTGGGAGGGAAACTTTGGAAAGTAAAATCTTAACTCTAAACTTTCTATGGGTGGGGAAAGAATTTGGAGAATGTGTGTGTAAAAGAACAAATAAAGGACATGAAAAGCTTTACTTCTTTGGCAATACTGGTCAAAAAGTCCATTTGGTCTAATTGAATCTTTCTTAACCTCATTGACTTTTGAGATGTGTGTGCTTTGACTCCCAGAATTCCTCAGACAGCATGCTGACTCGAGAATTCTGGGAGTTGAAGTCCATGCATCTTCAAATTTCTGAGGCTGAGAAACATTGAAAATCGAGTATTTCCCACCATCTACATTTATTCCTTATTTCTGCCAAAGATCTTGCCTGATCACATTTAATTCCCTTTGTTCAACTACAAATGGCACTCTGCCAAAATAGACAATTGATATTTTTAATCTGTTCACAATGTATTTTTGCTCGTTTATTTAGAAATTACAGCAGTTTCTAATATGTTGAATAATGGGCCCTCATTCTTGGAGGCTTTTATTTCTAGAGCCAAATGTTTTTTGCTTCCATAAGAACGTTTAGTGGCATTTCATACGCTGCCTTGCACAGATTTTTCCAGGCAATTAAAAACAGGCATAAAAACGTCAAATTTAAGTTTTACTCCTGTGAATTAAAATAGGATAAAGACCTTTTTTTATTACAAAATAATCCATTGAAATGCACACGGTTTCTCCTGGAACGTGTCATATTAAATCCCTCTCTCTTTTCCTTGATACCCAAACCATGTTTTTTGGAACATTCTGCCTGTATAGATAGTCCTCGACTTACGACCACAATTGAGCCCAAAATTTCTGTTGCTAAGTGAGCCATTTGTTAAATGAGTATTGCCCCATTTTATGACACTTGTTAAGTGAATCTGGCTTCCCCATTGACTTTGATTGTCAGAAGACTACAAAAGGTGATCACATGACCCGGGACATTGCAACCGTCATAAATATGAGTCAGTTGCCAAGTGTTTGAATTTTGATCATGTGACCATGGGGATGCTGCAATGGTCGAAAGTGTGAAAAATGGCCGTAACTTTTTTTCAGTGCCGTTATAAGTTCGAACGGTCACTAAACGAAATGTTATAAGTTGAGGATTACCTATATTTATGCTTAGGTATTGTGATGATGATTTGCACCCTGTAACCCCTCCATGTTGTGGCCCATCAGCGGCCTGTGCAGCTAGTAGCTGATTCCAACAGCGTGGAGGCTGGTGTGGTGTTGCGCCAGGAGCCTGTGCAGCTGGCACTCGAGTCGGACAATGAGGAGGCTGGAGAAGACGTGGTTCCAGAGGTGGGGATTCAGCCAGGGCCTTCAGAACCTCCAGAAGCTCCCTTAAGTGAAGAGGATGAAGAGGAGGAGCCTCTTTTCGATGCACAGGCACGCAGAGCTGCCAAAAGGCAGGAGTGGCTCCTCAGTAGGAGGTCTCCTCGAGAGTAAGGCTTGGGGCTAATTGGCCACTCCCTTAGCCTATTTAAGGAGGGACCCCGACTGAAGCAATTTGTAGGGAACAACTTAGTTCACTTTCCTTCGTGTCTTGATCTTAGTTCTTTTATCAGTTACCTGCAAATTGCTTCTGGGCTTTCTGCCAATCCTAGTAAGATTACGATTATTTATTCTTTGGAGTCTTGTAGACTGTTAAGAAAGTTAATTAACAGTCTTTGTTTGAAAAAAGAGTGATTTAATTTAGTAAAGTAAGATTTGTACAAACTTTGTACGTGCTGCGTTCTTTGGGGTCCATAGCTAGGGCAGAACACTCCATAAGAAAACCTGGCAAACACCATTTCTTGGAAAACTTCCTTTTTTAAAAAAACAGGGCTTTCACCGTGCAATGCTTGTGTTGTTTTTCTCATTTGCTCTTTCAGGGTTTTCGGTATTGGCAATCCTCTCATTATTTTCTCCCCTGCTGTTTTCTGTTTCATATTTCATGTTTCTGTTCTGAGAAGCTTTAAAAACATTTGTAGAAATAAGTAAAAACGCCACTGTTTTGAAGCTCGGTCTGTTCGCATCCCATTTGCAAGGAGGAGAAAAGAAAAAAATATTGCAGTACAAGTTTGTCAGGAGTGTTTTTAAGGCCGTGACCTCTTGAGGAAGCAAAAGACATTTTTTTACCTATTATTCAGGAGAAAGTTAATCTTTATGACCCTGTCTAAATCAGAAAAGCAAACAAGAGGCTTTATCGGCAAGTCTTCCCATTCATCTTTTCCTACCCAGGAAGTGACTTTTTGTTCAAGATGAAGTCTGTCCCTTTTGAGTCATTCAGGCTTATAGAAATATTTCATTTCTACTTTTTCTTCTGCCAGCTACAAATTCATTTACAGCGATGTTTTTCAACTTGGCAAATTTTAAGATGAGTAGACTTCAAACCTCAGGAGTCCGAGTTCAGACATCTTGAAGTTTGCCCAGTTTGGAAAACACTGATTCAACTTAAATATCCTGCTGATAAAAGCAGAGGTGTTAAAAAAAAAAAAAACAAGTTTCTAGTTCTTATGACTAAAAATGGCCCGATCAAGAAGGATTATGAAGCATGCCTTATCATTACAAATATATGCTTCTCCTTTTCCCTTTTCTTCCAATTTTGAATCCCATTTTTAATTTCAATCAACACCACATTGTTGTTTCATGCAAACCATTGTTTATCCCAACAATCCAAGTTTACCTAAAACATAGGTTGCTAGTTTGAACTTTCTGGGGGTTGAGGGTTCGAGTCAGTGTTGGCTCCCTGCAGTTTTCTTAGCAAGATTTCAAAGGTGGTTTGTCATTGCCTCCTTCAGAGGACTGAGAGAGACTGACTGGCTCACGGTGGCTTTGTGCCTAAAGACTAGAACTCATGTACTCCTGGTTTCTAGCTGGATGCCTTAATCACACCATCAAACTGGCTTTCAATATAAATATACCAGAATTAAAATTCAACACAGTTCAAAGACAAAACAAATCCAGTTCAGAGAAAAACCATGTGTGGCTACTTGAAAAGACAAACAGGATACAAAACATTGAGAATCAAGAATTCCTAAGATTCAGTCATGCTGAATTAAAAACGACTTAAATACTTTAGCTAAATAGAACCAATGGTTGGCTCACATATTGTATCAAACCATGGCTTATTTAACTGTGGTTCACTGGCTCAGCTTATACAAAATTCTAAGGCAATTTTTCTTAACCTCGGCCACTTTGATGGATGGACCCTCACTCCCAGAATTCCCCTGCCAGAATGGGAAAATGTTCAAACACTGTTCTAAGGTATGAGCCATAATTTACAAACTGCAATGGCTTGGTTTGCATAAGCCATAATCTTACTATTGATGTATTCCCGCTTCCTTTTCCATCGTTTATTTTATTGTTCTATGATTTTACTTCTATTTTGTTTACACTCTTTATATTGTTGTAAGCCGACTACAGTAGCCCCATGGTGAGATAGGTAGCAAATAAATAAACAATAAACTAAAGCAAAGCAAATCAGAAGCCAATTATGGCTTAGCACAATCTACAAACTAAACTATCGTAACTTGCTTAATAAAGAATGGTTTAAAATCCCATTAAAGATTGCATGTGAATAATTTTAATATTATAGACATTTTAACTACAGAGTTATTGGTTATTGGGCAGAGTTATTTAAGAATGCACTGGCCACCTTACTAAAACAACCATTCTCACATGCTATTGTACACATAATGCAAACAGCCCACTTCACGTTTTCCCATGGTCCTCCATGAGATCTGCTTCCTTGTCAAATCAGGGGAAAGCTGTTAGGGGAAAAAAAAATCAGAAAATCCTTCATCCTAATCTGCCCAGGGATATGGATTTAAAATGGAAATGGAAACTGGAGGCTAAAATATATGGTTGCAGGAATTGAATAGTCTCGTGAATAGAAGGACTAGAGGTGATGTGATAGCAGTGTTCCAATATTTGAGGGGCTGCCACAAAGAAAGGGTTCACCTATTCTCCCAAAGCATCAGAAGGCAAGACAAGAAACAGTGGATGGAAACTAATCAAGGAGAGAAACAATTTAGAACTAAGGAGAAATTTCCTAACAATGAAAACAATTAACTAGTGGAATGGTTTGCTTTCAGAAGTTGTGGGTGCTCCATCACTGGAGGCTTTTAAGAAGAGACTGGACAGCCTCTTGTCTGGAACGGTATATAGGATAGGATAGGATCTTAGAGTAGAGTGGAGTGGAGTGGAGTGGAGTGGAGTGGAGTGGAGTGGAGTGGAGTGGAGTGGAGTGGAGTGGAGTGGAGTGGAGTGGAGTAGAGTAGAGTAGAGTAGAGTAGAGTAGAGTAGAGTAGAGTAGAGTAGAGTAGAGTAGAGTAGAGTAGAGTAGAGTAGAGTAGAATAGAATAGAATAGAATAGAATAGAATAGAATAGAATAGAATAGAATTCCATGGCATAGGACCAGGGTATTTACGGGACCGCCTTCTGCCACCGATAGCCTCCCACCGACCAGTTCGCTCCCACAGAGAGGGACTCCTCAGGGTGCTGTCGGCCAAATTATGCCGGCTGGCGACATCCAGGAGGAGAGCCTTCTCAGTGGGAGCTCCTGCCCTTTGGAAAGAACTGCCCCCGGGAATACGTACAATCTCTGACCTCCGGGTTTTTCGCTGTGCCCTCAAGACCCTACTGTTCCGACAAGCGGGGCAGTCTATTTAAGTGATTTTTAAATTGGAGTTTTAACTTGGGGTTTTAAATTTTGGCCGAAACTGTTTAATTGATTTTAATTACTTTTTAATGATGATGTCTGTATATTTTTGTTTTTAAATTGGTTGTACACCGCCCCGAGTCCTTCGGGAGAAGGGCGGTATATAAATAAAGTTAACATTAACATTATTTCTTTATTGGCCAAAAGTGATTGGACACACAAGGAATTTGTCTTGGTGCATACACTCTCAGTGTACATAAAAGAAAAGATACATTTGTCAAGAATCATAAGGTACAACACTTAATGATAGTCGTAGGGTACAAATAAGCAATCAAATCATATTAGGAAACAGTCAATATAAATCGTAAGGATACCAGCAACAAGGTTATAGTCATACAGTCATAAATGGGAGGAGATGGTTTCCTCCTTGAGCAGGGGGTTGGACTAGAAGACCTCCAAGGTCCCTTCCAACTGTTTCTCTGTTATGGCTGCTGAAATACTTGAAATCCCACTCTGCCCATCTTGCTACAGAGAATTCTATGGCAATCATACTTTAAAAAGACATTTTGGGGATCAGGCCCTCCTAAGGCCAGCATTTCCGATTTGTAATCCAGACACATCCAGGAAACAGCTAATTAATGTGAAAAGCAGAGTATTCGTCCTCTTTCACTGTAGCAATTGCATGCTCTGAGGGTTTGGGCTGCCTATGATTCATGACTGGAAATCAATCATATAAATGCTTCCATTTTAATTAAGCTCAAATGCAAATTGAATCAAACCCAATACCGTTTCTGTCCTACACCCCCCCCCTCCCTCCTTCCCACTGTGTTTTAGATTGGGTCCCCTGGCATTGGCACAGGAAGTGGAGCCCTGGGCTTTAAAAAGTTGTGCACCCCTGGTGTAGTGTGACATCTGAGTCCAAGCACTGGAATGGTGGTTTAGCTTGTGAGATTAAACACTTTTCTTAGAACACCTGTAATATTTAATCGCAACAGCAGGGGAGTGGAGAACAGCACAATCATAATTAATTAAGCATTGTTCCTGTAACACAGAAGTAAATAATTGGGAAGAAATGAAAATCACTTCTTTCTTTCTCCAAATCCAGAGGCCAAAATTAAGTGGATTCAGCACATTGGCACAACTGTACCTTAAGTATTTTGTTGACGTATTCATGCTGATCTTTGCACCAGTCTTCCCATTATCAATTTTCAACTGAAGCAATGACTCACAGAAAATATCTCCTAATGTAAAATAACTGCTTTTCCTGAACACAGAAAAGGAGCGGATAAAGAAAAAAATAAGACCCAGATGATTCCCTGGTCCAAAATTTGTCTGATTACACACAGAAAGCCTGTTTTTTTTTAAAAAAAGAAAAAAGATAGGATATATATTTAAAGTTGCATTGTCTGCACATTCTTAAAAGCTGATCTAGAACTTTTAAGGATCCTGGTAAACAGTAAAACTGTTCAAAAGACACTGAACTTTCCGGTACAGAGGTATTGTAATAACCAAACTCACCAACCTGAACCAAGGAAAGAGAGGCAATCTTATCTTTGCCAGCAATTGAATATTTTATAAAGCAGCCTGCCTCAGCTTTTTCTACATAGATAAAAACTAGTCAGCTTAGCGAACCCTATAGGGTGCTAAACAGGTTACAAGAACATGTATCATCAAGTGAGGTTTAGTTTGGGTTTAATGTGTTGCATGAAGCCACTCACTGTGGTTTGCAAAACATGGTTTATGAATTAGGGCAAAGACGCTAAGCTTGTCATCAAAAGGTCGGCAGTTCAGCGGTACAAATCTCTAGTGCCGCATAACGGGGTGAGCTCCAGTTACTTGTCCCAGCTTCTGCCAACCTAGCAGTTCGAAAGCACGTAAAAAATGCAAGTATGAAAATAGGGACCACCTTTGGTGGGAAGGTAACAGCGTTCCGTGCGCCTTTGGCGTTTAGTCAAGCCGGCCACATGACCACGCAGACATCTTCGGACAGCGCTGGCTCTTCGGCTTTGAAACGGAGATGAGCACCGCCCCCTAGAGTCGGGAACGACTAGCACATATGTGCGAGGGGAACCTTTACCTTTTCATATATGACTATAATATGAATATATATGACTTATATATGAATATAAGTTCCAATGCTCCTCTGAGCATAGTGCTCTATTTATGTATTCGATTTTTATCCTGCCTTCATTTCTTTATAAGTACCTCAAGGCAGTGAACATACAGAATACTTCTTGCTATTTTCCCCACAACAATTGCAAGATGGGTTGGCTGAGGGAGAGTGACTGGCCCAAAGTCATCCAGCCAGTTTTCATGGCTAAGACAGGACTATAACTCAAAGTCTCCTGGTTTCTAAATTAGCACCTTAACCACAACACCATACTGGCTTCTCTATGCCATTTTGAAGCAGGAAAAGTACCCCCAACAAAGTCCAGCTGCCTTTTGGAAAAGCACCTTAGCGACAACCATAAATGATTGAGAATCTCTATAGATAACAGCAAGACAGCAACAGTATTGTGGGTAATCTTTAGAAGAATAAGAATAAGAATAATTTTATTTCTATACCGCCCTTCTCCTGAAGGACTCAGGGCAGTGTACAGTCTATTAAAAGCACAAGACAAACATCAATTTAAAATTTAAAATTATTAAATAAATTTGGCTCCATTTAAAACCCCAGAAATTTAAAATACCCCAATTTAAAACTATCATGTCGATAGCCCGGCCTGGCGGAACAACAGGGTCTTCACTGCACAGCGAAATACCCGGAGGTCGGGGATCTTACGTATTTCCGGGGGCAGTTCATTCCACAGGGCTGGGGCTCCCATAGAGAAGGCCCTCCCCCTGGGTGTCGCCAGCCGACATAACTTGGCCGATGGCACCCTGAGGAGACCCTCTCTGTGGGAGCGAACTGGCCGGTGGGAGGCTATTGGTGGCAGAAGTCGGTCTCGAAGGTACCCGGGTCCTATTGCCATGGAGCGCTTTAAACTGTGTTTAAGAATATTTTTAAAAAAGGGAGAGATTTTAGAAAGGAGAGCTAAGTATGGAGAGGAAGCTGAATTAGCCTTTAGACCACAAGCCAGAACCCTGGAAAATTAATCGTGGAAAAGTGACTGGCAAACTAAAGCTTTAATCAAGTCTTTCAATGGCACGGCAGCATTTTGGGGCAGGCGATTAGCTCCTGCAATAAAAACACCAATGCAGATGTGGTATCTTGACTGGTTGCTAAATCCAGGGACTAAACACAGAAAGCCAACAGAAACAGGTTTCTCTGCCAGGCACAAGGATGTCTGTCATTGTCGGAAGGAATCTGCCGGCCATCAAGACTGTAGCTCCTTATCTTCCTAAGAATGAGAAGAAATCTGTGATGCAAGGGAAGCCTGTGCCTGCCACACAGCTGGTCACTTATTTTCTGTTTCCACATGACAATATGCTGCCATTGCAACTTCTCTAAAATGCTGCCCGCAATTCATGAAAGAGACAATGGGAATCTTTGTTGCTTCTGCGGGGAAAAATATGGAACGAAAGCCCTGGGTGAATAACAAAGCCTCTTTTTTTTTTTTTTTTTTTAAGAATCGTCTTCAACACATGAGAGCGGGTTGCCCAAGTTCTGCCAAAATTTGCAACACAACTGTCATTCTTGGGTGGTCTCCCGGACCGTCCATTTTCTCTGGTGTGCTTGGAGGTGTGCCACAGTTCTAAGCAGAACGCAGAGTTTGGTCGGCTGGCAATCGAGTTCAAATTGTAAAAAATGGGAGAAAAAGAGAAAAATGGAGCTGAGAAAAAAAAAAGAAAAACAGAGAAGGTTGGCTTTTTCTGGGACTCCTGACCAGTGGTGGGTTTCAAAATTTTTTACTACCGGTTCTGTGGGCGTGGCTTGGTGGGTGTGGCAGGGGAAGGATACTGTAAAATCTCCATTCCCACCCCTAATCCAGGGGAAGGTTATTGCAAGATCCCCATTTCCTCCCGATCAGCTGGGACTCCGGAGGAAGAGAATAGATGGGGGCGGGGCCAGTCTGAATTTTTAGTACCGGTTCTCCAAACTACTCATAATTTCCGCTACCGGTTCTCCAGAACTGGTCAGAACCTGCTGAAACCCACCTCTGCTCCTGACCATCTATCGTTAGTTTCAGTAAGAGGTCGTCCTCAATTTACAACAGTTCATTTAGTGACTTATGACCATTTTTCACACTTACGACCATTGCAGAAGCCCCATGGTGATGTGATCAAAATTCAGGTGCTTAGTAACTGACTTTTATTTATGATAGTCGTGGTGTCCCGGGGGAGGGGGGTCATACGATTCCCTTTTTGCAACCTTCTGACAAGCGAAGTCAATGGGGAAACCAGATTCATTTAACAATAATGTTACTAACTTAACAACTGCAGTGATTCACTTAACAAATATAGCAAGAAAGGCTGTAATTGAGGCAAAATTCACCTAACAGTTACCTCACTTAGCAACAGAAAATTGTGATTGTAAATTGAGGGCTAGCAGTACAGTAAAATTGAAAGGCAGAATGTTCCCAAACATTGCAGTAGCACTGATGATGTTACCTAGTTTGGATAATGAAATGTCTCCAAGAAAACCACCAAGGTCAGAGAGCACCAAGGACCCCTCATTTCAACCCTGAGCTACAAATATTCTCCTTTATTAAAATCAGATTTGGAGTTACCTCATCCAACAAAGTACTGTAACATTGGGGAGACATGATAGCAGTGTTCCAATATCTCAGGGGCTGCCACAAAGAAGAGGGAGTCAAATTATTCTCCAAAGCACCTGAAGGTAGAACAAGAAGCAATGGGTGGAAACTAATCAAGGAGAGAAGTAACTTAGAACTAGGGAGAAATTTCCTGACAGTTAGAACAATTAATAAGTGGAACAACTTGCCTCCAAAAGTTGTGAATGCTCCAACGCTGAAAATTTTTAAGATGTTGGATAACCATTTGTTCGAAGTGGTGTAGGGTTTCCTGCCTAAGCAGGGTTTTGGACTAGAAGACCTCCAAGGTCCCTTCCAACTCTGTTATTCTATGTATCTTCTAACTTGCCATGTTTCGTCTATTGTCACAAATCAGAACCTTGTAACCTTTTAACAAAAGTTAATCCCCACAATCAAAGCCCCCTTATCATAGCTGCTCCTGGCCCGGAATGTTGAGGATTGTAGTCTCAACACCCATAAAGTTGATCCCTTCGACATCAAAGTGTTTTCCCTCTGGCCGTTTTCTTAATCTCCAGCCCGATTAAAGTCTGCAATCTTCTGCAGAACTTTAGTCTCTTGCTTACTTTGGAGAAATATTTCATGGGCTTCTCTAATAGAGGTACTGCCGGATGATAGGTTTTAGATTAGACCTGGTGCCCCTAGAGACCCCACCGCTTCCCTTGTTTACTTTTACTTTGCTTCTATTAAGAAGGAAATGCTGAGGTTTCAAACATGCAATTGATGGAATAAATGCTTCTTTCTTTAGAAAAAGACCATCCAGGCGTTTGTGTTATTTAGGACATCAACAAACAGCATCATCAACAAGATTATGACAGGTCTTTATTCCCACTGGATTGTTCTCTAGCGCTAGCACTGCACTACAAACCCAGTTCATAAAAAAAAAATGAAATTTAGCAATTCTTTAATTATCTCTTATTTACCTTGTTTCTAATCCGTTAAAGCTATTTAAAAGAAGAAGAATTTGAAAGAACACAGAGATTGCACAGGGAAGTGAAACTAATTTAAGGGTAATCTATAATACCAATTAACAGCTAATTTTACAGTGACTGTCAATGTCTGGACTGGCAAACTGAATGGATGTGCTAAAACCGGAGATGCTTTTTTTTCCTGAGGTCGGCTTAGACTTTTATGTGAGCGTAGCTTTTATGAAAAATAAATCATTTTGACTTAAACGACCTCGACTGCAGAAACGGTGGTTTATTTAATGAACCAGACAAGTAACGCTAGTGCAAAGGTGTCAAACTCGATTTCATTGAGGGCCGCATCAGGATTGTGTTTGATCTTGGGGAGGGACGGGATGGGGGGGGGCGTGGCTACGGTGAGGGTGGCCTGCTTGACGTCATTTGTGTCAGGGGTGCCTGTGCTGACCCAAGCGCTCTGCCAACGAAAACGGACCTTGGGAGGGCTGCCCAGCAAAGGTACTGCAGGCCGGTCCTTCGCTGTCCAGAGCGGCCCCACGGGCCAGATCTATGCACCCCGCAGGCTGGATCTGGCCCGCGGGCCTTGAGTTTAACACCTCTGCATTAGTCCTACTCGCACTTACAATTGTTGCAGCATCCCCACGGTCACATGATCAAAATTTGGGCACTTGGCAACCGGCATGTATTTACTGAAGTTGCATCCTGGGGTCAAATGATCGCCATTCGATAAGAAAAGTCAATGGGGGAAGCTGGATTTACTTAGTGACTGCATGATTCACTTAACAGCTGCAGTGACTGGCCTAACAATCGTGGGGGGAAAAAAAAAGGTCGTAAAATTGAGCACTTAACAACTGCCTTGCTGAGCAACAGAAATTCCAGTCTCAATCTTAGCAATAGCACTTAGACTTATATACTGCTTCACAGTGCTTTACAGCCCTCTCTAAGCGGTTTATAGAGTCGGCATCTTGCCCCCAAACAATCTGGGTCCTCATTTTACCGACCTCGGAAGGATGGAAGGCTGAGTCAACCTCGAGCGTGGTGAGATTTGAACTGCCAAATTGGAGTCAGCCAGCAGTCAGCAGAAATAACCTGCAGTACTGCATTCTAACCACTGCGCCATCGCGGCTCAATCACGGTGGTATGTCGAGGACTAGCTGACGTTAAGCAAACCATGGCTTAATCTGAGTTTAAGAGTGCGATCAATGCAAACTTTCTGATTTTAAATACTAACTTTTGTAGGCATCCTGGCCAGGGTGGATTTGATTTAAATTGAGTCGATTTAAATCATGATTTAAATCATGATTTAAATCACTAGTAAAGACTTGATTTAAATCAATTCGATTTAAATCATAATTTTTAAAGAGCAACTGTCATCTCTGCTACTCCTTTGACCCGCTGTTGACTCACCGATAGTCCCAGTGTTGCAGAATATACAGCCTTGTGCTATATAACTAAGCTCCATTTCATGCTGAATAAACTAAATTATTTATGTATCTTAAATAGAAAACTATCTTACAATAGATTTTTACCCCAAAAGTTTTTTATTAAAATAAATTCAATAAAAATCAAAAAAATCCAATTTAAATAAAAAAAATCCATTTTTTTATTTTTATCCACCCTGATCCTGGTTGTAGGCATCAGAATGCTGTCTTGCAAATTACACTTATCCAAGTAAGTGGACATTGCTATATATTGGGATAATGAATCCCAATATATTTGGGATTAATTATATGCACGTTAATTATATGCTCTGAGGAAGATTATGTTCTTTTGTCAGGTCAACATTAGATGAGTCTCATCCTAGTAATCAAGGAAGAGGAACAGATACTTCTTATCCTTAGCGTAATTTACTCAAGAGCCTTTGGTGAGAAATTTTGATCAGGAGCCCATGCTTGCTCAGAAGACAACAAAACATTCAATACAATGGAGAAACCTACAGACTTTTAAAGCTTCTTCATTGCTTTGTGACATTTTGGTTGATATTAATAAAAGCAATAATGCACTCTGGAATTGCAGTAATTATTAATACATTGAAAAATGAAGAGCAGAGCTACATATCATGGGGGGAAAAAACCTCTCAGCAATGAGGAGGAAACATGTCACAAATTAAATTGGGAAAATAGAGAAGAAATGTGGCCATGGGGTTAACTTATTTTTCAAAATCAACAAGAATCCTCAATTTATCTCAAAAGCCAGTTTCAGTTCCATCAAATGGAATAAATAAAAAAGGATAGATTATACCCCACATGTCACTGTCATTTGAATACTGCTAGCCCACTTCTCCACAACTTGGGTCCCATTTGGTGTATCAGACCACAATTCCCATTAACCCCAGCTGGAATGGATTCCAAGAAACGCAAGGATGGATAAAACTCATTTAAATTTTCTCTCCTTCATAGATCTTAAAATGTCTTTTTATACTATTGTATCCCTGAGTCGCTTCTGATTGGGCGGAAAATATAGTCAAAATGTTTGAATGCAGGTGATATTTATATTTTATAAGTGCATGTAATTCTAGTCTGTTTCAGGTTTAGCAAAACTGAATCACTTCTTGCTCCAGGCTTTTCTTTGCTCTTTAATGGATTATTTACTAATGTTAGAAAATAGGTCCAATGAGTTGAAGATATTTAAACAGAAAACCAATTAACGCAAAACAACCACTGTCTTTGAAGTACCATTCAGAGAAAGAAAGGAAAAAAGAAAGTGGTGCAAGTCAGAAGTGAAATCCAGCAGATTCTGGAGAACTGGTAGCGGAAATTCATCCTCCTAATCATCTTTGTTGCTCTTCTCTGCACTCTTCCCAGAGTCTCAACATCTTTTTTTATGTCATGGTAACCAAAACTGGATGCAGTATTCCAAGTGTGGTCTTAGCAAGGCATTATTAAGCGTTACTAAGACTTCACGTGATCTTGATATTAAAAAGGTGAAAGGTTTCTCTGTTCATGCAGTCTAGGACTGCATGGCGGAGGGAAAGCCATTTCATCAACTGACAAGTGACATTAATCTCCATTTGTGGAATGACAATTGCACCATATGGATCAAATGGCCCTCTGCATTCTTAACAAAAAGCAACAAAAGCAATTTTTGTCGTTCCTGAAATCCATGAGATGTCCTCCCTCCTTTTCGGCCACCTGTATCCCCCTGCCTGTCTTAAAAATCAAGAATTGGACTGGAATTTCCTTCACATGGAATCCAATTGTTTGCTTTGTGCAACAGCTGAGGTTTTTCACTGAATTATTGCCTGATGAAAGAGGCTGAAAGTGCCCTTGAAGAACTTACATTTCCACAATTTTCTTGCCTTCAGCAAATCTTCTTCCATCACCTCATTAGCAAAAACTAGGAAGATGCAAAGAATTCTGGTATGTGCTGTTTGGGCTGGCGTGAGCAAACTTCCAGCTGGTGGCATATATTTTGTGTTTTTATTAGAATCCTAAAGTCTATCAAGGGAAGCCAAATGGGGGAAATGCTATAAACAGAGCAAGTTTCTGCCTTTTGTTCCTGTAGAAATAATTATCATAATAGTAATTTTTAAAAAGATACTGGCTGTTGCCTCTGGAATAGAAATCGACAATTATCTTTGGAACTTTTCAGTTTTCTAGGGGTAGGATCCTTGAATAGCATTATCAGTTAGCAGTGAGCAGAGAAATTCTCTTAAATTCTTTTTTCAATTCCATTTTAATTTGGATTGATAAAAAGCAGAAAAACCACGGAAATATTCTCCTCAGGGGTGGAATGGGAAATTCTTGCTAAGAAGTCTCTCTCTCTCTCTCTCTCTCTCTCAGCTCAACCCACCTCACAGGATTGTTGTGGAAAAAACAGGAGGAAGGAGTACTAGGTATGTTTGTTGCCTTGAGTTATTTGTAAAAATACAGGTGGTCCCCAACTTATAACCTCAACTGAGAGCAGAATTCCTGCTGCTAAGCAAGGCAGTTGTTAAGGGAGTCGTGTCTGATTTTATGACCTTTATTGCCACAGTTGTTAAGGGAAATGCTACAATTGTTAAGTGAATCATGAGGTTGTTAAACAAATCCAGCTTTCCCCACTGACCTCAGAAGCTGGTGGGAAGTTTGCAAATGGCAATCACATGACTCCGGGATACTGCAACCATTGTAAATAGATGCTGGTTGCCAAGCACCTGAATTCTGATCACGTGACTGTGGGGATGCTACAATGGACTTAAGTGCAAGGACCGGTCATAAGGCACTTTTTTCAGTGCCATTACGACTTCACTAAACAAACTAAACGAACAGTCACTAAACGAACGGTTGTAAGTTGAAGAATGCCTATAGGTAGGGGTGGACTGCTGGGGGTTTGCAGGAGTTCGGGAGAACCTCTAGCTAAGATTCTGTGCAGTTCAGAGAACCCCCAAATCCCACTCCTGGCTAAACCCCCAAATCCCGCCCTGCCCCGCCCCTCCCAGGAGTCCCCACATGGCCCATCTTGGATGCAGGTAAGTGCAGGGCGAGCGCGGAATCTTGGGGAGGGAGAAAAATGGGCCTACTGGAAGTTCAGGAAGGCCTGTTTCCAGCCTCCAGAGGGCCTCCGGAGCCTGGGAAGGCTGTTTTCGCCCTCCCGGAGGCTCGAGGAAATCCTCCAGAGCTCAGGGAGGGCAAAACTGCCCCCCCTCCCGCTGTGGTGCAGGAGGCCGACTAGGCCACGCCCACCATGGCCACGCCCACCCAGCAACCGGGCAGACAACCCCTTGCTAAAGTTTTTGAAGCCCACCCCTGCCTATAGGGATGGCTATAAATACATAAATATTTGTGAAAGTTGCGTCTTTCATCATATAGTCCTCTCACCAATACTTCCAAGAGTTCCCATTCAACAAAAAAGTAAGATATTACTCGAGAACGCCTCTTGTGGGTATTTTTCTAATAAATAACACGGCTTTTTCTAATAAACACGTCACGGCTAAAGAGGAACCTTGTTCTCGGAAGGGACAAAAACAGAAAAGTTCTCCTTCTGTCAGAGAAACTCAGAGAACATATCTATCTAGTTCTCCATTCACAAAATTGTTGGGAACGCAAAAGACTCAAAAAGGGATTTACAATCTGGATTTAAAATTAAAATAGTTAGGTCCTGTCTGCACTCATGTGACCGAACTTCGGGAGCTTGGCAATACTCAAACCTTCCATTATGGTTGGATGTCGAAAACTATTTACCTAAGACAGTGTTGGCGAACCTTTGCGGCACCAAGTGCCAAAATGGGAGCATGCACAGGGGAATGCTAGATACCAGAAGAGCAGCTTTCTGGTGCTCCTGTGCGGGAGTGCTGGAAACTGGAAGCTCAGCTTCCCGGCAAACACATCAGGGGTGAAATGCTCCAAATTCTACCAGTTCGCTTCACTACCGCTTTGCTTTATGCACGTATGTGCGGTGTGCACCAAACATGCGCTTCGCATGTGCATGCACAGTGCATGTCAACTGCGCTCTTTGCACGCATATGAACCGCAGGTGCTACCGTGCAGCGCTGAAAAAGGATTAAGAAGGTAAGTAAAACAGCGAGGGGGGGGACATCTGTGCCGCAGAATTTAGATTTGCTGCTTTCCTGCTTTCTAGCGAATATAAATTGCCCGGCACAGCTGATCGTCAGAAATAACGGTTCGCCCAAACTGGTAGCATTTATTACTACCGGTTTGGGCGAACCGGTCTAAACTGGTAGCATTTCATCCCTGGGACGCATGCGCACCAGGGAGTTGCTTTTCTGGTTTCCAGTGCTCCCGCACACCTGAAGACCAGCTGGCCGGCACGCATGTGCACGCTGTAACCTGGAAGAGCAACGGGCGATGGCCCAGAGAGATGGCTCTGTGTGCCACTTCCGGCACGCGTGCCATAGGTCCGCCATCACTGACCTAGGGTTTCATTTTAAAACAGGGAAAAACTTACTTACAATAAAATCTGTACACCAGCAGGTGGTAGATTCTCTAATCTGATAGGCTTTTTTAAAAGAGACAGGGCAACCACCTGTCAAGGATGGTTTAACTGAGTTTCCTGCACATTGCAGAAAACCGGATTCGTTGATCCCTTGTGATGCCTTCTAACTCTGCAATCCTACTTGATATAGTGACCAGGTAGGCAAAATCCTCAACCGAGACTCCTCACCTAAGAGCCAAGGTGGCGCAGTGGTTAGAGTGCACTACTGCAGCTATTTTAGCTGACTGCTAGTTCAGCAGATCAGCGGATCAAATCTCACCAGCTCAAGATTGACTCAGCCTTCCATCCTTCCGAGGTGGGTAAAATGAGGACCCAGATTGTTGGGGGCAATATGCTATTTAGTATACTGTCTTTGGTGTAAGCCGCCCAGAGTCCTCGGAGAGAGGGCGGCATAGAAATATGAATAATAAAATAATAATAATAAAACTTAGAAAAATATGAATTTTTTTTTAAACTAATAAAATACATGCATCTATGGTACAGTTTTTAAACAAATTCTAAGCTAAAGCTATTCTTTACTTCAGAACTAAAGAAACTTCTTGGATGAGAAGTGAAAAGTCTTCAAGGAAAAACAAAGTCCAGTTGCCTTTTGAAAAAGTAACTTTGGGATGACTGGTTAGGAATGGAAGGGTTTATATTCTTTGCAGTCATCTAATTCTCTCCATTCCCTACCAGTCAGTTAAAACCGAAGAAGCTTCTCGGATGAGAGGCGAAAAATTTTCAAAGAAAAAAAAAGTCAAGAAAGTCCACTTGCCTTTTGGAAAAAGCACTTTTTGGACAACCATGACCAGATACTGAGAATCTACGTAGACAAGAAATCAAGACACCGAAGAGCATGAGTGACATGCTGGTTGGTGTCTGATGCTTCCCACGTACATTTTTAATCTTCCAAAACAAAGCAAAGATAAAAGGTAAAGGCTCCCCTCGCACATATGTGCTAGTCGTTCCTGACTCTAGGGGGCGGTGCGCATCTCCGTTTCAAAGCCAAAGAGCCAGCACTGTCTGAAGACGTCTCCGTGATCATGTGGCCGGCATGACTAAACACCGAAGGTACACGGAACTCTGTTACCTTCCCACCAAAGGTGGTCCCTATTTTTCTACTTGCATTTTTTACATGCTTTCGAACTGCTAGGTTGGCAGAAGCTGGGACAAGTAACGGGAGCTCACCCCGTTACGCGGGACTAGGAATTCGAACCGCTGAACTGCCGACCTTTCGATCGACAAGCTCAGCGTCTTAGCCACTGAGCCACCACGTCCTCTTTTTAAACAAAGCAAAACAAAGTGCTAAATAAGGACTAATCCATGCAACGTTTTACTTGGAATTTTTCTGTCCTTAAGTTTAAGGCTTTTTAAGTTTTGAAACTGGAATCAGGGGTTGCCCTGCTGCAACCTACACCTCTTGGTTGCCACACCTCCTAGATCAGGTTACAAATTGACTGGAGATACGAGGAATGAATGTGGTTTACCAAACCACCTTTGCAAACTCCAACCTCAACCGCTAAAATCAGCAGTGTGGTTTGATTCGGAAATTATTATTTATTTGTATCCCGCCTTTATGATTTTTTACAAATAACTCAAACCTATCCAATACGCCTTCCTCTTCCTATTTTGCCGACACAACAACTCTGTGAGGTGAATTGGGCTGAGAGAGAGTGACCGGCCCAAGAAAAGCTGTGAACTACAAGGGGTAAAGGTAAGAGATAGAATCATTCCATGCAGATTCTCTTATCAAGGATTTGGGAAACGTTCAGGGAATTGAGACAGATTGTATCTCTATACAATCTGATATTCTTAATTTTCTGGGTATATTAGGAAGCTAATTGTATAACCTCAGCGCTGCATTATAAATATAATAAAGGCAGGATACCAATCATTTAACAAATAAATAGAATATTGATTATATTTATAACCTTCCAGCACTCTGTCATTTTATATCTCCACAGCTTTTATTTGTAAAAGATCAGCCCAATCTTTTACCTGTAATTTTTTTTCATAATTTTCAGGGCTATTCTATTGTGACCCCATTTAAATAAAGTTTGATTCTGTTTATCTGTCGTAAGGCTGGCCATCTCCCAGGAACAGAGAGAAGGCTGACACCTCTAGTCACTAAAGTTTACACTACATGGTCTGAATTTATTTATTTATTGAAATTATTTCCCTCATTCTTAATTTATGGATCTTTTTAACTGCCATAAAAGCAGCATGACTCATGGCTGACCTATCTTTCTCATTCATTGGAGTTAGAGAAGAAATCCCCAAACTTTCTGGCTTTGAGGACCCGGGGAGGGGGATGAGGAGAGGGGATTGTTCCACACGAGTGGCTGGCAAGCGTGTGCGCACACAGCTCCATTTGCACAAGCGGCAAGCACATGCGCCAATGGAGCGCGCGTGCATCAGTGGTGAAATCTGAACCAGTTTACTACCGGTTTGCTGGCTGCGCCCGCGCAGTGCGCACCACGCACCAAATGCGTAGAGGTTGTAGAAAAAATGCTTTTAAAAGGCTCTGACGATCCCAGCTGAGTCACGCGATCATCAGAGGCTTTTTTTTTTTTTACTTTTAAAAGCATTTTTTCTACAACCTCTTCGGCCGAAGAGGTTGTAGAAAAAATGCTTTTAAAAGTAAAAAAAAAAAAAAAAAGCCTCTGATGATTGCGCAGTTCAGCTGGGGGGGGGAGGGATTTTTGCTACCGGTTCTCTGAACCACCTACCGCCATCGCTACCGGATCGGGTGATCCGGTCTGAACCGGGAGCATTTCACCCCTGACGTGCACGCACTCACGTGTGCGCTCGCCCGCCATTTCTGCGGCCTGGTTGCAAACTGCTCACAGCCCACTAGTGAACTGTGACTCAGAGGTTGGGGACTTCTGAGTTAGGGGATGGACAGCAAATTATGTGCTTCTACAAGATAAATGGGAAGCACGTGCTTGCTATCCCAAAGTTGGGACAACAGTGGGAAGACCTAAAAGCTTTCTAGAAAAGGAGGTTTGAAACCCTTCCATCATATGGGCTCAGCCACTTTCACTATGTAGGCTTAGCATGCTTTAAGGCACTGGTGGCGAACCTTTTACTCAACGAGTGCCAAACAGGTACACGTGCTTTGTGTGCTTTGCGCGTGTGTGTGCTATCTGCTCTAACACATGGCTCCTCCCCTGTGCACTGTGCGCGCAAATGCACCATCTGTGCATGCACACAGCTTCCACGTGTGCCCGTGTGCTGTGTGCACAATCACACCATCTGCGCATACATGTGGTTTTCACGCACACAATGCGCGCACATGAACGCCATCTATGCATGCTCACGCTGCACACAAGTACTCTCACACGCATGCGCAAATGCGCATGCATGCACAGGAGAGCTCTGAAGATCAGCTGGGTCCCCTGAATTGCGTGCATGCACACCGGAGGCCCGAACACCAGCTGGGGCATGCATGCATGCATGCGCAACTGCAGTTGAGTTGGGCGACAGCTCACGTGCCCAGAAAAGGGTTCTGCATGCCACCTTGGGCACATGTGCGATAGGTTCTCCATCACAGCTTTAAGGGATTGCCGGGGGGGGGGGGGGGAAGAATCTCTCCTCTCCCTCAACAAAAAAAATCAGGAAAAACTTAAGAATTCAGGCCCCATATACTTATTGCAGCCCTTGGATTCCCAAATTATAATTCTGGCCACTTAGAATTTGCCTGCCACTTTGCAAAATTAATGGAGAAGTCAACATGCAGTAAACTTGCGATTTCCCAATTTTGCATTGTAGTCCTCAATTTAAAACAACCACCGTCCTAAAAAAAAACCTGCATGTAACATTTATACAGTATTTTGGGATAAAACCTACCAAGCAACATCTATATGAGTCATTTATATTTGGATTCCTTTTATTATACATGGCATGCACAGACACGCTAACAAATGCTGGTGCAAGGCAACAAAAACCTTAATTGGTTTAATCAGCATTATATAGGCATCCTTTCCCTTATCCCCCAAGATACAGACATCCCAAAGAAAAAGAAAGGAGGGCAGGGAAGGGCAGAGAGAGGAAAGAAAAAAAGAGATAAAAGCAATTTTGCACAGTAGGATAATGGCTATGCATAACAGAACTGTACCATAAGCCCAACAACAAAGCCAGGGTAATTCAGATTCATAAAGGCTTTTCCCAATCTCTAAACAGAGAACAAAAGGCTTGAGCAATTAAGAGAGCCTTGCACAGTGTCATGATACAGCTGAACAACTTTGCACAGCCTAAACTCCGGGGCTACTGCACATGGTTTTCATTCTGAATTGGTCTTTGGGCACTCCCTTATAACAAAGCAATTCCATCCAATTTCTATTTAGCTAGAAATAAGCACCAATCCGCTAAAAACCTCTGAGTAACTTCTGAAAAGATTACTGTCTCTTTGGAGAGGAAGGCTTGGCATCTAATAGATCTGGTTCCTCATTATCTCCTTTTAATTTTTTTTTTCAACTTCCTATTCTCATGTACTGTTCCAAGAATTCCCACATCCCTCTTCCATTCAGTCGGCTCAAACCCTGTTACATTCTAAATAGAATAGAATAGAATAGAATAGAATAGAATAGAATAGAATAGAATAGAATAGAATAGAATAACAGAGTTGGAAGGGACCTTGGAGGTCTTCTAGTCCAACCCCCTGCCCGGGCAGGAAACCCTACACCACTTCAGACAAATGGTTATCCAACATCTTTTTTAAAATTTCCAGTGTTGGAGCATTCACAATTTCTGGAGGCAAGTTGTTCCACTTATTAATCGTTCTAACTGTCAGGAAATTTCTCCTTACTTCTAAATTGCTTCTCTCCTTGATTAGTTTCCACCCATTGCTTCTTGTTCTACCTTCAGGTGCTTTGGAGAATAGTTTTGACTCCCTCTTCTTTGTGGCAACCCCTGAGATATTGGAACACTGCTATCATATCTCCCCTAGTCCTTCTCTTCATTAAACTAGACATACAACCGTTCTTCATATGTTTTTAGCCTCCAGTCCCCTAATCATCTTTGTTGCTCTTCTCTGCACTCTTTCTAGAGTCTCCACATCTTTTTTACATCGTGGCGACCAAAACTGAATGCAATATTCAGTTTTGGTCGCCACGATGTAAAAAAAGTCCTTACGACATCAGCCAAATATTCTCATATCTTATTAGTTTCTTATGAAAATTTACATGGCTGTCCAACTCATACACAGTGATTCTGTGAGACTTAACAGAAATAAAATCCTTTAAATAAAGCCCAGTGAACCCCCCCACACTCACCTTGGTGACAAAAATTAAACAAATCACTTGATAGGCTCCATATCATCCTGGGGTCCTCAGACCTGCTGGCAAAATCATATTTTCAGGGCCTTTCAAAAGAGGTTTGGGAGGGAGTGGGGGGAGAGAATTGTATCTCCGATGAAATGATGTTCCACAGGAAGGGAGCCACCACAGAGAAGGCCCTTCTTCTTGGTCCCAATAGATGGATTTTGACACAGGAAATTCAGGCATTAATGTTGTTGTTGTTGCTGTATTTATGATCCACTTCTCTTCTATTATGAAATTCAAATAATTCCCTGATTAGAGTACAGGTACTGTGTTTCCTCAAAAATAAGACCGAATCTTAAATTATTTTTTGCTCCAAAAGTTGCATTAGGGCTTATTTTCTGATTAGGTCTTATTTTCAGGGAAATACAGTACTAATTGTGTCGGTCTGGCTGATGAGCTTAACTGGGGCTTATTTTGGGGGTAGGGCTTATATTACGAGCATCCTGAAAAATCATGCTAGGGCTTATTTTCTGGTTGGGTCTTATTTTCAGGGAAAAAGGGTAGTCCTCGACTTACAACAGTTCATTTAGTGACCCCTCAAAGTTACAATGTCACTGAAAAAAGTGACTTATGCCATTTCTCCGACGACCATTGCACCATCCCCAAGGTCACATGATCAAAATTCAGATGTTTGGCAACTGACTCATATTTATGACAGTTACAGTGTCAAAGGGTCATGCAATTCCCTTTTGCAGCCTTCTGACAAGCAAAGTCAATGGGGAAGCCGGTTTCACTTAACAATCACATTACTAATTTACCAACTGCAGAGATTCACCTAAAAACAGGGGCAAGAAAAGTCGTAAAATGGGGCAAAACTCACTTAACGAATGTTTCGCTTAGCAACAGAAATTTTGGGCTCAATTGTGGTCGTAAGTTGAGGACTACCTGTACTGTTTTCTACAGACCCAAGAATCACCAAGGAAAAAAGCACACCTCCACCAACACTGATGGGGCAAACTATTGTATATAAAGAGGGAACAAAACCCACATTTCACTAGTACTGATGATGTTACCAGTTGGGTAATAAAACATCTTCAGGCAAACAACCAAGCTCAGAAAGCACCAAAGACTCCACAACTCAACCCTGCATATATTCTCTTCTATTCGAAATTTTAATATTTTGAACGAATCATTGCCATAAAACTTATTTCATATGATCGTACAAAAGCCTTCTTTATGAGATAAATTAAAATTAATAAAGTAAATAGACCTTTTAAATAAATTTTAATTTTAAAAAGTTTCTTTTTTTCTATAATATATATGGAATAAGATTAATCCTTAATTGATTTTTGAAATCCAGCAAGCTTTAGCTTGTAACTTGTACACTGATTTTGTCAAGCGCGGGAAAATCAGGAAGTCTAGGCACTTCAAGTGAATATATAGGTTTATTGTATGCTAATGCTCTCTAGAAGAATCTGAACTGCAAACAGGTCATAGCAAATTGCAGTAGATAAGAGTCAATGGAATTCAAGGTCCCTTGGACTTAAGTCTCTTGTGGGTGCAAAGGGACTCGAGACTGATGACGCATTAGACCCCTCCCTCAGGATCAACCTGGTCATCTGCTACAGATCTATTTTTAAAAGAGCTTATTATCTTATAAACAAATAAAATAACACATTAGATATTTTATTCACAGGGAAAATATTTTATATCATGATGAAATGATGAAATACATCCATTGTTTCAAAATTTGTTTAGCATGTCCTTGCTTTGTTTATCTATTTAGGTGTATTCCCTTCCCTCCCTTCCTTTACTTTGAAAAGTAAAATCATATTATGAAAATTACTTGTTGCATTTATATTCTTCCTGCTTTCTGAGAATGAACTCACAAGCCAAAAGCCTGGGACAGACTGACCCATTTACCAGGCCTATTTAAATATTTGAAAAAGCAACTGAAGTAAACATGAGCCTTAGAATAAAACAGTAGCACATAACACAGAGCCAAAACAGGGCAAGTAACATTTGTAATTGTGTTCCTGAATAAATTTAGTTCCTGAATAAATTTAGCTTCATATTCTTTCTTTTTATTCGCAGAACTTTGTTTTAAAAAGGCAATTCAAATGGCTTAACAATTCTGAGTTTTTCTAGACAATCAGGTTTTCAATCACTCACATTATCTAACTGTATTTTGAACTGTACTTATTTTCAGTGGTGCATGTAGATTGATAAATCTACAATGCTTCCAGAACAGCCAATCAGCACTCACTCTTCCTGTGCAAGTGCTGAACCCAGAAAGCTATCACCCAATCAGAGTTCAGCAAGTGTCTCAATCAACATCTACCAATTTTAATAATGCGGAAATACCGTAATGGTGAAGGTGCCAAACTAGGTGCAAGGATGATAAAGTTCAAATTCATCTTCAGCCACAAAAGCTCAGTCTTTTTCCTCAGTTCTAACCAACAATATAAGATGGTGGTCACTTATACCATTTTAATGTTTAAGTTTAATGTTTAAGTGGAAGATCATTTAAACATGATCACTCATGTTTAAGTGATCGTCTACTAGGACTCCCAGGTCCCTCTCAAAAACAGTAACCGTGAGAGGGACCTGGGAGTCCTAGGGGACGATCACTTAAACACGAGCCAGCCAGTGGTGGGTTTCAAAATTTTTTACTATCGGTTCTGTGGGTGTGGCTTGGTGCGCATGGCGTGGTGGGTGTGGCAGGGGAAGGATACTATAAAATCTCCATTCCCAACCCATTCCAGGGGAAGGTTACTGCAAAATCCCATTTTCCTCCCAATCAGTTGGGACTCCGGAGGCAGAAAACAGATGGGGGCGGAGCCAGTCAGAGATGGTATTTACCGGTTCTCCGAACTACTCAAAATTCCACTACTGGTTCTCCAGAACTGGTCAGAACCTGCTGAAACCCACCTCTGGAGCCAGCAGTGCAGCAGCCAACCCTGGCCACACACACCCTGCCCGCCCCCCGCCCCCCGAGGTCAGACACAACCTTGATGCAGCCCTCAATGAAATCATGTTTGACACCCCTTCTAAGGAGGGATAAAAGCTAATGAAACTAACTGAATCTGGACGTTTTGTGATTTTTACTGAATTATCCCATTTCTTTCTTTTGCTACTCCCTCAAAACATTTCCCTTCCAGGCTAATTGCAACGGAAATAATCCTTGCAAAGATGTGGAAATCTCAAACCAAGTTTAAAGAATTTAACCCAGGAGCTTCTTAACCTGATAAAATGAACATTAAGAATCTAGCACATACTATATGAAAATTCTATGTAATGGAAAACAAGTACAGGATGTGGGCAATCAGTCTCCTGTGCTCTTAAAACAGGTCAGAAAATAGAAGATTCTATCCTTCTGAAATTTGCTAACCATGATTCACTCAGTGAGAATTACAATATAATGTTCTGTTAGAGGTAAATCTATTCAAATAAGGCAGAAACAAGGCAGAACAGGCTAGGCAAGGATTAAACAGACAGAAGAGATTATTTATACCTCAAGATTAAATTGTGTGGTCCTTGGTCCTCTCTGAGCTTGGTAATTTTCCCACATATATTTTATTACCAAACTAGGTAGTGCACTGATGATGTTACCTAGTTTGGTTATGAAATGTCTGGTAGAAAACCATCAAGCTCGGAGAGTACCAAAGACTCCAAAGATTAAACCATATGATTAAAATGGAAAAAAAAAATCCACTTTAGTTTACATTGGGTCACCAAGTTAAGAAGCACTGCATGATAAGACTGATCTTTCAACTTTTTCTATTTGTAATGCATAAATCACACACAAACACACAAGCACACACAAAAATGTGTGTGATGTATGTCTTTGCCGCTCCCAGCCAGCTTGATTGAAAGTTACTTCCTCTTCTTTTTGCTCTTAATCATTCTCCAGAATTGCAGCTACTTCTTCTACCTGTACACGAACATTATGGAAACTTTGTAAGAATAATATATGTTAAGTTATGTTGTTGTTGTTGATGTGTGTGTGTGTGTGTGTGTGTGTGTGTGTGTGTGTGTTTCAGAAGCACTGTTTTAAACTCTGAGATTTTATCATTTCACAGTTCTAAGAAATTCTTAGTAGATTTTTTACAGAAATGTCAACTTTGGTTCAACACATATAGGAGTTGTACTGTACAACCAATCAATCTTTTATTATGGTTATAAGCCACAATTAAAAATTAAAACATTGAAATAAAATAAAACAAAACAGAACAAGACATCATAGTTTATTATAGTTAATGGGGAGATACTTGGTAGGCGGCCAAAGTCAGCCTAATTTTACTGACAGTAGAGTAGAATTTAATTACGTTCAAAGAAACTGCATATCATACTGATCCAATAGTAACTGTTGTACATAAGAGACAGAATTTCTTGAGTATTTTATTTATTTATTAGATTTCCCCCCCCTCCATTATTTTACAAGTAATTCAAGGCAGTGAATATACATAATACTCCTTCCTCCTCCTACTTTCCCCAGAACAACAACCCTGTGAGGTGAGTTAAGCTGACAGAAAATGGCTGGCTCAAAGTCACCCAGCCAGGTTTCATGCCTAAGGTGGCACTAGAATTCACACCCTCCTGGTTTCTAGGCCAGCACCTTAATCACTTTTTTTTAACCAGATAGACAGAGAGTTATAAAATGAGTCCATGAATGCTTGTAGAGAACGGGTGTCAAACTCGCGAATTTTTTCCCCTTCGCGGAGCTGGGGTGGACATGGCCTGTGTGTCACGCATCTAGCCTGTGGGCCGCCAGTTTGACACCCCTGCTGTAGAGGGTACATTATAACAGGACATGGTCTGTCCTGTCAATGCTCCTTGTCCATAAGAAATTATACATAATTTACAGGTAGTCCTCTACTTACAACAGTGATTGTCTGAGGTTACGTCACTGAAAAAAGTGACTTATGACCGTTTTTCACACTTATGACCATTGTAGTATCCCCATTGATCTCGTGATCAAAATTTGGATGCTTGGCAATGGATTCATATTTATGACGGTTGCAGTGTCCCAAGATCATGTGATCACCTTTTGCAACCGTCTGACAAGCAAAGTCAATGGGGAAGCTAATTTATTTAACAACTGCAACAAACTGTGGCAAGAAAGATTGTAAAATGGGGCAAAGCTCACTTAACAGCTGTCTCACTTAGCAATAGAAATATTCGGCACAATTCAGAGGTGGCATTCAGCAGGTTCTGACCAGTTCTAGAGAACCAGTAGTGGAAATTTTGAGTAGTTCGGAGAACTGATAAATACTATCTCTGACCAGGCCCCATCTATTCTCTGCCTCCCGAGTCCCAGCTAATCGGGAGGAAATGGGGATTTTGTAGTATCCTTTCCCTGGAGTGGGGTGGGAATGGAGATTTTACAGTATCCTTCCCCTGCCACACCCACCAAGCCACACCACACCCACCAAGCCACGCTCACACTTTTAAAAACCCACTTTTGCTGTCCTAAAAGCTAGAAACTTTTGCATACACACATGGCACTCTGTTTTAAAGTATTTTGTTAAGGACATAACAAGCCATTTCTTTGCTTCCCAGGATTAATTATAGAACTGAGACACCTATAAAATCCTGCATATAATTTACTTTTGCAACAGAAGGAGTGCACTTGATTCTGCCTTTGGGTAACATATGTCGGTCAGAAGTAAGAAATGCCTTCTATGCAGTCTCATAAGTGCACATACCATAAGAGTCACTGGTCATGAGAATTTGCTTCAAGGGTGCTTAAGAGCACAGGACAGCCTGTGAGAGGGGATAAAATGTCTTTTGTAAAAGGAAAGCTAGTTCCAGACACGCACTGCAGACAATTGAGAGCCATTTAAAGGAGGAGGAGAAGAAAAAAAAATAGTAACTCAAATATCTCCTTTCACCAGAGTGGGGAAAATAATTGAAATCTAAAATGTTCATGCAGAGAAACTGAATTTAAGGGATGATTTGGGGTTTCCAAGAATGTGGAAGAGGCTTCAGACATACAGAGATCTTGGATCCTTCAGAGATTTGGGACTCAAATTTAGATTATCTTTCAGAAAGGAATAAAAACACTTGGAACTGACAGTGTTTGCTTTACCCTTGACTTCATAAATGATAAGAACTTGTCAGTCCTGTCCCGTCCCGTCCCTCCATTTTTATGATGAAGCATACACCAAGGTAGGCAATCATTTCAGACTGGGCTAGGGCAGTGGTCACCAACTGGTGGTCCGTGGACCATTGGTGGTCCGCGAGAAAATTTTGGCGGTCCGCAGAAAAATTATTTGCATTTTTTATATTGCTCTAAATCAGGGGTCCTCAAACTCCGGCCCCTGGGACAGATACATGCAATGACCGTTTATATTGCTTCAGAGAGTCTCCCCCATCGGGGTCTTTTTGTGTGGGTTGGAGGGGGACAGAAATTCCAACTTGGGGTCTGCTTCAGCCTCCTGGTGCACGGCTTTGGCGAAGGCTGGAGGAAAGTGCCACTGGTGGCGAAGAGCCAGAGGGCCTTGTTCCAGTGGGACTGCATCATGGCCTGGAACTGGCTGACCATTTCAGCCCGCTGAGCTTCCAGGCGCTGGTACCTGGCTTTGCACTCCCGCAGGTCTTCCCTCTGCTTGGAAATCCTATGCTCGTAGTCCTCAGTGAGGTGCTTCTACTGAGCCTCCTTCTCGGTCCGATCCAATTTGAACTGAGCTGTTTTGCCATCTCTTTCTCGTGGTGGCTGCTTAGCTCCAACAACTGCTTCCTGTTGGGGCCCTAAGGAGCCCGGGCAGGGAGACGAAGAGTTGGCCACGCCCACCCAGTCACATGACCATCTAGCCACGCCCATCCAGCCAGTCATTAGGCAGATCATATTAGTGGTCCGCGGGATTTAAAATTATGAATTTAATGATCCCTGAGGTCCGAAAGGTTGGTGATCCCTGGGCTAGGGACCCACCTATCTATTAGTTGGCTGCATTGGCAGACATAGCCAATTATATCACATCAGTGAGTGGAAAGTGGAACCAGTGAACCTGAAAGCTCTCTAACATTACAGGTGAGTCTTTCGGGTGGCCCCAAGGCACCTGTAAAAGATTTGATTCTTGAAACTGGCTTTTTGCTTTGGAGCACGCTAGCTTCTTGCCAATTTTTTTCCTTAAAAATAATTTAAAAATAATTTGAAGGGATCTGTTTAAGAAGTCCGATAAGATAAAGCACTTGGTGGACCCCAAAGAAGATAAAACTGTGGGATGATGAGAATTATATCTCAAGGGCACCAGGTGTCGGAAAACATTTTTTTAATCTGTTACTTTAGAAGTTTTTAACCGCTTAAAAGTTACTGCAAAGAGGTCAGTAAGAGGGTAAGGAATATTTCAATCATAAATCCAATTTGCATTAATCAAAAATTTTCTCTCTGCATTTAATGTTATGGCTCATTTCCCAGTAATTGAGAATAGGATTTCCCTCCCACAAAAGCATGCACATATACCTTATATATATATCTACACACACACACACATACATAATATAGTTAGATTATGTGTGTGTTACTTCAGATACAACAGCCCATACAACACTTGCTTGATCCTCATGGATAGACAACTACAGCTGCTTAGTACTTGAATTTAAAAACCTAAAGTGTGTGTGTGTGTATGTGTGTTAGAAACATTCTGCTTTTGCTACTTATGGGATGAAAAGAAAATAGAAAAAAACAGAGCTCCTAGCATGAACAACTGCATACAAATTAAATCAATCATGGAGAAAAATGAATAATAAATTCACTTTATAAATTAACTTGAAGGGAAGAGTCTTTTTTTTTCCTTCCCCCATCCCATTAGATAAAGGAAAAAACAAAGTCATTATTAGAAACCTGTTAGAAGCTCCTTTACAGCAATTTTCTCCCAATTGAAGCTTTTCAACAGCACTTTTGGATATGTAATAGCTCCAAAACTTATAATTTCTGACGATTATAGTTGGAGTGAACTTTCAAGGAAACAGAACGTATTTCTGTTCCTCTATAGATTTCTGTACATATTTGCATATGACAATTCTGAGTGGGTATCATTGGGTTAAAATGAAAGATGGCTGATCAATAAATTAAAAATAATAATAATAACCATTCATATGCCAATAACAAACTTACAGAATCACTCTGTATATAACTGATTAACCATGGGGCTGGTTAGCTCCCCGAAGACCCTCTTACCACCTTTTAATTTTGAATCTAGCTATCCTTGCCTCAGTTTTAAATTTTTACATTCAGTTTTATGTTTTTCACCTTTTATTTATACACCGCCTAGAGTTCCTTTGAGAGGGAGAGGGAGGGTTTTTAAATGTAATAAACAAAAAAAAATAAATAAATAAACAAAAAAAATGAGCCAGAAGACAGAAGACAGAATCAGAAATATAACAGTATATATGAGGCCAACCTGTTAGTCGCAAGAAACTCTTTGTAATAGAGTACAAAGGTACTACAAGTTCATTTCATGCTAACTATATACAAGAATCTGATCTACTAATGGTCAAAGCAAAATGGCATAGATAAAGAGTGCATGGAATTCAAAGGGATGGTTGGACTTAGTTCTCTTGTGGGAGCACATCAACTCCAAACTGTTGACCTATTTGACTCCTCCTGCAGGCTCAGCCTGGTCATCTCCTACACAACCCCCGTGATTCATATAACCTTTACAAAACAGGGTCATCCAACATTTCATCCAATCCCCAAAGACCCAAATTTTCAAGATCTGATGAAAGGCTTTAAAAAGGTTTGACCATCCAAATCCTGGGAGATGTGATCCTCCACAAGGGTGACTTATTCATTTGATATTTATTTATTTTTCATATTTCTATGCTGCCCAGACTCCGAGGACTCTGGGCGGCTTATACCAAAGACAGTATACTAAATAGCATATTGCCCCCTACAATCTGGGTCCTCATTTTACCCACCTCGGAAGGATGGAAGGCTGAGTCAACCTTGAGCCAGTGAGATTTGATCCGCTGATCTGCTGAACTAGTAGTCAGCTGAAGTAGCTGCAGTACTGCACTCTAACCATTGCACCACCTCGGCTGATAGGATCTTCTCCCATTTGATCTTATTTTGATTCCATATCGACAGTTTTGTTAATATAGCTTTGGAGAAAAATACCATGATTTAGAGTTGTGAATAAACTGTGAATTGTATGCTGCAGAACTGGAGTTCATGATTATATGAAGAATTATGTGACATAAATAAATGAATGAGTAAATAAATTACCATAAAATATATGTTACCATGGAAAGACAGTGCCACACCAGATTTATACTCTCTGATTATGTGTGTTTGTTCTCTGCTTATGAACGGTTATCATTCATTCATTCATTCATTCAAACAATTTCCATGTAATGGATAGAATTATCAATATTACTCCATATGGCACTTAATTCAGTGTTTAAAAAAGGAACTATTTTTGCATCTGTGATTTTTTTTCTTTTTACTGTTTTTGTTTTCTGTTTGCTCTTTTGGAGAGGTTCTTTTTATTTTTGTATATTAAATCAATCAATAAAAAAAATAAGCAAGGCTTTTATGAATTTTTTATTACGCTTCCTTAATCTCTGTTCTAGAAGCACACATGCTTGAATCTTATGATTGTTTTAGATTTTGTCTTTAGAACAGCTTGTTAAATCTGCATTACTATTAATCTTCTCATCGTTCCTATCACCCATCTCCTCCCACTTATGACTGTATGACTGTAACCTTGTTGCTGGTATGCTTAAGATTTATATTGACTGTTTCTCTCTGACTATCATTACCTGTTGTACCTTATGATTCTTGACGAATGTATCTTTTCTTTTTATGTACACCAAGAGCGTATGCACCAAGACAAATTCCTTGTGTGTCCACTCACACTTGGCCAATAAAGAATTCTATTTTCTCAAACTTTACAAAACAGATGTTCAATTACAGGGCTAGATCAACCCAGAGCCCACAAGCCAAATACAACCTTTAAGAAACTTTTATGTGGCCCATCACAACTTGTCAGAAATTGCCGTGACAAAACCTCACAGTTGCAGTGATTCCAAAGCGCACGGTAAGGTCCTAGAGATTGTGCTGAATTCCAAACATACCCCACAAACAGAACAATTTAAAACAGAATCTGTGAGTAACCCTGTGGAAGGATAACAAGGCTTATAACTAATCTCCACGCTTGTATGAATTTTACTGTTGCTTTAGCATCCTTAAATGGCTGCTTATGGATTAAAAGCCAGGACAGTTCAATCAGCTCAAAGTATGCTGATGTTTAGGATATCTCTCCCATCTAACGTTTTAAGACAAAGACAAAACGTGTAAAATAAATCCCTCAAACCAACTGATCCACAAGATTATCCTGAATTTCTTATATATTCCTATGACTGTTAAATAAAGATAACTACAGTGGGTAAACAGAGATGGGCTTATTACCCTGAGTAAGATTATATTCTTCAGGAATTCATATAAAAATTCCAGTATTCTGCAAAAGGTCATAGGCAAAGCTGTAATTTGTAACACTTTCCCATCTATGTATTTGTTTATCCGTATATAAAAAGCAAGGGTTATTTTGGAGATGCTTGTTTGATATATTAAAACACGGGCATGAGATGGACTGCAAAAAAGAAATATCAAATCAGATGATTCACTTACTTTTGTTGATGCATTTTATTTTAAAAGTGTATACAAGAATCTAGTCCTTTTGAGGTCTCATAATAAGCTTAAAAAACGTTCCAGCAATGTTATGTTTCTCTCTGCTTGTCATCACAGTGATGATTTATTATTCAAGTATATTCCATTAAAATATGAAAGATGATACAACAATAAAACATTAAAAACTATGATTATTTTTCTATCCTATAGATTTTTCACTAAAGTACCACAAAAGCTCCACATAATATTTTATCTGACTTTTTTCCCTCCTACTTTCAAAAAGCCAGTTTTTTTTTTTTTTTAAATGGTTAATCTGGAAATGTTGTGTTTTACAGGCAAAAGACAATCATCTAAAATCTTAATCCACAATAAGGAGAGCCACAAAACACATCATTTTTATGCTGTACTGTGCACCCAGCTGAATTCCAGAGTATCTGAAACATCTGGGTGTCTATGAGAACAGCCCCAAGATGTATTGCAGTGCAGGTAGTCCTCAATTTACGACCACAACTGAGCCCACAATTTCCATTTCTAAGCAAGACAGTTGTTAATTGAGCTTTGCTCCAGCTTGCGACCTTTCTTTCCAAATTGTTCAGTGAATTGCTGCCGTTGCTAAGTTAGTAACAAGATGAAGTGAATCTGGATTCCCCATTGACTTCGCTCGTCATAAAGTGATAAAAGCTGTTCTTATGAACCCAGGGCACTGCAACCCTCATCAATACATGCCAGTTGCCAATCACCCAAATTTTGATCATGTGACCATGGAGATGCTGCAACAATCTAAGCATGAAAAATAGGCCTAAGTCACTTGTAACCGGTCACTAAACAAATGGTGGCAAATCAAGGACTACTTAAAGGTAAAGGTTCCCCTCGCACATATGTGCTAGTTGTTCCCAACTCTAGGGGGCGGTGCTCATCTCCGTTTCAAAGCCGAAGAGCCAGCACTGTCCAAAGACGTTTTCCATGGTCATGTGGCCGGCATAACTAAACACCAAAGGCGCACGGAACGCTGTTACCTTCCCACCAAAGAAGGTAACAGGTGGCTCCTATTTTCCTACTTGCATTTTTTACGTGCTTTCGAACTGCTAGGTTGGCAGAAGTTGGGACAAGTAACGGGAGCTCACCCCGTTATGGAGCACTAGGGATTCGAACCGCTGAACTGCTGACTTTTTGATCAACAAGCTCAGTGTGTTAGCACTAAGCCACCGCGTTCCCCGCCCCCGCCCCAGTGTACAACACAAAGCCAAGATGTGGTCCTCTGCTTTTTCAGAAAACACTGCACACTCTAGTTGAACAAAGCGGTCATTGTAGTAGTCCCCAAACTGCTTTTTGAATCGGACAACTGGGTTTTGTTTTTCCTTGAAGAGGTTTCGCTTCTCATCCAAGAAGCTTCTTCCGTTCTGACTGCTTCTTGGATGAGAAGGGAAACGTCTTCAAGGAAAAACGAAGTCCAGTTGGCCTTTTGGAAAAGCACCTTTGGGACAGCTACGACCTGGATAACTGAGAATCTCCATCGACAGTCATTGTAGTGCATGAAATAGATGTTCTGACCTAGGCTTCCCAAGAGCATGAAGCAGACTCCTTATCCCGACAAAAACCCCTTTTTATTAAGTTACTGTGAATTCCTCTCATTCACATCCAGCAAAGTCTTTCAAGGGAGAATTCCTTCCACAGACCTTATCTGGCTTGGAGAGCTGCCAAGCCGATATCTTCAAAATTTGGAAAGAAATCTCCGAGAGTCACGAACCAATTAAGCGAACTAATTGTCTCCTGCAAACTCAACTCCCCTTTCGCTCCTCTTTTATTCCCTCTGGGAGGGGCCAAAATAATAGGGATGTTTTAATTTGGGCCAAATTATTTAATGTGTTTTTATATTGTTTTTAAAGTTTGTATTATGTGTATTTTATCTTTTGGCTGTTCACCACCCTGAGTCCTTCGGGAGTAGGGCGGTATATAAATCCAATTATAAAATAAAAATAAAATAAAATAAATTCATCGTCCATTTGTGGCCTTACTCCCAAGGCGACCCTTGTTCTTTAGCTGTTCCCTTCGTCTGGCAACTCTGCACATGTGCACACTGGGAACAGGCTCCAGCTGTTTGTCTGCCTCACTGATGTCTGACTCCAAAGGCAGCTGATAACTGGCATACGGCCCTGGCCCTCTCTCTGCCTCCGATGCAGAGCCCTCATCAGAGCCTTCCCCAGACTCCAGGACTGGCCCATGTTCCTCCCCAACCTCCTCACTGTCTGAATCCACTGCCAACTCTGCTGGCGGGCCACAACAATAGGGAATTTAACAGTGTGAACTGGTGTGGCTGGCAGAGGAAGAAAAGCCTGTTAGAAATAAGCAAACTACTGGAGAATTGCAGTGATCTGAAGTGGCTGCATTTTTAAAAAGTTGGTCCTATAAGGTGGGGGGGACTGAGCTGTGCAGGTAGTCCTTGACTTACAACCATTTACAACAGCACTGAAAAAAAAGTGACTCATGACCAGTTCTCCCGCTTAATGATGGTTGCAGCATTCCCAACAATTATGTGATCGAAGTCAGATGCTTGGCCACCAGGATGTGTTTACAATGGTTGCAGCATCCTGGGATTATCATTTACAACTTTCCTAGGGAGTGTCTGGCAAGCAAAATCCATGATTCGCTTAACAACTGGAGTAATTCACTTAACAGCCATGGCAAAAAAAAAAAAAAGATCATAAAATGTAGCACAACTCATTCAACAACTGCCTTGCTTAGCAATGGAAATTTTGGCCTCAATTGTGGTTGTAAATCCAGGACCGTCTATATTTGCAGAATGGATTTCCCTGGGAAATGCTGGATTTGAACTGGGCCCCCAAGTCCTAATCCAACGTCTTAATCTCTAGCGCTCACGTCATGCAGGGAGAGGGAAATGTGATTAAAAATTCCTGGGTGTTTGAAATGCAGCAGTGTGTGTTAAGTAATTAATTGGAGGACACACACATACAGGTGTGCAGGTGTGCATTCTCAGAGCCATCAGGAGGAGGAACACACACGTCATCTATTACCTGGGAATATAATTTAAAACAGGCCTTTCTAAACCACTACCAACCACCGTTTTGTATGTTTTACCAAGCAAAGAGAGATAAGAGGATTAACATAATGATGGCGTTCTTAAGAGAAAAAAAACTTCACAAATCCGGATAATGTCTCCACATTGATATAAACGCATCATGGAAGTGTAGGGTGAGACAAAATGCCTACAGGCTCACCAGATAAATTTGCTCATATCTGCTCTGGGCTGGATGCCAGACGGGCAGAGTCCGTGTTGGTGAGTGAGGTGGCGCCTTTTCTTGTAATCTAGGATTTCTTTAGTTTTGTGGAACTCAAAAAAAAAATGAATGGATTTTTCTACAGCTCCGAGTTGCTAGTTGGGACATGAGAAAGATCTGGGACATTATCAATACAGATAGCCCTTGACCTATGACCACAATTGACCCCAAAATTTCTGTTATTGAGACATTTGTTAAGTGAATTTTGCCCCATTTTATGACCTTTCTTGCCGTTTATTTGTTTATTTATTTATTTATTGGTTCGATTTATATGCCGCCCTTCTCCGGAGACTCAGGGCGGCTTACAATGCGTTAAGCAATAGCCTTCATACTTTTGTATATACCTGCTTAGTAGGGTTTTTGCCCCCCCCCCCAAGCGGTGTTCTTTTTTATACAAAGTCAGCTTATTGCCCCCACAAACCGGGTCCTCATTTTACCTACCTCGAAAGGATGGAAGGCTGAGTCAACTTTGAGCCTGGTGAGATTTGAACTTGCAGTAATTGCAGGCAGCTGGTGCTACTTAATAGCACTTTAGTTTGCTGCGCCACCAAGGCTCTTTATCCACCAAGGCTCTTTATATTATTAAGTTATTAAGTGAACAACCTGCAGTTGTTAAGTTAGTAAATGGCTGTTAAGTGAATGTGGCTTTCCCGTTAACGTTGCTTGTCAGAAAGTCGCAAAACCCTAGGACACTGCAACGGTCATAAGTATGAGTCAGTTGCCAAGCATCTCAATTTTGATCACGTGACAATAGGGATGCTGCAACGGTCGTGTGAAAAATGGTCATAAGTTACTGTTATCAGTGCTGCTGTAACTTCAAACGGTCTCTAAACGAACTGTTGTAAGTTGAGGGCTACCTGTATTTCTTTCAAGAAACAGATGTCAGATGTCAGCAAGCGAAAACTTCCAGTGAGTTCTCATCCCTTCTTGATTTGATTATGAACAGCCATTGTGGACATTTCAGATAAGATGACCGATTATATGAATTGTTCTGAATGCTTTGGTTCTGATGTTGGTAATTATTTTTCTTACGTTGCCGTGCATCGCCCAGAATCCCTTAGGACAGCAGCATGTTAGGAAGACTGTTAAATAAACAAATAAATATGCACTAGACAAGTTATAAAACAAAACAATGTTTAAAGCCACAGCACATTTGCTTTACGGGGATATTTCGGCACAAAAGCTAAGAGCTGTGTATTTAGATAGTCTCCCAAGTTATTTGTTTTTAAGATCTTCTAGATGGACATAAATCTCCCATTCTTTAGGGAGAAAGAACATTTCTAGCCCTCCCACGTCTTTTCTTGCTAGTTCAGGTCAGGTCTTCAGAAAATGATGGGTACTTATTCACTGATCCCAGTGGTGTGAAAACTGTAAAGATCAACATTTTTTTTTCCAGGAAATACACAGGGCCCAGAAGAAAACCCCAACATCTGTTATTATATTCAAGAAGAGCTTGCTTGCAAAAATAAGAATTATGACTACCCGTCCTGAGGTCAAAACCCTCTTCATAACCATTCACATTTATCTGTTTAAAAGGTGTATTTGGATGTCTACCTTTAAATACCTATGACTACGTATTTAAAATTTATTTATTTGTTCAACTTATTAGCTGCCTATCTCGCTGTAGGGCAACTCTGGGTGTGCAGCTAATGAGTAGTCTGACTTGGTCGCTCAACAGTGAGACATTGGTGAAGTGGGCACAGCACCGTCTGCATTTTCTGCATCACATACATCTTCCTTCCCCTGTCCTTACCACTTTCTATAGAGGGGCGATCGAGAGCATCCTGTCCTATTGCATTACAGTCTTGTTTGGAAGCATTACTGCTTCGGTGGTGAGGAGGGCAGAAAAGATTATTGGTAGTTCACTCCCTTCCATCCAGGACATGGCACATAAGCGATGGTTGAGCCAGGATCCGAAGAATTGTCTGGGACGCTACACATCCTCTTCACAATCTGTTTTCCTTGTTACCTTCTGAGAGGAGGCTTCGTGGTATCCGAAGCAGAACATCCAGATTCCGCCAGAGTTTTGTTCAACCTACAGTATCAACCTTGTGAACCAGGGATGAAATCCAGCAGGTTCTGACAGGTTCTGGAGAACCGGTAGTGGAAATGTTGAGCAGTTCAGAGAACCGGCAAATGCCACCTCTGGCTGGCCCCAGAGTGGGGTGGAAATGGAGATTTTGCAATATCCTTCCCCTGTCACGCCCACCAAGCCACGCCCACAGAACCGGTAGTAAAAAAATTGGATTTCACCACTGTTGTGAACTCTCAATTTTCCTCTTTCAGCTATGTATTCAAGATGGACAGTGATTAATATTTATATGTATTTATATGTTAGGATGTAGGTATTCACATATGTATGTATATAGAATATCTATATGTGTGTTGTTATGTGTACACTTTTGAGAGCAGGCAACAGAAATTCATTTTTAATGTGTGCCAGAGTGGCTACAGAAAAAAAAAAATGACAATAAAGATGATTCTCAACTTATCTTATCTTATCTTATCTTGGCAGCTTGTAATAAAAGCAGAGAAATGAAAAGAAGTGTAAATATAACAGTAGCAAAGTAATGGAACAATCGAATAAAGAACTCCTTTTACAACCCTATAATCCCTTAATTTGGGGTAGAATCAGGGTGAATGGATGGATTACTGGCAAGATGCCCTTCCTGACACCACGCGGAGTTCACAGCAGGTATTTTTTTCTTGGCGCCCTAAGAGAGAAATATCTGCCGCTACCTAGATTGAATTCTCAACCTTCCAAGTGGGGGCAAGCGCCTTCACCACTAGGCCACTAGGCCACACTCCATGGAATAAACAATGAAAAGGAAACAATGAGAATACAATGATATGAGTAGGTGGCGAAGCAGGGAGCGAGGTGGGGAGCTGGGTACAAATACTGGGTATGAATACTGGGTGCAGGCTCAGGATGGCAAGTTTGAAGGAATAACATGGGGCAAAAGACTAATTCTTTGCCCTTTGATGAAGCTTCTTCAGGAAATGAGAGGAGACAGTGTTAAAGGAATTGCATTCCCATCAATTGAAGCTTTACTTCCAAAGCAAGTGAAAAGCTTTGAAACCCATAATCCAGATAAGAATCATAGCAGGGATGTGTGAAGGGAATAAACTCATGCAAATTCTGCAGCCCAGACGTGCTTTTTAATGCCATTAAATCAGGGGTGAAATCCAGCACGTTCTGGAGAACCGGTAGCGGAAATGTTGAGAAGTTCGGAGAACCGGCAGCAGAAATTTTGAGTAGTTCGGAGAATCGGCAAATACCACCTCTGGCTGGCCCCAGAGTGGGGTGGGAATGGAGATTTTGCAATATCTTTCCCCTGCCATGCGCACCAAGCCACACTATGCTCACCAAGCCACGCCCATAAAACCGGTAGTAAAATTTGGATTTCACCACTGCATTAAATCCACATTGTTAATGGCCCGATTGGGAGTGGATCTGGAGTTGTTTTCTGCAACCTGGCAGCTTCAGGACACATTTTAAGAAAACTCTTAAAAGTTTGAGAAAGAAAACTGAGTATTTCAAAACATGACAAACTTACTGAACAACTCAGTCTTATATTGTAAAGAGAGTTGTCCCTCTGATTAAGCCATTTGGGAGAAATTCACCAAGCTCCCGCCAAAATGAATTCACTAAGTTAAAATTTTCCTCATGCAATTCCCAAGATTCTGTATCTTACTCACTTCCTTTTTGTCTGATATTAAGTCCAATTAAACTCGGTGTGAATCTTGTTTCCTTACTCAGACATTTCAATTTAGGAGCTTGATTTACATTGTTCCAGCAGGAAATCTGAAAGTTGACTCTCAAGATATCTGAAGATGGTCACCAAGTTGGTTTATTATCCCGGACAAGCCCTAATGAAATGAATTGGAATTGGAGAAATGCATAATGGAGCTTGCTTCAACAAGACTGCCACTAGTTTCGCCCAGAGTTGGTTCCTCCAGCCAGAACAAATCTATTCCTGACATGAGTAGACACGACCCGTGGAAAGAATGTGGCAGTCTGTGCTCAAAGTTTATTTTATTTATGAAGAATGTTTAATTTGGAATCCCACATTTTCTTCTTTGCCTGTCATCAAGACCCAAAGTTGCTTTTCCAAAAGGCAACTGGACTTTCTTGGTTTTTCCCTTGAAAATGTTTCACTTCTCATCCAAGAAGCTTCAGGAATTGGGTATGTTTAGTCTAGTGAAAAGAAGGACTAGGGGTGACATGATAGCAGTGTTCAGATATTTCAGAGGCTGCCACAAAGAAGAGGGAGTCAAGCTATTCTCCAAAGCACCTGAAGGTAGGACAAGAAGCAATGGGTGGAAACTAATCAAGGAGAGAAACAACCTAGAGCTAAGGAGAAACTTCCTGACAGTGAGAACAATTAATCAATGAAATGGCTTGCATTCAGAAGTTGTTGGTGCACCATCACTGTAAATTTTTAAAAAGAGACTGGACAAGTATTTGTCCGAAATAGTACAGGCCCTAGGTTCGCTCGTAATGACAAACCTATGGCACGTGTGCCAAAAGTGGCACGCAGTACCCTCTCTGTGGGCATGCGAGCTATTGCCCCAGCTCAGGCCCATCGTGCAAGTGCACGTGCCTCCCGCTGGCCAGCTGGTCTTCGGGTCTCTACCACGCATGCGCGGGGTGCATACAGGGAGGCCATGTGCATGTGGTGGTGGAGCACATGGGGGTGCGCACACATGCATGGGGGTGGGGCACATGCTGGATGGGTGCACATGCATGTGCAGGGCACATGCAGGGAGCTGCTCGTGGGGGCGCATGCGGGCGGGATGTGCCTGCACGGGGGGTAGGGCGCATGCACATCCATGGGGTGCGGCACATGTGGGGAGCGTGCACGCATTGCATTTTGGGGGTTTGGGCACACACATGTGCATTTGTGCACGCACATGTGCGCTTTGGACACTCAGTCCAGAAAAGGTTAGCCATCACAGCCCTATACTATAGGACTGTGATGGCGAACCTATGACACGCGTGCCACAGGTGACACGCAAAGACATATCTGTGGGCATGTGAGCATTGCCTTAGCTCAACTCCAGCGTGCATGTGCGGGCCGGCCAGCTGATTTTTGGGCCTTTCAGGCCCACCGGAAGTTAGAAAACGGTCTATTTCCTGCCTCCAGAGAGCTTCCAGAGGGGTGGGGAAGGCCATTTTCACCCTCCTGGAGAGTCTCTGGAGCCTGGGGAGGGCAAGGTCCCTTCCAAGTCTGTAATTGTAGCCCGTGTGTGTGTGAGAGAGAGAGAGAGGGTGGGCACGGCCAGCTTGATGTCACTCATGTCAGGGCACCTGTGGTGGACCAAGCACTCTGCCAGAGAAAACGGGCTCCCGAGCTCTGTTTTCCGTTGCAAAGGCCTCTTGCAACCCTCTGCCAGTGAAAACGGAGCTCAGGAGGGCCGCATGCAAACCTCCAGAGCTCCGTTTTCACTGGCAGAGGCACTGTGGGCCAGTCCTTCACAGTTTCCAGGATGGCCCCACAGGCCAGACCTAAGCATCCCGCGAACCGCATCTGGCCCCCGGACCTTGAGTTTTGACACCCCTGCCCTATACCATTCCAGACAAATGGTTGTCCAATCTCTCCTTAAATCTCTCCAGTGTTGGAGCATCCCCAACTTCTGGAGGCAAGTCGTTCCACTGATTAATTGTTCTAATTGTCAGGATTCTAGGTCCTTGATTAGTTTCCATCCATTGCTTCTTGTCCTGCCTTCGGGTGCTTTGGAGAACAGGTCGATCTCCTCTTCTTTGTGGCGGAGGGTTTGGTGGACACACTGCTGCTCACAGACCCCATGCTTAGTTATATTACGTGAAGTAGATTTAAACCTCCCGATTTTTAAAGTCGCACAAGAGTCTCGGTGGCTTCAGCCCCCAGAGCTAGTAAGTTCTCAAAATATCACAACCTCTCCCCGAGACCAAGCGGACTGTTCTCAGATCTTTCACCAAGGTCAGAGGTCTAACAGCAGTCTGCATCAGATCTTGTACAGCTAATCTCACTGCACTGCAGGCATAGTACACAGTCATTGCTTTTTTCACTGAACAAGGAAAAGGTATCATGAAAACAAGTAATGTACTGGCACAGTGGTTGGTGGGCTCACTTGGTCCTGTCAATTATTTTCTCTTCTAATCAGGGAAATCTTTCCGCTGGATTCATCCACCAAGTTTTAACTCTCTGGAACATTTTTTAATATGCACCACTGCGGGAGACCCGTTTTAGGGAAAAGAATGATATAACTGCACGGATACCAAATTTCCCACCTACTGGAACGGGAGGAAGAATGCTCCCAGTGTAGAGTTTGATACCCCTCCCCCTCTTTCTTTGTCCATTCTATAAGAAAAACATTGTTTTTCCTTCAGTCACATAAGAGCATTACAAAACAGCTTTAGCAGAGTTATCACTCCCTCTCCCCGATATCCAGCAAATCTCAAAAAAAAAAAAAAAATGCTGGGAAGGAATTTCCTATTTTGCAAAGCTCATTTTCCTAAGAAGAAAACTCTCCTGTCTTCCAACTTGGCTCATTCAAAATTTGTACCCTGCAGAGATTTTTGGGCCATCCAAGGAAAGTGAAAACCATTCATACAATGAGGTTTCCTTCCAAACTAGGTTAAGTATTTTTTAAACCATACCACGACAGTCAGAAAATGGCTACTCCAGAAGGGAAAGTCTTATTTCTTCACAAAATGGCTGGCCAAAAAAAAAAAAAATCAATCAGAAAGTGAAACTGGTTAGTGGTTCCTTACCACCTTCTAATTTACAGCTTCAAACTCACCTTTACAGGTAATCTAAATAAATTATCTAAAGAAATAAAAATAATCCTTGATTTATGACCACAATTAAGCCTAAAATTTTCATTGCTAAGCAACACAGTTGTTAAGTGAATTTTGCCCCATTTTATGATCTTTCAGTTGTTAAACAAATCATTTCCGTTATTAAATGAATCATGGAGTCAATCCCCATTAACTTGGCTCGTCAGAAGCCGGCTTAGAAATGGCAATGACATGATCAAAGAACACCACAACTGTCATAAATATGAACCAGTTGCCAAACATCTGAATTTTGATGACTTAACCATCAGGATGCTGCAATGGTCCTAAATGTAAAAATTGGCATAAGTCACTTTTTTCAGTGTCGTTGTAACTTTGAACAATCACTAAATGAATATTGAAGCCTACCTGTACAATTTTTCAAAGGTTAAGCTTTGAAAAGTTCCAAGGGTCTAAAGCACCCTGTTATTAAGAACAGCTGCCTGCAATTACTGCAGGTTCGAATCTTGCCAAGGCTCAAGGTTGACTCAGCCTTCCATCCTTTCTAAGGTAGGTGAAATGAGGACCCAGTTTGTGGGGGCAATAAGCTGACTTTGTATAAATATACAAAAGAATGAAGGCTATTGCTTAGCGCATTGTAAGCCGCCCTGAGTCTCCGGAGAAGGGCGGCATATAAATCAAATTTAAAAAAAAAAAAAAAAAGTGTGGTCCACAGGCATTTCTGTAAATAAATATGATAGAACTGGGAGTTTTGCGCTGCAACATGCCTGCTGTGTATTTATTAATTGAGTTGAAATGAGAAGAATTTTTTTTTAAAAAAACTAAGGTGCCTGAGTAGTCCCTGTTACATTTGAATTAAAAAAAACCTGAGTGTGTAGGAACCTCAAAGCACCAAATGAATGAATGTAGGACAATTAGCCATCAATGATCAATAACCTGAAAAATGAAACATGATTGTTAACAATATTTGTCTTTATAGCATTTTTTTTAAAAAAAACAAGCATTTATAATCTTGCACTTCTAAATTAAGCCTTCTAAATTAACTCTTACTAGTCCCAAATTATAAAACCAAAATGAGGTTCTCCTAGCAAATTGAGCAAAAAAACTACCTGTTCATTTTTTCTCTGTTTACTTAGTTGATATGATTTTTTAAAAAGAAAAGCTAAAAATTCAGAAGAGCCCTGGTCCACGGTCCACTCAATCCTAGGTGCTTTGGTTGCAATTGCAATTTCAAGAGAAGACATGGCCAGTATGGGGGACACCAGGCACCACAACTCTAAACTATGATTTAGACAAAAAGCCTTAAGCCAAAGCATGGCTTGTTCGCCACTTCATTTTCCCATCTGCCCCCTTCAGCTGTTATAAGAAAATGATTAATGCAGGCATATAAAAGGGGAAATTTATTTATATGGGGTAGGGAAAGGAGGATAATTTTTGCAATGCTGGGATATTTTAATTCACTCTGAATCCGAATATTAAATTGCATAGCTTACAGATGACAGTACGGGATTTTTCTTGAGGCACACGTTAAGGATGGCAATTCTGCAGCGGCAGCTGCAGAGACACAAAAACAGGTTATTCCTCTGCCTTATCATAGGAAGAGAGCTGTGTTGGTTTGTGATACTTCACAATCAGGAGTCTCGTAACACCTTGTGAAGTGAAAGGCAGCATTAGTAAAATGTGTTAATTGGAAAACTTCAGATTTTACTTTTTGGGAATAACAGCCCTGGGCACTTTCAACCAATTCGACATCAAAGATTCTGGGCCCCAAAAATATGAGGTAAAAATTACTCCAGAGCGCCTGATTGATTGATTGATTAAATGTTTATGCTACCCATCTCCCCTATAAGACGACTGGGGAACTCACAGATTATAAAAAGACAAATAGAAAAATAATTTCAATATTAAAACTATGCAATCAAAATTTTAAGGTTGTTCTTGATTTGCAATCATTCATTTAGTGACCGTTTGAAGTTACAATGCCACCGAAAAAGTGATTTGTGACCGTTTTTCACAATTATGACCATTGCAGCATCCCCACGGTCACATGATCAAAATTCAAACGTGTGGTAACTGGCATGTATTTATGACGGTTGCAGGGTCAGGTGGATCGCCTTTTGTGATCTTCTGACAAGCAAAGTCAATGGGGAAGCCAGATTCACTTGACAACCGCGTTACTAAGTTAACTAGGTTAACAACTTCGGTAATTCACTTAATCACAGTGGCAAGAAAGCTCGCAAAATGGAGCAAAACAACTGTCTTGCTTAGCAATGGAAATATTTGGCTCAATTGTAGTCATAAATCGAGGATTAAAGGTAAAGGTAAAGGTTCCCCTCACACATATGTGCTAGTTGTTCCTGACTCTAGGGGGCGATGCTCATCTCCGTTTCAAAGCCGAGGAGCCAGCGCTGTCCGAAGAAATCTCCGTGATCATGTGGCCGGCATGACTAAATGCCAAAGGCACACGGAATGCTGTTACCTTCCCACCAAAGGTGGTCCCTATTTTTCTACTTGCATTTTTTACGTGCTTTCGAACTGCTAGGTTGGCAGAAGCTGGGACAAGTAACGGGAGCTCACCCGGTTACACGGCACTAGGGATTCGAACCGCTTAATTGCCGACCTTTCGATAGACAAGCTCAGCATCTTAGCCACTGAGCCACCGCATCCCCTAGTCAAGGATTACCTGTATACAAAAAAACAAGGACTAAGAGACAGATGGCAGAGGGATGAGATCTTCTTTCTTATCAATCACCACCCAACAAAGCCAAGTTTTAATACCCTTCCAGAAGGCCGAAAGGGGGAGGGCGGCAGTTCTCACCTTGGGGCCACAGCAGAAAAGGCTCTTCCCCTTGATCCTGCCCACCAGAAATCCTTAGCAGACAATATCCGTACCATGCCCTTTCCGCTAGCATAAGTGGGGTGGGGATTAGACCCACTGGGGTCATAGGGCTCCTCAGATACCGTGGACCCATGCCATATTTATTTATATTTAACATTATGTTTTCATGCCTGTATGGAAACTGCTTGCAGAGAATCAATGATTTAATTTCTTCCTACCCAATTGCCTTATTAAAATATTTATATCCTACACTTCTACCTGAGGAAGGCTTTAGGGTGACCTAGGTAAGCTCCTTTTAAAAAAGAAATCTTTAAAGCAGTACAAAAATGTTAATCAGCAAGGACCTTCCTTTAGATACTTGCTGACTTAATCTTTCCCCACTGTACTTATGAAGGATGGGTAGTTCAGAATTGACCAGCATAGTCTCACATAAAAGCTATTCTGTGACTATTCTGCAACCCCCCAAAAGGCTGTTTTGGGAGAGCAGCCACAAAATACTCTCAAATGTCTTCATGTTATTTTTTTTTAACTTTTCTTTTTTAAATGAGAGTGAATGGATAGCAAACCTCGAGCATTTAGGGCTGTGAGCCAAGCTGTCCCATATCGCATAGAGCCTTTTACTGAAAGCAATTTAATGACCTTAAATTTTAAAAATCCACTAGTTTTCAGTGGGGATTAAAGCTAAGTGAATTTACAGGGTCCTGAAATTTTACTGTAATCGGTTGCTTTATTCGTTCTTAGCCTTGCAGAGTTTTTTCCTCGCAAACCGCTGTGATTCTTAACAGTTATTTTACCTTTTTGATTTATAGCCTGCCTTCCTATCCAGAATATATGCAAATGAGTTCAAGTAAACAACAAGCAGAGGAACAAACCCATAGGATCTGTTTTATTTATTTATTAAATGTTTTTTCTATAATACCTCAACCAAAACAACTCTTGGCAATTACACAGGTAAAAAAATAGATTGAACAGAAAAAAAATAGGACAGAAGGAAGAATAGAGGAGCTGGCAAAATGTTACATAAATGAGGATGGCTATGTTGAATCTTAACAGAATAATAGATTAGAAGAGACCTCGGAGATCTTATAGTCCAATCTCCTGCTCAAGCAAGATATATATAGAAAAGTGACCATCCAACCTCTTCTTAATAGCCTCTGGTGATGGAGAACCTGCAATTTTTGAAGGCAAGCTTCTTGAAATCTTGAATTAAATCTTGAAATCTTGAATTAAATCTTGAACTGTCTATGGAGATTCTCAATGATCCAGGTCATGGTTGTCCCAAAGGTGCTTTTTCAAGAAGCAACTGGACTTTCTGGTTTTTCTTTGAAGATGTTTTGCTTCTCCTCCAAGAAGCTTCTTCAGAAACCAGAAAGTCCAGTTGCCTCTTGAAAAAACACCTTTGGGATAAACCTTGAAGGTTTACAACAGGTTTTCCAAAATGATATTTGACTTCCTGATTATGGACCATTAGAGGTTATGGTCAGTAGTGGGTTGCAAATCCCGTTGCTACTGGTTTGCTCGTGGGTGCGCATGCGCAGAAGCACCCCGGTGGGTGGGCGGAGCCTCCCGCCGCCACCAGTTCGCCCGAACCAGGGAGAACTGGTAGCAACCCACCTCTGGTTATGGTGGCAATACCCCAGATAAGCTACCCAAAGCCTTTTCTTTTAATCATCACATCCCCGTGTTTAAGCAATGCTGTTCTATGACCTCTCTCCCATTTTATTTTGGTGGTAGTGGTATCAAAGCTAAATCCTTATGCTAAATTCCAGGAGAATAGGATAAGAGGAAGGTGTCTTCTCTCAAGCTAATCTTACCTCGTAAAACAGGGATGTCAAAACCAAGGCCTGCGGGCTGGATCTGGCCTGTGGGGCCACCCTAGAAACAGCAAAGCACTGGCCCGTGGGTGCCTCTGCCAGCGAAAACAGAGCCCTCTTCGCTGGCAGAGTGCTGCAGGAGGCCGTTGCAGAAATCCCCCAGCCCTGCTCAGGCCACCACAGGTGCCCCTGACATAAGCGGTGTCAAACTGGTCACTCTCTCTCTCTCTCACACACACACATGAGGTTAATCACAACCCTGATGCGCCCCTCAATGAAACAGAGTTTGACAACCCCGTGGTAAAAGAAACAACACTGCTCCTAAAATGCTCAAAGTTATGACTTGCCTAGACTGGCTAGTACCTACTACAGCTGTGAGAAAATCCCTTTAAGAAAATAGCACTTGCTTGAATCAATCATCAACTAACCACCAAGGCCAGTTTCTCCCACTCTCTTCAAGGCTAAGTTCTTGGTCTTTGAAAGACTAGCCCTCTTTGTGATCACCCTAGGCATGGAGCAGATGTTCAGAGGAAAAGTACCAAAAGCAATCCTTTCTTGACATCGCTCCACCAATCATCAAACTCATTATAAATCCCAGAATGCTCTGTGAGAAAAAAAAAATGCCTATGCTGGCAGAGAACCTAGGGAATTGTGGTCCAATATATTTGGAGATATTACATTGGGAAAGCTGCTGCAAGCAACAACTAGATGCCAATTAATATCACAAGGATGGTTTATTAGTTTCCCTTGCCACAGCATGCAAAATTCATGGCCCTTGTCTGCTGACACCTCAGCTAAAATGGTTATTGTTGGATCCTAGTTTATCCCAGAACTGTATAAATAATAAATTTAGTAAGTAAAAGCAAAGTTTCTTTTCTTGACTTGATAAAATACCTTCATACCGGAGCCAGTTGTCCTTACCAACTGATTTTAATTACTCCTTTACTCTGGTTCGTGTGTAGCAAGCATTCAAAAATGTGTGACATGCAAAAATACAAAACAAAGATTGAAAAATGAAAAAGGGCTGCTTGGAATGATATAATGTGGTCTCGTAGAGATGGTGTAATAATCTTCCTGATTTCTCTAGAGAAAATAGTTTTCAATCCCACTTGACTTTATTGGAATGAAAGTGAGTTTCTCCAGATTCTCATGTAATTACTTGCTTTGTCTAATCTCCTTTCAAGTCATCAACAGAATAATAGAATTGGAAAGGACCTTGGAAGTCTTCTAGTCCAACACCCTGCCACAAGCAGGAGACCCTCTAACTTTCCAGACAAGTGACTGTCCAGTCTCTTCTTAAAATCCTTCAGTGATGGAGCACCCACAACTTCTGAAGGCAAGCCGTTCCACTGGTTAATTGTTTTCATTGTTAGGAAATTTCTCCATAGTTCTAGGTTACCCATCTCTGCTTGCTTGATTAAGTTTCCATCCATTGTTTCTTGCCTTTGCCTTCTGGAGCTTTGGAAAATAGGTTGACCCCCTCTTTTGTCCTCAAGATTCACTGGACAGTGGACTATTATAACTGGAATAGTTTTCACTGTCCAACACAGGTAAAAGGTGCTAGCTTGTAGAAGGCCTAAATCTTGAAATAAAGCTGAAACTTCAAACATCTATATTTTATAACTGCTCATTACTTGGCCTTCAAAAAGCAGAGGAATCAGAATTCAGGAAGAAAACAACGACCTGAAAATGTATTGCATGCTTCCATTAAAATTGACCTTGTATGTTTGATTTGTGATTTTGTGCCAATCCAAGATACTATTCCACATCTCAGTTATGAATGAAAGAATAAGAAAAGAGAGGATCAAATCCCATTTGCAAATACAAGGCTATCCCTTTCATTGTAAACTTTACCTCTATTAGATCAATAAACACATTCTTGTTGAACTTCCTAATTGTCTGTCTCAATTACTAATGAAGACAGAAATCAAAGGAATCAGGGTGTCAGATTGAGGAACTTAACTTGGGTCTGTCCAATTTTACACTCTAATATCGTTTATGTCAATCATCTTAATTATTTTGCAGGTGGAAAAGTCACGTTTAGGTACAACCTTCCCATTCACATGAATTTTTCATATGAGCAATTGTTGTCAAATAAATGCACTGCAGTTAGGAAGGTTGGCTCCTCAGCTCTTTTTATGTGTTAAGTGGCAATTGGGATTGTCAGCTTCTTACTCTCCGTGTGCTCTGTGTCTCCTACCAGATCTATAGGCGAACAGGTTCTTCTCTGGCTTGTTACGTTTGTCTGCAGATTTCTGCATATCAAACGTCTGTTTAAATAGAAACAACAATAGGGACAGCAATTTATTTCTATGATGAAGTGACACCAACATAGTACAATGTCATTTCCAAGATTATTTAACAACTATGTGGCTAACTTAACGTGATTCACCTAACCACTGGCAAGAAAGCTCAAAATATGGGGCAAAATTCACTTAACAATTGTCTTGCTTAGCAACAGAAATTTTGGCCTCAATTGTGGTCATCAGTCAAGGATTACTTGTAGTCACTATTTGTCTCCTTTTAAGTCACCCAGTCCAAAAGAAATCAGGGAAGGTTAAAAGTTTGCAAACTCATTTTTCAAACTCAAGTTGGTTCAAGAAGGTTCTCCCTACAGGAACACTGCCACCAGTCAAACTTTATTTTAGTCAATAACTAGCATAAGGACTATGTTGGTATGTGTTATATAATTTGGACTCATAATGGATTAAGACCCTGTCAACACTTCTTTGTTACGTTTTTTAAATTATATGTTTGATATTTTTGTACTGTTGACATTTGACTCTATGTTCTACATCGCTTCTTAAGAGAAGCAATACAACGAAACCTATTCAGTAATAATAGTCATGCAAAGAAAAAAAAATTGTGTCCTTGTAACTTTTGGGAACATTTTTCTGCTCCAGTAACATACTTGCTTTTAAGTTTTGAAAGTATGAAAGATAAGCAGTGGCATGTATTTGAACAAATCCTTTACAAAAAGAAGTGATTAAAAATTGTGGCGTATTGTTAGCTTTCTTCACTTATGCCAACAACTTGGAGGTCAAGATCTAAAGGTTACAATGAACTTGGGTGTGCAAACAAGTGATAATTGAGGGCATTTTTGTCCTCTACGAACATAGCATGGATGTTTAGTTTTACTATTTCCAATTTTCTAAAGGCCTGCACTTTTAATTTGCCTTGACAGACAGTAAGAACAGCAGATTTTCAAGTAATTGTCTCCATCCCCCCAAAAAATTCAAAATCTTTTTTAAAATGTGGTTTACAGTCCTCAAATCTAGGGGAAAAACTAACCTTATGATTATTTCCACCAACAACCTCAGTACACACCCATCTTTTGTGATAGCTTAGATCTTTCTTTTTTTTTCAACTATCTTATGCAATGCATTCTGGCTGGGAATTATGGAATTTAAAAGACAGCACACCCAGAAGGCACCAAGCTGTGGGTGACAGACAAAGCCACAATTTCCTCAGAACTAGGCCTTAGTCGTTGTTCCAGCACTAACCTTTGTCTAATGCATAGACTTCTGCAGTTTAAATAGCACGATTGTTTTCTTTGGCAATCATGTCACTCACCTCCATCCAACTTTTTAAATCAGAATTGCATAATCTAATCTCTTTGACTCTGAGGTATTATAGGTGCTTCCTTGGGTTAATTAAGCTTTCATTTTTTTCCCATTATCAATTCAGAATCTCAGAATCTATGGGCTGAATGCCTTCCCCTTTTAAGAGATTTCACTTCAGCACTCTTACACATGTGGGATTATCCCCCTAAATGTATTTGAGTGTGCTTTTAAGGGCAGATCCATAATATTACACTGGAAGGATAATTTTACAGGTTCTTACTTGGAAGATGACAATGAGTTTTGTGTATTTTAAAGATCTGCAAGACTATTATGCCAGAAGTGGCTTTTCAAATGACTTTTTGACTTAAATTCCGAGTTGGGAAACAGGTAGAAATTGTCACATAAGAACTAAAACAGATATACTCCAGAGAAGAAGGAAAACCCTCATCAAATCTCATGTATGATTTGGCCTTACCCACTTAAATTTATTTGTTGGATTTATATCCGTTTTATTTATGTTCAGGAACTCAAGGTTGTTAGCAGTTCCTTCTATTTTTCCCCAAAATAATTCTGTGAAATAGACTGTCCTGAGAAATAGTAACTATTTATTTATTTATTTGTCCAATTTATATGCCGCCCTTCTCCATACTCAGGGTGGCTTACAATGCATTATAGCAATAGCCTGCATACTTTTTTGTATATACCTGCTTATTAGGGCTTTGGGGGGGGAGCGCCCTAAGCAGTGTTATTCTATACAAAGTTGGCTTATTGCCCCCACAATCCGGGTCCTCAATTTACCTACCTCGAATGGATGGAAGGCTGAGTCAACCTTGAGCCTGGTGAGATTCGAACTTGCACTAATTGCAGGCAGCTGGCAGCTAAGCGCTAGCACTTAACAGCACTTTAGTCCGCTGCACCACGAAGGCTCTTATAACTAGCCCAAATCCAACCACAATTTGGTGACTGTGGGTAGTTTGGAACCCAAATTTTCTCTATGCTAATCTAACAGCTTAATCACTAGCTCACACTGGGAGTCTTTTTGCAGTCTCTCTCTTCCCAAGGGCTCATCCAGCCCATGTTATAGATTAAATATTTGCACTTGCCTCCCCTAAATTTGATAATGCTTGAAACGGTATTTCATGCCATGGCACTACGACCGTTTGAATTCTCTCTTCTACAACACCATGAACAGTACAAAAAGTCTAACTTGCTCAGAAAAGCAAGTGGCTAGGATATCACTATCAAATAAACCAGCACAAGTATTGACTCCCACGCATTCAGCCACAGCAAGCATAGAAAAGCTATAGCACAATCACAGGAAAACACCTTGCCTTTTCATACAGCTTAATTCTCCCGTCAGAAAGGAAGAGAATTAAATTTTAAAAAGTCTGCCCATCAGATTTATCAGCACATCTTCTTAAGAGAGCCCTCATCTAATCAGCTATGGAGGGGGTGGGGGGGAGAGAGGATAAAATGACAAGATTGTAGTAGCTGAAGAAATGGTATCCCTCCTGCTGTTTTACTTAACCCTGTAGAACCCACAAGTTCTCACCTGTCCTAAAAAGGATGGAAAGGGAAGGAATTTCTTAAAAACACCCCCCCCTGATTATTTCCTATCTTCAAGGTGATTTTTTTTTTTTTAAGAAAAAGGAAAACTATCTTTTTTATCACCAGAAAGCCTCTGATCCTGTTTTTCCAGATCGGCTTGCAAAAAAAAAAAAAAAAGCCTGCTAGAGGCCCTTAAGCCTGCCAAAGGAACACCATATGAAAAGCTATTAGCCCAGCTGTTTGCCTTTTTCAGCTGTGACAGATTCATATCCTGACACATATGGACTCCGCTTTCCCATCAGTAACGAACCATATTTTACTAAACCTTGTTTGCACAAGATGCTATGTTAGATTTGCTAGCCCATGGATCCAGGGCAGCTCATATCTCAGGCTTGAACATTTTACCGCTGCCTCTACTTAACGTTTTTATCCAGATTGAAATAACTACAGTACACTGCAACTCTCCCCAACCATTGCAAAGAAGGGAACTTAAAAGTAACTCCGTAATGAGCAACTGCTAGTAAAAGGTTTGGAGGGGGGGGGGTTTAAGAAGGCAGCGTTTCACTTTTTCACCACGGCTGGTTTTGGGCTTGTTACTCATAGCTTGAAAGCAGCTTCTCTACCCCATTAACCCAAAGTAACTAACTACCCAGAAAGGCTAATAATCACCTAACATGCTCGGACTGGTTAGCGGATTCTCCCACGGGCAGGACTCCAAAAGACATCCCTAGCTAGCCTCGCTGCAGAAAATATTAAGGTGAAAACTAACTTAAAAAGTCCATGCGCTTGGGCAAATGCAGGTGTGCCGGGATTGTGTGAAAGGTTGCAGACGCCGCAGGTTTGTAGGAGGAAAGCTCATTCCAAGTCTTTATTGGAGGAGAGGGAGAGCCCGCTTTGCGTTTCAATGAGATGCGCGGCTTCTTTAGATTTTAACAGAATAACAGTTGGAAGGGACCCTTGGAGGTCTTCTAGTCCAACCCCTCCCGAAGCAGGAGGCCTATACCATTTCATACAAATGGTTATCCAATCTCTTTATAAAAAAACCTCCAGCGTTGGGAGCATCCACAACTTCTGGAGGCAAGCTTGTTTCATTGATTAATTGTATCTTACTGGTCAAGGGAAGTTCTCCTTGGTTCCAGGTTGGATCTCTCTCCTGGATAAAGTTTCCATCCATATTGATTGTGCGTTCCATATTGATCCCATATTAAAAGCAAACTATTGTAACATTGAATGCATTATTATTATTTTATTATTTTATTTTTGGAACCCCAGAACCGGGTTGAGAGCAGGGAAGCCACTTGGGGCTACTAAACTGATAACACAAGCGGAGGAAGACACCCCCCCCACTCATACACGCACACACCTCACGCCCCCCCCCCACTAGATCGGCCCCGCATTCTGGAACAAGCCTCGGTTTCCCACGAGGAACCCCCCGCGCGGCGCGCACGTGTTTGGAAGCGCAGGACCAGCGAGCGTCCAGCAACACGTGGCGTCATAACCTTGGAATGCCAAGATTCCCAGATCACTGCTGGCGAACGGGCGTGCAAGGCGGCACACGCGCGGCTTTCCCACATCTCTGGGTTTTTCTCCCCCCCCCCGCCCCCCAAGGTTCAGAGTAAAAAGCATTCTCACGTTTTAACACACGCCTCTTGCAAAGCTAATCAGGATTGCCTCCGGGCATGTGCAGAGCGCTTGCAAAAAAAAAAAAAGAGAGAGAGGCAAAAAAAAGAAAAACGGGGGTGGGGGGGGTTGTTTAGGGATTCCCACCGCGCCGGACGCGCAAGCTTTTTTACCTTCCAGCACGACCTCCTTGCCCGCCCTCTTGAGCGCCTGCACGGCTTCGTCGTGGGTGGCATCGCGCAAATCCGCGCCGTTGACGGTCAGGATGGCATCGCCGACGTAGAGCGCTTGGGTCTGGTCGGCCGCCAAGCCTTTAAAGATCTTGCTGATGAGGATGGGCATCTTGTTCTCTTTGCCCCCTTTGATGCTGATGCCCAAACCGCCCATCTCTTGCTTCAACACCTTGACGCACCGCTTCTGGTTGGAGACGGCGTCGGGCACTTGTTCGGGCAAGTCGGTCAGCGCCGTCCGAACTCCCGCCGCCGCCGCCTTGGGGCTCCCGCCGTTGTTGTTGCCGCTGCTGTTGTAGCTGCTCCCCGACGGCGATTCGGGCGAGCCAGCGCCGGGCAGGGGACAAGAAGAGGCTGTCGCCGCCCTCGACGCCCCACCGCCGGCTCCTCTGCCGCAGAAAGTTCCATTGCCCGCCGAGGCTGCCCCGATGCCGTTGTAAGCCGCGGCGCCTCCGCTTTCCTCGCCGCTCAGCACCAGCGCTTCGCCGCTCAGGGTCACCAGCACCCGGTGCCACCGGTCGCGCACCAAAACTTCCAGCGCGCCGCTCCGCTGCAACCGGCCGACGCCGCTGCCGCCGCCTCCGGCCGCCGCTACCGCCATCTTTGGAGCATTTCTTAAAACACCATGTGATTGAGCGCACGGGCACACACACACACACACAAATACACACACCCGCGCGCGGCTACACACAGACACACACACACCACGCCCCGGGAAAGTGGGGGGGGAAAGAAGTGGGTGAAAGAGAGCGCCCGGAGCCGCGTCGCCACTCCGAGAGGTCGGCGGAGACTTGGCCGAGGGGAGGGACCCGGGTTAAGCCAGCGGGGTGGGTTAGGGGAGGGCAGGGGCGGGGAAGGAGGGGAGGGGCGGAAGGGCGAGGCTTTCTGCCTTCGGGACGCTCCCCCTGTCGAACCGGAGTTGTCTGTGGGGGGGTTAGTGAGGTCCGGACGTTGCCCCGAGGACCCACCTAGGTGGCGGCGTTTCCCTCAGAACGCTTACAAAAGCGTCCCCGACGCTAAGGAGGGAGGGAAAAAAAGGGGGGCTGCTTGGGCTCCCCGGCTGTTGGGTGTCCTGAATTCCGTCTAAAAGTAATCTCGGATCACCTTGGGGCCGTTTCTCCGAAACCTGGAGTGCGGCGACAGGTAGTCCTCGATTTACAACAATTTGTTCAGTGACTGTTACAACTTCACAGAAAAAAAGCGACTGACAATATTTTTTTTTCCACACTTAGCGACCGTTTTGCGGCATCCCCGTGGGCAAGGGAATCAAAATTCAGACTCTTGGCAATTGACTCATATTTATGAGGGTTGTGGTGTCCCGGGATTATCTTTTGCGACTTTCTGACAAGGAAAATCTATGGGTAAACCAGACTCGCTTAACAGCTGTTACTAACTTAATAATTGCAATGATGATTCACTTAACTGTGGCGAGAAAGGTTGTAAAAACGGGGCAAAACTCAACATGTGTCTCACTTAGTAACATAAATTTTGGGCTCAACTGTGGTTGCAAGTTGAGGACTACCTGTGTACAAGATCAGCGTTCCCGTAACTCCAGAGGTTTGGACAAGAATCCCAGAGCCAGCCTTCCTTCAAAATGACTCTCGACTCCCTGGAGGAAGGGTGGGAATAATAAACTTTTCCTACAATCTTATCCTTGGAAATAAATTGCAGGTTGCTTTTGTTTTATTTTGCTTTCTCGTTTCCCTGCACGAAGATCATCCAGTTATTTTTTTTTCCCCTCCAGTCTTTTCCTAAACTAGATCACGGCAATCTAAGCGTATTAGTTTTTCATGTTAAATAACCTATTTTAAAACTGTGTCAGTAGATTGGCAGGAGCGTCAAAAATCCCACAGTTCCTAGGTTTCAACTATAGTTTTGTCAGGTTTTAGATTTAGATTTTAATAGGAGATTAAAGAATCCTATTAAAGAAACACTTCTTCCCGTTCAGTTAATGTGAGTGAAAAGCAAGAGTGCGCCAGTTGCTAGCTGTACCTCTTGGCTGCTGTTGCAACAGTTAGAAGAGCTGCTCGAAAAGAGTTGTAGTACACATAGTCCTCGATGTAAAACCACTCATTTAGTGACTATTCAAAAGTTATGACAGCACTGAAAATAGTGACTGACCAGTTTTCACACTTAAGACCATTGCAGCATCTCCATGATCACATGATCAATTTCGGGCGCATGGTGGTGTGGCCAGCCAGCTGCCAGCGGCAGACTCGGACGATGAGGAGGTTGGGAAGCAACTTGGGCCGATGTCTGGGGAAGGCTCTGATGGATGCTCTGTGTCAAACACAGAGATAGAGCCAGGGTCGTCCGACATTTCCCAGCCACTGGAGAGGCAGCTGCCTTTGGAGGCTGATATGTGTGAGGAGGAAGAACAGCTGGGGCCTGTTCCAGATGCACGTATGCACAAAGCAGTTAGAAGAGGTGAGCAACAGAGGACAAGGAGTCAACTTGGGAAGCAAAGTACACATGGACGCTGAATGGCCCCTCCGTGACTGGGGAATAAATAGAAGGAAAGGGGAGTAGTTGTCGTAGGAGACAACAGTTCGTATTTCTGAAGATTTTGCTCAATGTGTTTCGTGCCACAAAGACTGATTGCCAGAACTTAATTTGCAGCCCTTCCGCTGGGAGCTCATGGCTTTGCAATTATCGCAAGGAACTGATAAGGTCTGTTACTGCAGTTAACTCCTTGAAGGACTCTTGCCTGGACTTTTCAGTGGGTGAATGCAATTAATTCACAAGAGGTAAATAAAGAAGGTTTTTGCGTGACAAGGAGTCTGTTTCTTGCTTCTGCTAAGGCTGGGTCAGAACACTTGGCAACTGGCATGTACTTATGACAGTTGCCCTGTCCCCGGGGTCATTTGATCACCATTTGTAACCTTCCTAGCTGGCTTCTGACAAGCAAAGTGAGTGAGGGAAGCCAGATTCATTTAACGACTGCATGATTCACTTAACAACCAGATTAGTTTAACAACTGGCAAAAAGATAAATTGGAGCACAAGTCACATAACCATTTAGTGCCTTGCTTAGCAAGATAAATTTTGGCCTCCACAACGGTTGTAAGTCGAGGACTACTTGTAGTCTGGAACTGGAAAAAAAAGTCAACCTTGCTAAGCTCTTGAGTTGTCCTGGGTTAGAGCATTTCTTGACATCAGAGGTGGCATTCAGCAGGTTCTGACCAGTTCTGGAGAACTGGTAGCGGAAATTTTGAGTAGTTCAGAGAACCAGTAAATACTACCTCTGGCTGGCCCTGCCCCCATTTTCTCTGCCACCCGAGTCCCAGCTGACCAAGAGGAAATGGGGATTTTGCAGTAACCTTCCCCTGGAGTGGGGTGGGAATGGAGATTTTACAGTATCCTTCCCCTGCTACACCCACCAAGCCATGCCACGCCCACCAAACCAGTAATAAAATTTTTTGAATCCCATCACTGCTTTACATGATAAAAATCAGCGATGAAAGACTGCAAAAACCTTCTGAAAAGCCAAGCTGGGCATAATTTTTGTAAAGTAGAGAAATCACCCATATTTCAACCTCCATACTTGTAATCCTTTACTTAAACGGCCATAATGCAGCCTGCCAGTTAAAATTGTAAGGGCCTGGTAGCTCAGCAGACTAGAAGCATTGTGATTAACACCAGCTGTCTGCAATTACTGTAAGTTCGAATCTCTCCAAGGCTCAAGGTTGACTCAGCCTTCCATCCTTTCTAAGGTAGGTGAAATGAGGACCCAGTTTGTGCGGGCAATAAACTGACTTTGTATAAATATACAAAAGTATGAAAGCTATTGCTTAACGCATTGTAAGCCGCCCTGAGTCTCCGGAGAAGGGCGGCATATAAATCAAATTAAAAAAAAAAAAGTTGTGATTATCCATGAAACAGGTCATCAATCCAATCCAATCTTTGGAGCGATTTTTTTTTTTTTTACATGATCGCTAAGCAAATGCAGCCGTTGTTAGCAAATCCATTGTTTGCTATGGGATGTTTTTGCAGAAAATTGGAAGTAAATGCTGGTTTTGGCAAAAACATTATAGATTGAGTCTGCAGAATGCTATAAACACCCATAGATGCAGTCATGTAACCATGGGGCGGGGCAGCCATTAAAATTTAGGAATCGGGTCATAAATTCATTGGGGAGGAGACCATCATAACTTCAAATGGTCACTAAGTGAGTTGTTGTAAGTCGAGGATTACCTATATGTGGAATTTAGTTGCACCTTGTTCAGATACTAAACGGATAATTAAAGCCACTTTATTTGATTGGATAAACGTGATCGCTTTGTTCGATCTGGAAAGGAACCTGGGAAACTTCAGCTGTTGCCAATTTTCAGCCAGTAAGACTGGGTTGGTAATCCCATTAACTTTTCCCTCATTTGCATTAGCTTCCCTAATAGTTTCAGGGCACTACTCAGATTCATGACTATTTACTCAGTGATTATTTAAATTGGTTATAGCCACCCAACTCTGATAGACTGGGGCAGCAGACAAAAAATGCAAACAGTAAAAACGATTTAAAACTTAAAACCAGACTGACTGCCCAGATTAAAGTGATCATAAGGGCAATAAGAAACCATATCAGGGCTTTGCAAAATGTATTCTAATTTATTGTAAGCCGCCCAGAATTACCGTGTGGCGAGATGGGCAGCTAATAATTTTTACAAATACAAGTAACTCTTGACATACGACCACAATTGAGCCCAAAATTTCTGCTGCTATTTCTGAGACATTTCTTAAGCGGGCTTTGCCCCATTTTATGACCTTTCTTGCCGCCATTAAGTGAATCACTGCAGTTGTTAAGTTAGTAACATGGGTGTTGTGAATCTGTCTTCCGCATTGACTTTGTCAGAAGGTTGCAATAGGGGATCACATAAACCTTGGAACACTACAACCGTCACAAATATGAGTCACCAAGCACCTAAATTTTGAGCATGTGACCCTGGGGAGGATGCAATGGTCGTTTGAAAAATGGTCACAAGTCACTTTTTTCAGTCCCATTCTAACTTTCAACAGTCACTAAATGAACTGTTGTAAATTGTGGACAACTGTAAATATTGACTCCAGACCAAAGTCAGGTTTTAAGGGCTTTCCAGAACCCCTGGAGAGAAGCAGAACATGATTGTGAGAGATACAATTGGAGATAAATGCAGCCTTTGATAACCAGGCCAAATCCCACGCAGGGGATTGTGGGTAATAACCAGCATCTTGAATTGCATTGAGAAGCATGCATTGCCACAGGTTTTTATCCCAATTCAGTGGGATTCCCCAAAACCTCAGGGGTGGGCTGCTGGGGGTTCGCAGGGGTTCGGGAGAACCTCTAGCTAAGATTCTGTGCAGTTCGGAGAACCCCCAAATCCCACTCCTGGCTGGCCCCACCCACCCCGCCCCTCTCAGGAGTCACCATGCGGCCCATTTTGGAAACAGGTAAGTGCAGGGTGTGCACAGAGGCTCGGGGAGGGCGAAAAACGGGCCTACTGGAAATTCGGGAAGGCTGGAAACGGGCCCGTTTCTGGCCTCCAGAGCACTTCCAGAGCCTGGAGAGGCCGTTTTTGTCTTCCCAGAGGCTTGAGGAAAGCCTCTTGAGCCCGGGGAGGGCAAAAAGCTGCCCCCACCCCATGGTGCAGGAGGCTGAGTAGGCCACGCCCACCATGGCCACACCCACCCAGCAACCAGGCAGAGAATCCCTTGCTAAAATTTTTGACCCACCCCTGGCCAAAGCTCCCTTGGCCTTTAGGCAACCCACCCACAAGCACACAATAAGTAACATTCACAGGTCCTTCCCACACACTGCCTCAGGTCTACCACTGTTCCTACTAGTAGTAGTATAATACTACTGTCTCTTAGCCCTAGGCTGTTTCCAGTGGCTTAATACAGAATAACAGAAACCACCTCCCCTCTCATTCCCTGAATGCCTCCAACACACAAACTACTCCACAATCACACCCAGCTACTTTTCTGCTCTTTTACAGCTGTTTGTTGTTGGGCAGGCTAAGGTGAGGCCTTAAAGGGGCAGGTCACCACAGATCAGACGCTGGCCAACTTTCAGGCAGCCTGTCTTCTGATAGCATACCACCTGTTACTGCTCACACTATTGCCTTTTGAACCGGCTGTAGCTTTTGGGTGGGTTTCAAGAATGGGCCATGTAGACTGCTTTGCAGTAGTCCAGTCACGAGTTACCCAGAGCATCTCTGAAAGCCACAACTGGCACACTAGATAAACCACAACTGGCACATTAGTTGGCAAAGACCCTCCTGGCCACAGCTGCCAACTGTCCCTTGAGCAATAGCCATGAGTCCAGAATAACCCCCAAATTGCACAGTGATCTCAAAATGCTACCCTAAGAGCAGTGGTGAAATGTGAACCAGTTTGCTACTGGTTCACCGGCCACGCATGTGTGCTGCGCACCAAAAAGAGGCTTGGGAAGGTAAGTAGAACAGCGGGGGTGGGGGGGGGAGGGGAGGAATCAGCTGTGCTGTGCGATTTAGCTTTGCTAAAGCAGGATTTCCTGCTTTCTAGCAAAGCTAAACCACGCGGCACAGCTGATCATCGGAAATACCGGTTCGGAGGAACCAGTAGCTTTTTAAACTACTGGTTCAACTGAACTGGTAGCTTTTTTTAACTACCGGTTTGTCCGGACCAGTAATTTTTATCACTACAGATTCGCCTGGTAGCATTTCACCCCTGCCTAAGACCCATAATAGACTCTTCTCAATAAAATCCAAACAGAGTTTGCTCAGTCTTTGAACCAGATCTACATACTGTCCCCAAATTTGGATGCAGGTTCCAGAGTCTCTGCAAAAATTGCTCTATTGAATTGCTATTTCCAATATAGCATAGGGGAAACAACCATATTTTATCTTGCTGTGTCCCTTGGTACACAGTGCAAACTCCCTATGTAACCCTTGGCACACAAAGGATTGTGCAGCCAATTCTAAAAGGTACATTTTGAAAAACAGACTGTTCCTATGTGACCCAACTCTCCTGAAGCAGCACAGGCCTGCAAACTCTTTTCCTTAAAGAGGCTTCACTGTTTCCCTCCCTTTGAACCAAACCTAATTTGTCAAAAATTTAAAGACAGTGCTACTCTTGAGTTCTTTATAGAGGCAACAATATGCACCTCCGTTTTGTGCCAGTATTATTTTCAAAAGAGAAAGCAAAACAATAATAAGCAGATCTTGTCTAAGATTATTTTATTATGAGCAAGGTCAACCTTCAAGAGTTTTGTAAGTTTTGGCATGTTCCATGTGTTTGTAGACGAGAGCCTCTCTGCCCTCATACCAGTAAGCCATAGATTGATCCATAGCAGAGGTGGGTTTCAGCAGATTCTGACCAGTTCTGGAGAACTGGTAGTGGAAATTTTGAGTAGTTCGGAGACCCGGTAGTAAAAATTCTGCCTGGCCCCGCCCCCACCTATTCTCTGCCTCCCGAGTCCCAGCTGATTGGGAGGAAATGGAGATTTTACAGTATCCTTCCCCTGGAGCGAGTATGGAATGGAGATTTTACAGTATCCTTCCCCTGCCATGCCCACCAAGCCATGCCCACCAAGCCACACCCACAGAACCGGTAGTAAAAAAATTTGAAACCCACCACTGATCCATAGCAGAAAATGTGGTGTTACCAGATTCTCTTTGCCTAGTTTCACAATGTCACAAGAAAGCAGGAGTCATTTCATCCCGGTGCCAAAAGTACCAACCAACTTTTTAAAAAAGCACATCTTTAAAGTTTCACACATTTCCAGGACCTAACATCTTGTTTAACTTCCGCATCCAGCCAAATGTTGTTATTTTACTTCGTAGCTTTCTTTTAGGCACCAATTACTGTCATATAAACCAATGCAATTTGTGTAGCTGCAGTACCTACTATTTTTCAAATTGAAGGCCCTTTATAGTCTAAAGGAAATTGGTTTTTTCCTGCATTGGACCAGAAGGCCAAAAGGTATTATGCTATCAGGTTCGCTAGGGCAGATCAGACCAACAACTCAATTCCACAGGAAGGCTAAAATTATTTCTATTGAGATTAGCTGTATAATAACAGAACCTTACAAGTTTATGTGTTATGTCGCCATCCCATTCTTATACTCTAGTGCAGCAGTCCCCAACGTTTTTGACACCAGGGACTGATTTCGTGGAAGACAATTTTTCCATGACCTACTGTGGTGGCACAGTAGTTAGAATGCAGTATTGTAGATGAATTCTGCTAACTGCTAGCAGTTCGATCCTCACTGGCTCAAGGTGGACTCAGCCTTCCATCCTTCCGAGGTTAGTAAAATGAGGACACAGATTGTTGGGGGCAACATGCTGACTCTGTAAACCGCTTAGAGAGGGCTGTAAAGCACTGTGAAGCGGTATATAAGCCTTAGTGCTATTGCTAACCATGGGGGTGGGTGGGGGGGTATGCAACCTAGATTCCACACATGCCCATTTTTGCTTGCCTGCCACTCACTTCCAGCTGTGTGGCCCAGTTCTTAACAGGCCTTGGACCGGTATCTAGCCCAGGGGTTGGGGATCATCCCTGCTCTAGTTAATTAGGGAGGTGTTAGTCTTAGCTGTCTCTAAATATTATCTTGTTATCTGCTTCTCAGAAGGTCCCAAAAGAGCCCTGGTGCAGTGGTGGGTTGCTCCCGGTTCGCACCGGTTCTTGAGAGCCGGTAGCGGTGACGATATGACGTCACCGAACCAGTTCTCTGTCTTTGGGATATTTCTTCGTTTTTCGCCCAGCTGAGAGGTGCGGCAGAGCGGATTGCCGCACCTCAGCTGGGCAGATTTGCAACGCGCTTGCGCAAAGCGCAAGCTTGGCACACAGGCGAGCAAAGCGAGCATGTGCACGGCGATCACGCGCTAAGCGCGTGATGGAAGAGGCAATAGTGCGCAAAGCGCGCGCACAAAGAGAACTGGTAGTAAAGCCGGTTAGAACCCACCCCTGCCCTGGTGGTGCAGTGGTTAGAATGCAGTATAGTAGGCTAATTCAGCTCACTGGCAGGAGTTCAATCCTCACCGGCTCGAGGTTGACTCAGCCTTCCATCCTTCCAAGGTCAGTAAAATGAGGACCCAGATTGTTGGGGGCAAAGAGGCTGACTCTGTAAACCGCTTAGAGAGGGCTGTAAAGCACTGTGAAGCACTATATAAGTCTTAAATGCTATTGCTATTGTTGCTCTAGACGAGTGATGGCTAACATTTTTCTTGTTGTGTGCTGAAAGTATGCAGGTGCGAGCGAGTGTGCGCACGTGCCGGCACCCATAATGCAACATGCCCCCTGCACGTGCGTATGCGACACCCCCATGCTCCCCAGCCCCCCACGCATGTGTGCGCAATCCCCCCCCTATTTTTGGCCTCGCAGGCCTCCCTGCAGCTTCCTGGTCCCAAAAAACGAGCCTGGGGAGGTGCGCCACACACCCCTGCACTCCCTCGCCCCCCGTGCATGCACACACAGCCCCCTGCACATGCACATGCACCTCCCACATGCACGTGCATCTCCTGCATGCACCCTGCCCCCATGCATCCCAAAAATTAGCTGGCCAGCAGGAGGCGCACACGCGCATGTACGTTGGAGCTGAGCTGGGCGACGGATCACGTGCCCGCAGAGAGGGCTCTGCGTGCCAGCTGTGTTGCCATCACGACTCTAGATTAAAAAAGAAAATTGTTTCAGCCCTTTTTGGCTAGGTAACAGTACTTGCATCATTCTGTCAAGGTTATCTTCCTTACCTTCACACATACAAACTGGTAAATATTTAAAATGGACCAATATTCTCCAATATTCTACTGAAGTTGTAACACTTCCGTTTAAAAAATAGGCAGGTTCTCCAGGTTTCTATATGCCACGGTAGGCTAGGTTTTAATTGCAGAGAACATTAATTGCAATTAATTTGAATTGCAAATAGAATTATCTAAAGTAGCCTTTCTGAACCTTTTTATTCTGGGGAACCCTTGAAATTATTTTCAAATCTAAGAGAAACCCTGCAAAAAAAATATATCCCAAATAATAGCAAAACTTCACAACGCGATTCACATTTTACAGTGCTTATAACAGCAAGCATCAGTTGAAAGCTTATGTAAAATTATGTAAAAATTTCCGACTACTGCAAGTGATAGTATTGCATGGTATACAGTTAAAAAAAATGTTTATATATATATATATATATTTAATAATGACATTTCCTGGAATTTTTAGTGACCTCTTTTGGAACCTCAATTAAGAAAGTCTGACAAATGAGCCTAGAGGTTCATTTATGCTGTCATGAGAATATTTTCCCACAAAAAAAAAATAAAAAATGGTACTCATTTTTTTTTATTACAATTTGCTGAAAAAGCTATACTTCTAGGGTGAAAGCAATATTTTAGAGGCAGGTTCTAAGATGCATAAAAAAGAAATCCAGCAAGTACAGGAGATTCTCCTGTACTTGCTGGATTCAAGAGCATAATCGAGTCCAAAATTTCTGTTTATAAGCAAGACATTTGTTAAGTGAATTTTGCCCCATTTTATGACTTTTCTTGCCACAGTTGTTAGTGAATCACTGCAGTTGTTAAGTTAATAACATGGTTATTATTGACTGCTTCTCAGAAGGTCCACAAAAGGTGATTAAAAGACCCTGTAACCCTGTAGCCATCATAAATTCATGCCAGTTGCCAAACGTCTGAATTTTGATCCCCACCTGACCGTGGGGACACTGCAACGGTCATAAGTGTGTAAAAAATGGTCATAAGTCACTTTTTTCAGTGCCATTGTAACTTCAGTCACTAAACGAATCGTTGTACATCCATGTTCTGACCCAGCCTTAGCAGAAGCAAGAAACAGACTCCTTGTCACAAAAACCCCCTCTTTATTTACCTCTTGTGAATTAATTGCAAAAAGTCCAGGCAAGAGTCCTTCAAGGAGTTAATTGCAGTAATAGACATTATCAGTTCCTTGCGATAATTGCAAGGCTGTGAGCTCCCAGCTGAAAGGCTGCAAATTAAGTTCTGTCAAACAGTTTTTGTGGCATGAAACACAATGAGCCAAAATCTTCAGAAATACGAACTGTTGTCTCCTACGAGAACCACTCCCCTTTCCTTCTATTTATTCCCCAGCCAGGGAGGGACTATTCAGTGTCCACATGTGCTTTCCTTCCCGAGTCGACTCCTTGTCCTCTGTTGCTCACCTCTTCTAACTGCTTTGTGCATACGTGCATCTGGAAGAGGCCCCAGCTGTTCTTCCTCCTCACTCATTTCAGCCTCCAAAGGCAGCTGCCTCTCCAGTGGCTGGGAAATGTCGGACGGCCCTGGTTCTATCTCTGCATCCGATGCAGAGCATCCATCAGAGCCTTCCCCAGACTCCAGCACTGGCCCAAGTTCCTCCCCAACCTCCTCATCGTCTGAGTCTGCGTCCAGGTCCGCTAGCAGCTGGTGGCCACAACTGTCAAGGATCACCTGTATAGGCTATTGCAGTGCTGAATGGGGAATTCAGGGAGTTCAAATCCACCCATCTTAAAGCTGCCAACCTGTCTACTGTAAGCCATTCAGTCTCAAGTTCCTTAGATTTAAGGAATTTTTTAAGGATTAAGACTCGGATATGATCCTGGCCTCTTAATTTCAATCAACACCTACAATAGTTGCAAGGCTGGAGATAGACTGGGAAGTCAAAAACAAACAGACTTTTAAAAGGCAATGACAACCTACTTCCTTATTATTGCAGGAAAATACCAGTAGGTCTATCCGTGAAGGCATTAAGAATCTCAAAGGAGTTTTCAGCTACTTAGTCATCTGATAAAAGTGAAGGATGTTTATAACTAAACCTTTGGACCTTGCTAACATTCACACACACAACAGAGGGGAAAGCTTGCTTTCTGATAGTTGACCCCAAGCTGCAAATTAGGAGGCTGAATTTGGTTGTCCCTATAGCAGCCTTTGCCAACGCTTCCAGATAATTTCCCCAGCCCTCAAAGACTACCCAGGTTAGAGATGGCAATAGATGTAATCCAATTCATCTCGGAAGCTCCCAGCTCATCTACAGAATACAGAATAATAAGAGTTGGAAGGGATCTTGTAGGTCATCTAGTCCAAACATTAGTGACAGTGATATTCCTTCTTCTCCCCGTTGACTTCCACAAATGCAGTTTTATACCAGCCGTTTCCTACACAGTCTAATATTTCTGCTTCTAAGGAGGCTTTAATTGCAGGTGTCTGCTATATTGAGAGACATGTTGTCTTAAGCACCCAGATCAAAAGTTGAACCAGTTGTTGAACAATTCCCAACTCTTTAAAATAACAGGAAAGGATATAGAAATCATTTCACATGTGCAACTAACTTTGCCTGTATATTGGAAGGTGTGTCTGAAAAAGGAATCTACCCCTATTTAAATTTGCAGAGGTACCTCAAAAATTTGCCTCAGAATTGCCTCAAAACAAACACGGATGGTTGGGTTGGGTAAATAATCCAGGAACTGACAAGAGAAGCTGAACATTTCATTAAAGGACATTCAGTGGGGGAAATGACCTGTATAAATGTAAGGAAAAACCTTATGGAATCCACAAAGTTAGAATTTTGGTTTCAACTAAAGCCAGGAACAAGTTGTTCCACAAATTTGTGGAGAAAGAAATGGAGTAGGCAATTTCTTTGAAGGTCTCTTGAGGTAGGAGAACTTCTCCAACAATTATTCAAGAGGTAAGACGCTCCTTGAATGGTGACAGGAACAATGCTACTGAAAAAGCCTCAAAGGAAATGCACCTTTTTTCATGTCTTCTGCTCTTCTTTTGATGTCTTTGGGGGGACTGGAAACCATTGGAGACCCAATTGTCCCATGTAAACAAATGAATACATTTTGCCCCCCTCATCCCTAAAACAATGCACAGCACCTTCCTCTACCCCCGAGGAATTCTCCCAATTCTGTTTTCTGTAATAATTTCTAAAGTAAATTCTCTTTCATTGACTTGAGTGACAGATAACAGGGAAAATGCAAGACAATGTCTTCACCCAACATTAAATAATGGAATGAGATTAGTCTTCCCTCATCATTTCAGTGTCTATCCTTCAATATGCTGACTTTATCCAAGATTTGGATATCCGTCAGCTTCTGGAAAATCACCAGTTTTTCCTGCTTAATCCCTCAGAGACAACGGATGTAAACTTACTTCTGCTGCCCAGTGCAAGGTTTTTTTGGGTGACCATCTCAGCCTTCATTAATCTCTTTCAGACTCTCTGGACAAGTGTTATCTTGGGAAGACATGGATACTTACAACTGGCTAATCAATTACTAGACAGCAGCCTTAAAATCTAGGTAGTCCTTGACTTACAACCACTTTGGGATAGAATTTCCATTGCTAAGCAAGGCAATTGTTAAGTGAGTCCTGCCTGATTTTACAACCTTTTTGTCATGGTTGTTAAGCAGTAGTTAAGTGAGTCACACGGTTGTTAAACAAAAGCGGAACTCCCTACCGATTTTGCTTGTCAGTAGGAATGTCACAAATGATACAATCACGTAACCCTGGGACTCCCAAAGGTGCTTTTTCAAGTGGCAACTGGACGTTCTGGTTTTTCTTTGAAGACGGTTCGCTTTTCATCCAAGAAACTTCTTCAGCTCTGACTGGATGGTGGGGAATGGAAGGATTTATATTCCTTGCAGACAGCTGGTCATTTGCATCCTTTTAGAGGGTCATTGAAGCACTTGGAGGTTTATCTATCCTCAAGGTCACCTGAATAATGCTCCTGGTTCCTGTAGTCTGCAATTTTTTCTCTGGAAATCAGTTCATATTCCCACACCATTCGAAGGATGTCCACCCAAATTGGATGGCTAAAAGTCTATAGAGATTCTCAGCCATCCAGATCATGGTTGTCCCAAACTTTTTAGGAGGCAACTGGACTTTCTTGTTTTTTTTTTTTTGAAGACATTTTGCTTCTCATCCAAGAAGCTTCTTCAGATCTGACTGAAGAACCCTGGGGCACTGCAACCATATATGCTGCTTGCTGAGGACACAACTTTTGATCACCAGACCATGGGGATGCTGTGACAGTCATAAATATGAGGACTGGTTGTAAGTTACGTTTTTCAGCATTGTTGTAACTAGAGAATATATTTTGTTAGAAGAATGGCAACAACCGCCTGTCACCAGTGGTGAAATCTAAAATTTGTTACTACCGGTTCTGTGGGCGTGGCTTGGTGGGGGGGGGGTAATGTGACTGGGTAGGCGTGGCCAATTTTTTTTTTTACTTTTAAAAACATTTTTTACATGTAAAACCATGTAAAAAAAATGCTTTCAAAAGGCTCTGACGATCCCAGCTGAGCTGCCTGATCGTCAGAGGGTTTTTTAAAAACCCTCTGCCGATCAGGCAGCTCAGCTGGGATCGTCAGAGCTTGGATCGTCAGAGCCATTTAAAAGAAAAAAAAGCCTCTGATGATCGCGTGGCTCAGCTGGGCATGGAGGGCGGGGGCAGGGATTTTTGCTACCGGTTCTCCGAACTGCCGGCCGCCAACGCTACCTACTCGCCCGAGCCGGTCTGAACCAGGAGCATTTCACCCCTGCCTGTCACTATGCTGGCAAGGCATTATAGATATTCCTCGACTTATGACCACAATTGAGCTCAAAATTTCTGTTGCTAAGCAAGACCTTTATTAAGTGAATTTTGCCCCGTTTAACGACCTTTTTTGCCACAATTGTTAAGTGAATCACTGCAGTTGTTAAGTTAATAATGTAGTTGTTAAGTGAATCTGTCTTCCCTGTTAACTTTGTTTGTCAGAAGGTCGCAAAAATGATCATGTGACTCCTGGCACTGCAACCATCATAAAAGTGAGACACTTGCCAAGCGTCTGAATTTTGATCACATGACCGTGGGGATGCTGCAATGGTTGTAAGTGTGAAAAATAGTCCCCTTTTTTCAGCAACTTCGAACGGTCACTAAACGAACGTAAGTTGAGGACTACCTGTATAGCAGTGTTTCTCCACCTCAGTAACTTTAACAGGTGTGGACCAGAGGTGGGTTTCAGCAGGTTCTGACCAGTTCTGGAGAACCGGTAGCGGAAATTTTGAGTAATTCAGAGAACCGGTAGCAAAAATTCTGACTGGCCCTGCCCCCATCTATTCTCTGCCTCCCAAGTCCAGCTGATCAGGAGGAAATGGGGATTTTGCAGTAACTTTCTCCTGCCATGCCCACCGAGCCACGCCCACCAAGCCACACCCACCAAGCCTTGCCACGCCCACCAAGCCACACCCACAGAATTTTGAAATCCACCACTGGTATGGACTTTTAACTTCCAGAACTGAAGCTGGGGAATTCTGGGAACTGAAGTCCCACATTTAAATGTCTATGGAGAGTCTCAGTCATCCAGGTCATGGTTGCCCCAAAGATGCCTTTTTCAAGAGGCAATTGGACTTTCTGGTTTTTCTTTGAAGATGTTTCTCTTCTCATCCAAGAAGGTGAAGAAGTGTCTTGGATGAGAAGCGAAACATCTTCAAGGAAAAACCAGAAACCTCTTGAATGAGAAACGAACTGGACTTTTCTTTGAAGACGTTTCGCTTCTCATCCAAGAAGCCGAAGAAGCTTCTTAGATCAGAAGTGAAACTTCTTCAAAGAAAAACCAGAAACTTCTTCAAAGAAAAACCAGAAACTTCTTGGGTGAGAAGCGAAACGTCTTCAAAGAAAAACCAGAAAGTCCATTTGCCTCTTGAAAAAGCATCTTTGGGTCCCACATTTAAAGTTACTAAGGCTGAGAAACACTACAAGGGCTGAATTGTGTTACACATAAGTCACAAGAGTGTACTGAGGCGTCTATGAATTCAAGCCTGCTTATACACAGTACTTATGCATAATCATTAAAACGCACAGGGACCACTACTTTCATGCCAAGAGTTAAACATGTCAAAGGAAGTTAAACAAGTTGAAGGAGAAATCAGTTCAATTGGCATCTGGATTTTCCCAGGGACAAGGGTTGTCCCCCCTCCACCCAATAAAGGCCCTTATTCATGGTATGAGAGCTTTCATTGTGTCTGTCTGCTCTCAACAGGCCTTGCTGTCCGTTGAGCAGCTGTGAGTTCTTAATTGGAAAAGAAAAGCCAAACTCAGCGAAGGAGCTTCTCACAGATGGGGTGAAAATTACTTTGGAAATCTCCTCTCCCCCTCCCCACTTTGAACATTTTAAGCAGGGGTGGGGAAGGATGGCCCTTTTATGACTTAGCTGACTCAGGAATTCTGGGAGGTGAAGTCCACAAGTCATAAATAGTCTCGTCTGGACTACTGTAATGCTCTCTACATGGGGCTCCCCTTGGGGTGCACCCGGAGGCTCCAACTGGTGCAGAATGTGGCCACGCGGGGGATTATGGGAGTGACGGGGCACTCCCATGTGACTCCTCTCCTACGCGAGCTGCATTGGCTTCCGGTGGACTTCCGGGTGTGCTTCAAGGTGTTGGTGATCACCTTTAAAGCGCTCCATGGCTTAGGGCCGGGGTACTTACGGGACCGCCTTCTGCCACCAATTGCCTCCCACCGGCCAGTTCGCTCCCACAGAGAGGGCCTCCTCAAGATGCCGTCGGCCAGACAATGTCGGCTGGCGACTCCCAGGGGGAGAGCCTTCTCTGTGGTGGCACCTACCCTTTGGAACAATCTACCCCCAGAGATACGAGTGATCTCCGATCTCCGGACTTTTCATCGGGCTCTAAAAATCTATTTTTTTCAGTTAGCCGGGCTGTCCTGATTTTATGGTTGGTTTTAAAATTTGAGATGGATTTTAATTGAAATGTTTTAAATTACGGGCCAAATTTATAACTTTTGTGTATAGATGTTTTTTATCTTGGCTGTTCACCGCCCTGAGTCTGAAAGGAGAAGGGCAGTATAGAAATCTGAAAAATAAATAAATAAATAAATAAATAAATAAATAAATAAATAAATAAATAAATAAATAAAAAAAAGGCCATCCTTCCCCAGTCCCCACCCCTGTTTGAAAATCATCTTTGCATCTGAATGACTGCAAGGGTAAGGGGGGAATATGTAAATAAAGGTCTTTAAATTCCTGCTTTGCGGTCGAAAATGTGCCACGTTGTGCAGAAGGCAACATCTGAGCAGGCACAGGTATTTTGCCCTTTCGACAAACAAATGCAGATGCTGAGAATTAAGGGACAGGAGATCATCTGGGTCTACCTTCTGGCTTGCCATTTTGTCATTATGCAAAACCTTTACCTGACGCTAGTCTTCAAATGCCACAGCTAAGCCTCCGGTTGCTAAATATTTCTTGCTTCCATGCAGTTAGACTTTACCTATGGGTAGACTTTATGCAAGATGCTAAATCCCAATGCATTTTGTTTGGCTTACCATGTTATGTAAATCATGGGTGATTGCCTTAGCATAACCTTCCTGGAAAATATAGTTCATTTTTCATGGACTGAAGTGTGAAGTTGTTTTTTTACGATTCAGAGCGATGTGTGAGCTGGGTCACAAATATTTGAGTCTGCATGTTAGCTGTGGCAAACCATGCTTAATTTAAATGAATAATGGATTTGAGTTAACTCAATCTGCAGTATTAACAGCAGCATTTTTACTTCCTATATACAGTATTTGAGTTTAAATTCAGTTTGCTTCTCAACAACAACCCTATGAGGTAGCTTAGACTAAGAAAGAGGGACTACCTAGAGCCATCCAAGAAGCTTTTACTGAGGAGGGTAGACTTAAATCTCCTAGTTTAATATCTTTTCTGCTGCATCACAAATTCTAATGATTTGTCATTAGAACAGCTTGCTTATTCGTGTCAGAAGCATCACAATTAAAATAAGGCTATACTATACGACATAAATTTAAAATATAAAATACAAGATTAAAATATGTACTGGTACAAATTAAACAGATCTTGCCCAGAAACTAGCAACATTGTGTTCTGTTGTGTTGCCGTGAGGTCCTTAATTGTACACTGATCAGAACACAAAGGGCAGGTATATATACGTGTTGTTAGAATAGAATAGAATAGAATAGAATAGAATAGAATAGAATAGAATAGAATAGAATAGAATAGAATAGAATAGAATAGAATAGAATAACAGAGTTGGAAGGGACCTTGGAGGTTTTCTAGTCCAACCCCCTGCTTAGGCAGGAAACCCTACACCACTTCAGACAAATGGTTATCCAACATCTTAAAAACTTCTAGTATTGGAGCATTTACAACTTCTGGAGGCAAGTTGTTCCACTGATTAATTGTTCTCACTGTCAGGAAATTTCTCCTTAGTTCTAGGTTGCTTCTCTCCTTGATTAGTTTCCACCCATTGCTTCTTGTCCTGCCCTCAGGTGCTTTGGAGAATAGCTTGACTCCCTCTTCTTTGTGGCAGCCCCTTAAATATTGGAACAGTGCTATCATGTCTCCCCTAGTCCTTCTTTTCATTAAACTAGACATACCCAGTTCCTGCAACCGTTCTTCGTATGTTTTAGCCTCCAGTCCCCTAATCATCTTTGTAGCTCTTCTCTGCACTCTTTCTAGAGTCTCCACATCTTTTTTAAATCGTGGCGACCAAAACTGGATGCAGTATTCCAAGTGTGGCCTTACAAAGGCATTATAAAGTGGTATTAACACTTCACGTGATCTTGATTCTATCCCTCTGTTTATGCAGCCTAGAATTGTGTTGGCTTTTTTGGCAGCTGCTGCACACTGCTGGCTCATATCCAAATGGTTGTCCACCAGGACTCCAAGATCCCTCTCACAGTCACCACCATCGAGCAAAGTACCACATAGACTGTACCTGTGCATTTTGTTTTTCTTGCCTAAATGTAGAGCCTTACTTTTTTCACCATTGAATTTCATTTTGTTAGAAAGCGCCCAATGTTCAAGTCTGTCAAGATCCTTCTGTATCTTAAGCTTATCTTCTGGAGTGTTGGCTATTCCTGCCAGCTCGGTGTCATGTCACCACAATCACAAAGGACAGAAGCCACCGGATAGCCCCATTTGTTCAGGGTGTCTGGATTTTGTATTCATGTGCAGTTTGTTCAATGATTTCCATATTTCCCAGTTTTCATCAGACCCAAGTACCCAAGCTCCTCTGTTGTTGGTTCCATCCAGTGTTGATTTTTGTAGCTTTCCATAGGTCCACTCTGCTTTCAAATTCTTCAAACTCTTCCCTCCACCACAGGAAGTTTTTCCTGGATTAGAACAGCTGAGTTTGCACAAGGCACTAAGCCTAGCTCAAATATCAGGTTACCCCTCTGTGCATCTAGTTAAGGATTTGTTCTACCAGCTGTGACAAAATGCTGGTTTAGTTCTTCTCAGTTCCTTTCTGGCCTTGAATCAGACAGTGGAGGTTGAATCTGACACACCCAAAACTTAGCCTTTGTTCCAAGCTCTGGATCACCAAAAGTCAATACTTATAAGGTATAGGCCTACTTTCTTTCAGTGAAGAGGACCTATATGGCCTTGCTTATTCTCACCATGTATTGTAGCTTAACTTCTGATAGTTAATTTATCCTCTCCTGGCAGCTTCTGGTTGCCATAGCTATCCATAAATAACACTCATGGTTGTTTTTTTTTCCCTGAACTTTTCATGCTGTACTTCACATTAGCATTCCAACCATGTGTATCTGCCAACTTCTGGGGCCTGCGTCTTCTCAAGGTTTTCCTCAGAGGCTGAGAAATCCCAACCACCTCCGTGTAAGAGGTAGGTGCGTTTCCCCCAGATGCACAAAAATGTCGGTTCAAAGGGAAGGGAAACTATCACGCAGTGCTTTGATAGCTTTATCAATCAGTAATGAATTCCTGAGTCAATAATCTTGCGGTGTCTTCATCAGATCAATAAGATCTGTAATTAGTGGTAAATTTAGAGCCAGATCAAGCCTTAAACTATGCATAAAACACTCCTCCTTGGATCACTGTACGTACTTCAGGAATGGGAATCAATTTATGTTCTTCCAAATAACATTTTCTGCTCTTGTACGGTAGTGAAGTTTGGGGCAGATCCTTAGGCCATCAGATTTTTTTCAAATAAAGGTAGTCCTTGATTTACGACTACAATTGGGACCAGAATTTCCATTGCTTAAGTTAAGTGAGTCCTACCCAGTTTTACGACCTTTTTTGCAACAATTTTAAGTGAATCGCTGCAGTTGTTAAGCGAAACACTCAGCTGCTAAGCAAATCTGGTTCCCCCCATTGACGTCGCTTGTTGAAACAGGTTGCAAATGGCGATTGCACGACTCCAGGACGCTGCAACCAATATACAAATTGTAAACCGCCCAGAGTTACACTATGGTAAGATGGGTGGCCAAAACAGGTAGTCCTCAACTTACAACGATTCATTTAGTGACCGTTCAAAGTTATAGAGGCACCGAAAAAAATGACTTATGACCATTTTCATCCTTATGACCAACGGTGGTATTCAGCCGGTTCGTACTGATTTAGGCGAACTGGTAGCAGTGACTGCGCACCTACCCTGGCATAATGCTGTCCTATTTAGCCACGTTTTTGAGGCTGGGCACATGCGTGGAAGGCGCATGCGTGAGCAAAGCGCATGCACGGAAGGCCGAGCGCATGCACAGAAGGCGCACGCGTGCACGAAGCGAGCTTGTGGGCGTGCTGCGAACCAGTGGTAAGAATATGTAAATTTTATTCTATTCTATTCTATTCTATTCTATTCTATTCTATTCTATTCTATTCCATTCCATTCCATTCCATTCCATTCCATTCCATTCCATTCCATTCCATTCCATTCCCATTCCCATTCCCATTCCATTGTCAGTGGAGAAGCCAGATTCACTTAACCGTGTTACCAACTTAATGACTGCAATGATTCACTTAACAACCGTGGCTAGAAAGGTCATAAAATGGGGCAAAACTCACTTAGCAAACATCTCAGTTAACAACGTAAATGTTTAGGCTCAATTGTGGTCGTACGTTGAGGACTACCTGTACATTTTAAACATAAATAGATGGCAGTAGCCAAGTGCCCAAATTTTGATCATGTGACCATGAGGATGCTGCAACAGTCATAAGTATGAGGACTGGTCAGAAGACACGTTTTTTTCAGTGCCTTTGTAACCTCGAACGATGGCTAAACAAATGGTTGTAAATTGAGGACTATCTATATGAGGGATGTTTAACTGAACCTTTGTGGGTGCAATCAAAGTAACACTTCCCCCATCTGCTTCCTCTAGGTAATACTACAGTCCTTCTGCATCCTGCAGTCATAATACAAATATTTTGCTAGATCATAAGGATAGAATCTTATTTAGGAGGTGGAAATAGATTTATTATATTTGCTCTTACACAATGAATGGCATCTATTCCCAAACAGAGGTCTGTACTTAGGCTGGTTTAGATCCAAGAGCATCGAACGAGTAAATGAGTTTGCATTTACTCTAGGCGCCATCAATGGGGTAAGTAAAATCGGGTTGTTGAAAGACATATCCATCTGATTCAGTTCCAAACAGGGAGAAAGACACTGGAAACATGGAGGCTGATTGGAAAGAGGGTTTATTGATGGACAGGACCACATGGGTTTGAGGTCCTGGGCAGCTGACCACATTGGAGTGGAGAGTGAGGGTTATTTATACCTTCTCTTGGGCCTTGCCCTTGAGCTTCCTGTTCCTGTGCAAGAAATGGCTGTGCAAGAAATGACTATTGGCTGTTGTCAGATTCCCATGGGGCTATGTGGGGCAGGGGTGGGTTCTACTTACCTTTACTACCGGTTCGCAACGGGGCCGCACGTGCTCGCTTCGCTCATGCGCACGCACGCTCCTTTGCGCATGCGCAGAAGCATTTTGAACCGGTGCAAACCGGGGGCAACCTACCACTGATGTAAGGTCATGTTTGTCTGAATCAAGTTTGGTTGAACCTTGGGCTGATGCAATGTCCCCAGGGATTTTGCAATGCAGTGGGCCCTGCTGCTAGATAATCCTATTATGTCCTGGAGAGTCATGTCTTAATCCCGTCACCCTTGAGCTGAACGTCTTTTGTTTTGTAGCTAGGCTGGCCTAGTCCTTCTCAATAGGCACCAAATATCTGCTGGGGGCAGGGAGCTAAAGCTCTGAGTTTCTGTCTCCCTTAAGATTTCTATTTCTCTTTTAGGGGAAATACAGTACTCTGCCTTTTTAATACTTCCTAAAATATTTCATTCTTCTAGGAGAGGTGAGTGCTAACTTTCTACAGGGTTCAATTTGAATTCTATTTCCAAACAACTCATGGGCATGTATCCTTACTGCCCACCCACCCCCAAAAAACCAATTATATAGCTGATTATGTGCCTAAAGTGGATAAGCAAAGGCCTCCATGTTCCTAATGAGATTGGCAAAGGAAGCTGCCAGAGGCCTGAATCAACATGTTCATCCCCAAGTTTCGTAAGCCAATTGTGCAAAGTTTGCTGAGAAACCAACCCTGAACTTCTACACCATTACTGACATTGGCATTGTTGCTAATTTGATTTATAACCTGTGGCTCTTTGCAGTAGAAACCTTTACTGCAAGAACCCAGTGCAATTTTGGACAAAACCCGCCTTATTTGAGACCTTAAATCAGACCTTTGACTTTTGGTCCTCAAAAAATAGTCTGCTGAACCTCAATTAAGGGTGAGGGATTGAATAGGTAGCTTGTTGATTTTATTCTTTGTTAATCTGGTGTTTTTGGAATGGAGTTTTGGAACAGGGAAAAGCCTAATTTTTTTACATTGCTGTATCTTCTAACACAGCGGTTACCAACTGGTGGTCCATGGATCACTGGTGGTCCGTGAGAAAATTTTGGTGGTCCACAGAAAAATTATTTGCATTTTTTTATATTGCACTAAATCAAGGGTCCTCAAACTATGGCCCCTGAAATGAACGCTTGTATTGCTGCAGAAAGTCTCCTCCTTCGGGGTCCTTTTGTATGGGTCGGAGGGGGGCAGGAATTCCGACTTGGGGTCTGCTTCAGCCTCCTGGTGCAGGGCTTTGGGCGAAGGCTGGAGGGAAGTGCTGCTGATGGCGAAGAGCCGGAGGGCCTCGTTCCAGTGGACTGCCATCCATCAGAGCCTTCCCCAGACTCTAGAACTGGCCCACGTTCCTCCCCAACCTCCTTATTGTCTAAGTCTGCCGCCAGCTGTGCTGGTGGCTGGCGGGCCACAACAGATTCCCCTGATCAGTGTAGGATCCATTAGAGCATCTCCGAGATAGTCATCCATGCCTCTAGCAAAGTCAAACACCCCATTTCATTGGCTGAAAGGTCATACAGTCAGGAAAGTTCTCCTGACACCTTCCATAAAATTACAGTATGTCCTATCAGGTTCCTTGCAGAATCTTGAAGTGGTCCTAGTCCTGGTTTCTGAGGCAATAGACAATTAGTCTACCTCCTCTTTTATGAGCCATGGTGGTGCAGTGGTTAGAGTGCAGTACTGCAGGCTTCTTCTGCTGTCTGCCGGCTACCAGCAATATGACAGTTCGATTCTCACTGGTTCAAGGTTGACCTCAGCGTTCCATCCTTCCGAGGTCGGCAAAATGAGGACCCAGATTGGGCTGACTCTGTAAAGCCCATAGAGAGGGCTGTAAAGCACTGCGAAGCAGTATATAAATCTACATGCTATTGCTATTTATGTGACGCCTTTCCGATATTTGATGATCACTATCACCCCTACTCAGTTGTCTCTTCTATCCAATTCCTTTTACTGTCCCATTGGGATTTGTTTCTAAACACCTCCCCATGATGGTAGCCTTCCTCTAAACTTCCACCATAAATGTATTTCAAGCAGGGTCTGACCAGGGCAGAATAGAATAGAACAATTACTTCCCATGGACCTGGACTCTACTCCTGTTTACACACCCCAAGAGAACATTTGTACGATGACTCATATTTAACTTGTAGTCAACAAGGACACTCAGGTCATTTTCTCGTTTTCATGACACTGCCTTCAGGGGTCATCTGGGGACTGAGCTAGGTTCTCCTCAACAGAAGATAACAGTTATATTTAATGTTTGCCTAATCTATGTGATATCCTGTATCGGTAGCTCATCTTAGAAAATCGTCAAGGCAAGGATCACGGCCCATTAGGTCCATGACAGCCTCCTGCAGCCAGGGGTGGGCTTCAAAAATTTTAGCAAGTACGCTGCCCAGTTGCTGGGTGGGCATGATCATGGTGGGGGGGATTTTTGCCCTCCCTGGTCACCAGAGGCTTTTTTTGAGCCCCCAGGAGGGCGAAAACGGCCTCCCCAGGCTCCGGAGGCCCTCAGGAGGCCGGAAATGGGCTCATTTCTGGCCTTCCTGAACTTCTGGTAGGCCCATTTTTCACCCTCCCTGAACCTCCACGCGTGTCCTGTACTTACCTGCATCCAGAATGGGCTGCGTGGGGACTCCTGGGAGGGGCAGGGTGGGGTGGGTGGTGCCACCAGGAGTGGGATTTGGGGGTTCTTCAAACTGCATAGAATCTTAGCTAGAGGTTCTCCCGAAACCCTGCAAACCCCCAGCAGCCCACCCCCGCCTGCAGCTCTCTGCCAGCGAAAACTGAGCACGCGCCCCCAAGTTTCATTTTCACTGGCAGAGGGCTACAGGAGGCCATCGCGGCCGAAAATGGAGCCCGGAAGGGACGTGTGTGGCCTTCCAAGCTCTGTTTTTGTTGGCAGAGGCACTGCAGGCTGGTCCTTTGCTGTTTCCAGGGCAGCCCCGCGGGCCACATCTAAGCAACCCGCAGGCCGGATCTGGCCTGTGGACCTTGAGTTTGACACCCGTGACATAGAGCAAGAGATCTGGACAGGCAAGTGGACCACCGACCCCATTCTAACCCAGCCATAAAGAGAGATAATTCGGAGACCACGAACTTAGAGAAGCATTACGTGCTTACAGAAGAGGCTTCTCTATAGATTCATAAACTATTAGCAGCTGTAAGAACGTTGGAGTTGCACTAGCGCACATATATACTACACATAAGAAATATCTTTCCAGTTATCCATTGTTAGGGATACCTATAGTCTTGATTTTATTCAGCCCCCTGCAGTTCAGTGAACATGGATTCATGAACTGGTCTACCACAACCTTGCCTTCTAATTGTTACCCATGTAAATTAACTTGCTATTTACATTTCCTCTCTTGCTCAATGCAACTGATGTCTGACAACAGATCTGGCTGCAGCTGGAGAAATCCAAGCCTCCAATACGGTGTTAATGATCTCTTAATAACTGAGCAGTTTTATGTGCTATTAGGAAGCTCCCGGCAGGAAGGACTGAATCCATCTTAATCACCACTTGCTCTTGATCATCAAAAAAAAAAAAAAAAAAAAAAACATGCAAAAGTCCCTAGGATCAAAGAAAACCTGCAAAATTATCTGTGTTCCACAGAGGAAGTAAATTTTGATCGAAAGGGTAAAATTACAGGACTCTCAATTGTGCTAGAAACAAGATCAGGGGTGTCCAATTTTAGCGATTTTAAAACCTGTGGATTTCAACTCCCGGAATTCCCCGGGCAACCATGAATTCTAGATGCTGGCTGGGGAATTCTGGGAATTGAAGTCCACAAGTTTTAAAGTTGCCAAGGTTGGGCACCCTTGCTTTAGATAGAGATCCATTGCATTTAAATCGCTGAAATTTAATTTGGGGGTAAGAGAGCAGCAGAAGTCTGTCTGATCTAAGCCCATCTATTCATTTCTCTTCTTTCTCTCTTCTCTGGAACGAATTCCCAGGGAAGAAACGGGTTGCAATTAACACCATACCAATACATGATTACCTGCATCATCTATATTGTAATTTCTTAATTAGGAGGACGAAATGTAGCAATCAAGACTGCATAATCACATGAAACTAGCTATAATTAATTTTCTAGCACCGGGGCCCACTCATGTTTCTAGGCTTGTAGTTCTACTTTTATCTTAAATACTGAAAGATGATTCATTTCTTGCTCAGGAGTGGAACTTGTACGATCTTTTCTTAGTCACTCCTCCGTCGAGCCGGCTAGCAGCAAAACCAATATATGAAAAAGGGGATTTCCTCCCTGCTCTTCTGGGTAATACGACTTTCCTGTTACCCCTGGATTTTTGGAATATGCTTCTTTATTAAATCCTACAAATCTTGAGACATTTTTATATAAGTTTAAATTAATAAGTCTGGCCTATGCATCCAATTGGCCAGATATCGGCACAATGAGCATCCTTAACCTCTCCCTTCCCCATTCCCATTCTCCATTTATTTATTTAATTTATTTATTGGAATTTGTCAAACAAAAATGAGAACAAGAATAAGAGAATAAAAATACAATGACACGGATGATGGATACGTTAGTGCACTTATGCACACATCCCTCTACTGACCACTTAAGTATGAAGTAAGGTCCACGGACGTCAATTTGTGACTGAAACTGTGAAAATTTGTTGCTGAGACAACTGAATCAGGTAGGGCATTCCAGACTTTGACAACTCTATTACAGAAATCATATTTTTTACAGTCAAGTTTAGAACGATTTACATTGAGTTTAAAGCGGTTGTTCCAGGGGTGAAATGCTCCCGGTTCGGACCGGCTTGGGTGAGTAGGTAGCGATGGCGGCGGGCAGTTCGGACAACCGGTAGCAAAAATCCCTGCCCCCGCCCCCCATGCCCAGCTGAGCCGCGCGATCATCAGAGCCTTTTTTTTTTCTTTTAAATGGCTCTGACGATCCAAGCTCTGATGATCCCAGCTGAGTTGCCTGCCTATCAAGCAACTCAGCTGGGATCGTCAGAGCCTTTTGAAAGCATTTTTAACATGGTTTTACATGTAAAAAATGGTTTTAAAAGTAAAAAAAAAAATGGCCACGCCCACCCAGTCACATTTACCCCCCCAAGCCACGCCCACAGAACCGGTAGTAACAAATTTTAGATTTCACCCCTGGATTGTTCACATGCGTATTATTGCGATTAAAACAGAAAAAGTCATTTACAGGTAAAACATTGCTACTATAATTACTCCATAAACAGAATAACAGAATAATAGAGTTAGAAGGGACCTTAGGAGTCTTCTAGGCCAACCCCCTGCTCAGGCAGGAAACTTTATACCCGTGATGGTGAACCTATGGCACGCGTGCCACAGCTGGCATGTGCAGCCATATCTGTGGCACGCGAATGTTGCCCTAGCTCAGCTCCAGCATGCATGAATGCACCAGCCAGCTGATTTTCAGGCCTTCCGGGCCCACTGGAAGTCAGGAAACGGGCTGTTTCTGGCCTCTGGAGGGCCTCCGATGGGGTGGGAAAGGCCATTTTTCCTCTCCCTAGGCTCCAAGAAAGCCTCTGGAGCCTGGGGAGGGTGAAAAACAGGCCTACCAGGCCCACTGGTAATCTTTTTGTCGTTGCGTGCAAAATGGGGGGAGTGCAGGGGTGTCGCATGTGCATGCGCGGGGGGCGGGGAAACATTAAATTATGGGTGTGGACACGCGGGAGCGCGACTGCCCCCGCTTCCCCCGCTTTTGGCATGTGACGGCAAAAAGGTTAGTCATCACTGCTTTATACCATTTCAGACAAATGGTTGTCCAATCTATTCTGAAAAAACTCGTGTGTTGGAGCAGCCACAACTTCTGGAGGCATGTTGTTCCACTGACTAATTGTTCTAGCTGTCAGGAAATTTCTCCTTAATTGTAGGTTGCTTCTCTCCTCTGCTCTCTTGAAATACATCTGAATCTTGATCCCACAGAACATTTCCTTATGATGACATTTTACAGCCTGTTGGCATTTGAAGGAAAGAAGAGGACAATCGGATAGAGGCACTAATCATAGTAAGCCTTCCAGCAGCTGTGATTTTTCCTGATTTTTGAGGAGCAATACCATCCTGATAGGGTTCAGGATAGTGCCTAAAGTTTTTTTAAAGAAAAAAAGAAGGGTCAAATTGAATTGCGGTATATTGAAGAGAATTTTTGTTTTTTTAAAAAATGTGTTTCAGAAAGAAATTGAGAGAATTTCAGCCTTCCACTAACTGGGCTTTCATAAGGAAGTTGATCTAAATACCGGTATATGTTTTTGTTTTTTTAAAAAAATTACTCCAAATTGAGTCATTTGGATATATCTGGGGATAATGGAGGTAGTTTGGTCTAGTGCAGTGATGGCTAGCCTTTTTGCCATCGCGTGCCAAAAGTGTGGGGGGGGAGAGTGCAGGGGGGGTTGTCACACGCACGTGTGCCCACACCCATAATTCTATGCACCCCCCCTGCGCATGTGCACGCGACATCCTTGCACTTCCCCCGCTTTTGGCATGCGATGGCATGGTGGGCCCAGTAGGCCCATTTTTCGCCCTCCCCAGGCTACAGAAGCTTTCTTGGAGCCTGGGGAGGGCAAAAACAGCCTTCCCCACCCCCACCCCTGGAGGCCCTCTGGAAGCCGGAAATGGCCCATTTGCCGACTTCTGGTAGGCCCGATAATCAGCAGGCTGGTGCGCACATGCACGCCGGAGCTAAGCTCACGTGCCCACTGATATGGCTCTGCATGCCACCTGTGGCATGTGTGCCATAGGTTTGCCATCACGGGTCTAGTGGTTAAGGCACCAGGCTGGAAACCAGGAGAGTGTGAGTTCTAGTCCCACCTTAGGCATGAAAGCCAGCTGGGTGATTTTGGGCCAGTCACGCTTTCTCAGCCTAAACAATCTCATAGGGTTATTGCTGTGGGGAAATAGGAAGAGGAATGAGTATTACCGTTTTTTTCGGAGTATAAGACGCACCTTAGTTTTTGGGGAGGAAAATAAGAAAAAAGCTGTTTGGCAGGTGGATCGGCCTCCCAGAATACCCCCAATCAGCTGTTCCCAGAGGTGAATTTTAGCAACAGGTTCCTTGGTTGTGAGCTCTCTGCCTTGCTTTTTTTTTTTTTTGCTTTTTTTCCTGCCTCTGAAAGCCTCCGAAACAGAGCTTTAGGAAAAAAGTCTCTGAAGCTCTGTTTGGGGGCTTCTTTTCCGAAGCTTCGTTTCTGATGCTTTTTTTCAGCCTCTGAAACCTCCATTTGAGAAGCTGGGTGGGGCTACATTCGGAGTATTAAGACTCACCCAGATTTTCACCCTCTTTTTGGGGGGAAAAAGATGCGTCTTATACTGCGAAAAATACGGTAGGTATGTTTGCCACCTTGGCTTATTTATAAAAATAATAAAAGGACATGAGTAAATAAAATTTTGTTTCTTTGTGAATTGAAGATCCAGTTTGGGACTGATAACTGCTGAGATGCTTGTGTAAAGCAACAGAATCTAGATGTTCTTGGGAAGTTTTTTTTTAAAATGAGAATATGACATTATTCAAGAGTGGGGAAAGGGGGTAATTGAGTCAAGCAGTTTAAGAACCAGTGAACCAAAGAAATCTAAAGATTCGAAATTGCTGGAGCTTGGATTTAAAGACCTCTAAAGTGTCTTAGCCATTGGTGCAGTAGATGGTCTCTTAAGTACCTCTACTTCTCTTACACTGCTCTTTGGCTCCTCATTATTTTTAGAGGAATTTGCACAGGACAGGTTACATTTGTTTATTTTATCAGAATTGTTCAGGCTGCCTAACCCTAAGAAGACGCTTGGATTTTTCAATAGATGGTTATGAATTGGAAAAAAATACAATTATTGCCTACAACATTTCTGATGACAAGCAAAGGTATTGTTGTGGCCTGCCAGCAGCCTGCGCGGATCGTGGCTGATCCCGACGACGACGAGGCTGGTGTGGGGTCATGCCAGCAGCCTGCGCAGCCGGGGCTCGCATCGGACAGCGAGGAGGCTGAAGAGGATATGATGTCAGAGGCAGAGACTCAGCCAGGGCCTTCAGAACCTCCAGAGGCTCCTTCAAGTGGAGAGAGCGAAGTGGAGGAGCCTCTCCTCAATGCTTGAGCACGCAGGGCTGCCAAAAGGCAGGAGTGGCTACTCAGGAGGAGGAGGTCTCCTTGAGAGTAAGGTTTGAGGATAATTGGCCACTCAGCCTATTTAAGTCACATGCAGTTAATAATTTCTTGCTGGAAACAACTTGTAATTATTAAAGAGCATTTTTGAAGAGTGAGTGTCTTATCGTATCTTGTCTTCTGGGCTGGTTGCCAACCTTTGCCGGACTTTGTTTATTCTTGGTATGTTATAACTTTGATAAGGACCATTGGTGTGTGTCACAATCCTTGGGAATCCGGAGCTGGGGCAGAACAGGTATTAATTTTAAATCTACTTCTAGGATTCCTTCACCTCTTAAGTACCTTTAAAAGAAAAGGACAAAACATGGTTTGTGGGATTCTTGGTGCTCTCTGAGCTTGGTGGTTTTCTTTCAGATGTTTCATTACCAAACTAGGTAACACCATCAGTGCTAGAAGGGAGTGGGGTTTACTGTTTGTTTATATACAAGTGGCTTGTGGGAATGTTCTTGGTGGTTCCTTGATTAGGCTGTTGTTTGCTGAGTTGGATAATGAAATACCTTCAAGAAAACAGGCAAGCTCAGAGATTACCAAGGAGCCCACAATTCAACCCTGAGCTACAAATATTCTCTTTTATTGGTAAAATATGAGTTGTATACATTTGGGATTTGGCCAGGGATGAAATGCTCCCGGTTCGGACCGGATCGCCCGATCCGGTAGTGATGGCGGCGGGTGGTTTGAAAAACCGGTAGCAAAAATCCCTGCGCCCCCCCCTCATGCTCAGCGGAGTTGCACGATCATCAGAGGCTTTTTTTTTTAACTTTTAAAAGCATTTTTTCTACAACCTCTTCCGACAAAAAAATGCTTTTAAAAGTAAAAAAAAAAGCCTTTGATGATCGTGCAGCTCAGCTGGGATCGTCAGAGGCTTTTCAAAGCATTTTTTCCTGCAACCTCTTGGCTGAAGAGGTGGTTAAAAAAAATGCTTTGAAAAGTCTCTGACAATCCCAGCTGAGTTGCCTGATGGCAGAGAGACATTTTTTAAAAAAACCTCTCTGACGATCCCAGCTGAGTTGCCTGATTGCCAGAGGCTTTTCAAAGCATTAGAAAGAATGCTTTGAAAAGTTAAAAAAAAAAAAGTTGGCCACGCCCACTCAGTCAGATTACACACACACACCCATACCAAGCCATGCCCACAGAACTGGTAGTAACACATTTTACATTTCACCCCTGGATTTGGCCATACCTAGGTAGTAATTGCCATGTTGCTACTAGTCTGCTATCCGGGTACTATCTATTTCAAGACTCTGAACTCTATTTTAAGGGTTCTTCTACTGAACTTACACCAAAAAACTATTGAAATAGAAAAAAAGCTTGGTGAGATGACATACACAATTGGAACATAACCTTGGAAGGCTACAACCAAAGGAACAGTGAGGGAGTTATGCTTTATACGTAAAGAAAACATATGTTTGCAGAGAAATTCACAAATTAGAACATGGAAAGTCCGTTGAGAGATTTTGGTATGGATAAAAGGGGTTTGTGTGTGTGAGACAGAAGTGATGTCATTGTTGGACTTTATTATAGATTTCCTGGACATACAGAAGATATGGATGAGGTCTTTGTTAGATGACCAAATTTTCAAAGAGGCACATGGGAGTAGTAAAAGAAGATTCAACTATCTCGACATCTGCTGGGAATCTATTTCTGCCAAGAAGTTCAACAAATTCCTAGCCTTTCTTGCTGACAATTTCATTAATCAGAAGGAAGAAGGAGGAAAAGGAAGATTTGCTATCCAGGACCTAATCCTTACCAACAGGGAAGAATAGAATAGAATAACAGAGTTGGAAGGGACCTTGGAGGTCTTCTAGTCCAACCCCCTGCTTAGGCAGGAAATCTTATACCACTTCAGACAAATGGTTATCTAATCTCTTCTTAAAAACTTCCAGTGTTGGAGCATTCACAACTTCTGGAGGCAAGTTGTTCCACTGATTAATTGTTCTCACTGTCAGGAAATTTCTCCTTAGTTCTAGGTTGCTTCTCTCCTTGATTAGTTTCCACCCATTGCTTCTTGTCCTGCCCTCAGGTGCTTTGGAGAATAGCTTGACTCCCTCTTCTTTGTGGCAGCCCCTGAGATATTGGAACACTGCTATCATGTCTCCCCTAGTTTTCCTTTTCATTAAACTAGACATACCCAGTTCCTGCCACCGTTCTTCATATGTTCTTCATACCGTTCTTCATAACAGAGAAGAATAAGTTGAGGAAGTGACATTAACTGGAACATTGGGAGCAAGTTACCATATTGTCCTTGAATACGATATCAAGGGAAGAAAGAATAAAAAAGACACAGATTTCTATAGCTGATTTCAGAAGATAATGTATGATGAACCCTTATGGAATACAGATGAGATCCAATACATTGACATCTTGAAAGAGAAAAATGCCCAGGGAAAATGAGAAGTTCAATGAAAGGAGGCACAATGCTGAAGTCACAACAGCAAATGATAGTAGAAGAAAAAGTAATAGCACATAAAGAAACTAGTGTGAATATATGCAGAGCCTTCTAAAATGCTGGGGGGTGGGGGGGGAGGGATTTAGGAAACAAGACAGGAAATGTAAGGAGGAGCATATATCCACACAAAGCAGTTGCTAAAAACTTTAGGGATTGGGTCAGAAAGCTAAAATTTGAGCTGAAACCTATGTGACTTTATTGATTGATTGATTGATTGATTGATTGATTGATTGTCATATTTATATGCCGCCCTTCTCCTGAGGGACTCGGGGCAGCTCACAGAATTAATTAATTAATTAATTAATTAAATTTTTATACCGCCCCCTCTCCCGAAGGACTTGGGGTGGTGAACAGCCAAAATTAAAAAACATACAATATATACATTAAAATACTATAAAAACAAAATTAAATTTATATTGGCTTCCCCCAATTTAAAACCCCTTACCCATAAAATTCAACAATTAAAAGATTTTTAACCCAGCCCGGCTTGCTGAAATAAAAAAGTCTTCAGAGCCCGGCGGAAGGTCCGGAGGTCCGGGATCAATCGTATCTCTGGGGGTAGCTGATTCCAGAGGGCGGGTGCCCCCACAGAGAAGGCTCTTCTCCGGGGGCTCGCCAGCCGACATTGTCTGACCGACGGCACCCTGAGGAGGCCCTCTCTGTGGGAGCGTATGGCCGGTGGGAGGTTATCGGTGGCAGAAGGTGGTCTCGTAAATAACCGGGCCCCAGAATAAAACAACCCAACAATAAATAGAATTAAAAATAGAATTAAAATCCGATTTAAAAACCCCAAATCCCCCAAATTAAAATGCACGGCAGATCAGGGAATTTGCTGAAAGAGCCATGTCTTTAGGTCGGCACGGAAGGTGCGGAGGTTGGGGGCCGTCCGGAGCCCAGTGGGTAAACCATTCCAGAGGGTCAGTGCGACCACAGAGAACGCCCTCATCCTGGGGGCCGCCAGCCGACACTGTCTGGCCGATGGGACCCGGAGGAGGGCAGTCCTAAGTGAGCGCACTGGGCGGTGGGAGGCCGGTAGGAGGTAGTCCTGCAAGTACTAGAATTGCAAGAATTGCAATTGCAAGAATAGAAGTGCAAGAATTGCCCAAAGCACCAACAGCAAAAATGAAATAGCAGGAAAAGCTAAGTTGAATTGCTAACGGGTGATGAAAAGAAGGCATTATTTCTTTGATTATTTATCTCAAATACATGACTCTGGGTGCTAACAATATTCAATAGTGTGTGTGTTTATACATGCATATATAAAAACAATAAACACACAGCTGTACAAGATGACTGGACTGAGCTGAAGGTCAGGGTCAAACATATCAGTTTAAGGTCTCTGCGCCCCTGTAAAAGACCTAAGTATAGCCTTCCTTGAAGTCCAGTTGACTCAGATCTGGTTCCAATTCGCCTTGACCATTAGTAATTCAGGTTCTAATGTATAAGTAAGAATTTCTTTCTTCAAAATGAAAAAGGTCTTCTGCAGTCATGACATAAGCCTAAGACTGAAAATCAGGCTTGTCAGATGTTACTTCTTTTCTATCCTGCTCTACGGAGTAGAGAGTTGGTCTCTGACAGAAAACCACTTGAAGAAACTAGAAGCGTTTGAAATGTGGATTTACAGACGGCTATTACGTATAAGACGGGTTAACAAAATCACAAATGAGGAGGTGATAAGCCACCTGGGAAAGCCAAGTGAAATCATCAAGGCCATTCAAAAGCAAAATTTAGAATATTTTGGACATGTGATGCGACACCCAGAAAAATACGGCATCCTTCACTTAATCCTCCAGGGAAAGATTGAAGGCAAAGGAGGTCCAGGCAGAAGAAGAACATCATGGCTTCAAAACCTAAGGGACTGATTTGGACAAAACTCAGCAGCACTTTTTCATGCAGCTATTGACAAAAATAGGATTGCCAAGATGATCGCCAGCGTCAGATGACGGATATGGCACAAAAAGAAGAAGATGTATAGGTAGCATGAAGTAAACTTGTAGTATTTTTGAACTCTATCCCGATCTCTGACTTCTTGTACTTGACAACCACAGCCGAGAAAAATTACAAAGACCTGTCATCAGAACCAGGAAATGGCCAGCAGAATCAAGACTAAGCTGACCTCTGGAGGTGCTGATGTCCCAGAAGATTGGACCAAAGCAGAAAATGCTGTCCTTCTGGGCTTAACTTGTATTTAATATCTGTTCTCCCTCTTAGTTCAAGGAGGAGCTGTATCTTAGAATAGTCCAGGCTGTGACGTTTAATTAATTTAGATGAATTCAAGTTTCCAAAACCAGCTGACTGTCGAAGTCAGGCTGTTGAAGTCAGGCTGTTGAAGACACTAACAGAAGTGATTGCAGAATTTGCTAACTATATTCTTGGACACCTCTTGGGAGGGTGAGGTCCTAGAAGACTGATAGAGAGCAAATGTTGTCTGGTATTCAAAAAAATAATGGAAGGAGGAGAAAAATTACACACTTGTCAGCTTGACACTTTTACTGGGCAAGCAGATTCTTCAGCAGCATGCTTGTGAGCACTTAGATGAGAATGTGTCAATTAACAAGAGTCAGCTGTGGCTGAGTTTGTCAGCAAGAAGACATGTCGGACCAAACCTACTTCTTTAATAACTTAATAGATTGGCAGAATACTGTGGAAACACACCTCACCAAAGCATTTGACAAAGTTTCCATTAATTACTTCATTGTTAATGTGATAACATGCGAGCTAGATGATACAACTATTGGATGTAACCACAGCCAACTGAGGGGAAACTTCCAAAGAATACTGATAAATGGCCTCCCCCAGACCGGAGTAGTGTTGAGTAGAAGGGTTCAACATTTGTATTAATCATCCGTGTGACCCCTGGATGATGAGGTTGAGCAGATGAGGATCAGAACTGCAGACGGCAACATGGGGAGCTAAATGTCTATGGAGATTCTCAGTCATCCAGGTCATGGTTGTCCCAAAGGTGCTTTTTCAAAAAGCAACTGAACTTGAAGATTTTCCTTGAAGATGTGTCACTTCTCATCATTCAGTTTCACTTCTGCATTCAGTTTTGGTCGCCACGATTTTAAAAAGATGTTGAGACTAGAAAGAGTGCAGAGAAGAGCAACAAAGATGATTAGGGGGACTGGAGGCTAAAACATATGAAAAATGGTTGCAGGAACTGGGTATGTCTAGTTTAATGAAAAGAAGGACTAGGGGAGACATGATAGCAGTGTTCCAATATCTCAGAGGCTGCCACAAAGAAGAGGGAGTCAAGCTATTCTCCAAAGCATCTGAGGGTAGGACAAGAAGCAATGGGTGGAAACTAATCAAGGAGAGAAGCAACTTAGAACTAAGGAGAAATTTCCTGACAGTTGGAACAATTAATCAGTGGAACAACTTGCCTCCAAAAGTTGTGAATGCTCCAACGCTGGAAATTTTTAAGAAGATGTTGGATAACCATTTGTTCGAAGTGGTGTAGGGTTTCCTGCCTAAGCAGGGGGTTGGACTAGAAGACCTCCAAGATCCCTTCCAACTCTGTTATTCTATTCTATTCATCCAAAAAGCTTCTTTGGTTCTGATGAATGGTGAAGGATGGAAGGAGTTATATTCCTTGTAGTCATGTGGTTGTTCACAATGAGAGTCATTGAGGACACTTGGAGGTTTATTTATGCCCTCAGAGTCATCCAAATAGTGCAAATAGGTGTGAATATTTCTTGGAACTGCTGAAAGGATTGTGTTTTAAACAGGAGGTAGATAGTGTGATATCCCTCCCCCTCTGTTGAGAGAGGTCTGTTCAATCTTAATGTAGATGGCTTCCTAAACCCCTTTCAAACCAGCAATCCTCACTGTCCAAAATGTGGATTTTGCTATCTTGAAAAGAGTGACCTTTGTCCTAATGGGCTTGTTCTCTTATGTTGTGCCATATGTTTGTGAAGCGGTTGTTTTGTTTCCCCAGTGTAAAGATATGCACATGTCTCACTGCACAGATCTGTACAATGTGATACATGCAGTACAATGCAGTGAGACATTAGAACAGCTTTCCCTGTCTCCTGAGTTATTCTACATCAGAATGCCAAAATGGTGTGGGATTTGTAGTACAGGTAATCCTCGACTTTTGATCGGGTGCTTAGCAACCACTGAAATTTACAATGGACCCCCCAAAAATGGATTCAAAGTTCTGATAGTTGCCCACCCTTCTAGTCATGTCATTGCATTTTGATTGCTCAGCAACCGACCCGCAATTACAGCCATTTGCAGTATCCTACAATCATGTGACTGCAATTTATGAGGTTTTTGCTGCAAACTGGAGTTTATTTCCAGTTTCTGGCCAAAAATGCCCCTTAGCCAAGCAACAAGTTCACTTAGAGAGATGACACCACTTAATGGCGGCATTTGATTGACAACCGCAGCAAAAAGGTCATAGAATCGGGCACAATCACACAATGACCTGCTTTACAACCATTGTGATCTACAACTGTAATTGTGGGCTCAATTATATCGTAAGTCAAGGACTATCCGTATGGAATGTAACATCCTCAGCCAGGCTGGCATCAGTCCTGGTTTTCTTTCTATTTCTGATTGAGAATTCTCGATGTTGCTCTTCTCCTGATTTTATCGGCTTATTCGCTGTTGTTGGGTTGTTGACACTCAGCGTTTGACATGATTTCTTTGAAGCGAACTTTCTGAATGCTTTCCCTGGAAGCAAGGAGTTTTTTTCTCCTAATTTGGTGGAGAGTCAGATGAATGCAATCAAACCTGCCATCTCAAATCAAGTTAAAAGGATATGATAAAAAGGGTGGGGAACTCACAGTCCTGCAGTTTCAGAGCATGATAAATGCTCCCTTTGTGCTTCAGGGTTTTTCAGAGTTCTTCTTCTTTTCTTTTCTTTTTTTTGCTAGTTGCAATTAGGTTTTCTTTTTCTTAACTGCTTTTCGTGAGCCTAAAATCTAGCAGCTTTGAGGCCTGCCCTTGCGAAGCATTTTGTTTCAGTGCCGGACATCAAGCAGTTGCTACCCATAGGCCTAGCAAGGGATCATTGTCCCCTTGACAGTGGTATCTACGGGATAGGGTCAAAAAAGTCAAGATGGCTGCTGCAGAGTTGTGATTCAAGCTGTAATTTGTTTCCCCAAAAATAGGACATGTCCCGAAAATAAGGCCAAGCCTGATTTTTGGGGTGGGTGTAAATATACACCCTCCCCTGAAAGTAAGCCCTAGTGAAAGGGTGGGCGTGGCCAGCATAGGAGACAGCCCTTCCTTTCCCTGGTCACCTCAGGGCTTCTCGGCCCCTTAATCGGATCAGCTGAGCCACTCAGGCTGCCATTCACAAAACAGCTGATTCACGGGTGCTGCTCAGGCTGCCGCCTCCAGCAAGCGCAGCTGCTTTTGCAGCCAATTGTGGCTGCAAAAGAAGCCGGAGGCCAAGAGTCACACCCCACATGCCTCGCACCCTCCTTACCTAATGGTGACAGTCACAGCAGGCAATTCCGTCCACGGAACAGCTGCCTCATGGGTGCCACTCTGGCCAGCGCCTCCAGCAAGCATGGCTGCTTCTGCAGCAGTAGGCCAAGCAATGCGCCCCATGTGCCTCACGCCGGCCTTCCGAAGGGTACTGTAGCAGCAGCTATCCACAATTTTTTTACCCTTATTTCATCTCGACCATACTGGGCCACGTGGGTCGGGACGAAATAAGGGTTAAAAAATTGTGGATAGCTGCTGCTACAGTACCCTTCGGAAGGCCAGCGCGAGGCATGAGTCTCCTTCTGCAGAAGAGGCTGCGCCCTAAGAGTGCTTTTGGGGGAGAAGGCAAAGGGGAAGCAATTGCTTGCAAACTCCCACCCTGCTCCTGCCTTTCCGCTGGGTGACCCCCAGCAGCCCCAGACACCCAAAGCCCGCATCTGCCTGGCTCCCTTTTCCACAGTGCCCAGCTCTTTATTGAGGGGGGTGGCAGATGGGGTGGGGGAGAAGCGAGACATGTGGAGCGAGACAGGGCTCGGTCCTCTTGCCGACTCTTCTCCCCACCTTGCTGGGCATGGCAGGGCTTCCCGCCCCTGCCCAAATTGGATGCAATTTGCCTTTGCCTTCTCTCCCAAAAGTGCTCCTAGGACGCAGCCACTTCTGCAGCAGGTGGGAGGTGGGGAGGGATGGGGCCGGGTAGACGCGAGACGCGCATCTTACCTGCCTTGCAGCTCCATTGTGTGTCTCACCCTTGTCTGCAAGCAAACATGTTGTAGGGTAAAAAAAAAAACTCTTGCGAGTTCAATCAAACTGTTGTAGGTTTTTTTTACCCTACAACGTGTTTGCTTGCAGACGGTGAGACATGTGACAGAGCTGCAAGATGCGCATCCTGTGTTTCCCTGGCCCCACCCCTCCCTACCTGCCACCCCCAAATTGCATCCCATTTGGGCAGGGGCAGGAAGCCCTGCCATGCCCGGCGAGCGGGGGGGGGAGAAGAGATGGCAAGAGGAGCCCTGTCACGCATCTCGCTTCTCCCCAGCCCCACCTGCCACCCCCCTTGAGAAAGAGATGGCGGGGAATGGAAGTAGCCAGGATGCTGTTATGATACCATTGGGGCACATGGAGTCGTCTTACCTGCCTTGCAGGTCTGTCACGTGTCTCACCATTGTCTGCAGGCAAACACATTGAGGGGGGAAAAAACCTCGCGAGTTCGAGAAGTTCGACTGAACTTGTAAGAAGTTTTTTTTTTTTAACCCTACAACGTGTTTGCCTGCAGATAACGGCGAGACACGCGATCTCCGCTGTCTTCTGACAATAATTTGAAGTGCCTTTATGCATGCTAGATTCCTGCATATTCTCCAAATTTACATTTGCAATATTTTCCTCTTTCTGTAATGTTGAACATTTCAATTTGGTGTCTGAGAGCTTTTCGGAAAGGGGCCTCTGGCATCCCGTCTGCCGAGCCATGGTTGATTGTGGCTGGTTCATAATACAAATAAACTAGGTTTAAAGGTCACAATGGCTGCTGGGCTCATAGAGGTCTGGAACCAAACAGATGACACGATGTTCTCCCGTAACCTTAGATGTTAAATTGAAGGAACAATATTTGAAAGACGGATGTTTTACTAGCCAAGCCTTTGTTCGCAAGGATTCGGAACATTTCCCTAGCGAGCCTTTTCCGCCGTGGTCCAGCAAAAACACAAGCCAGCTTTAAGTTCTTTTTCTGAATAGGATTCAGTTTCAAACAGGAGTGCTGAATTGTAGCATTGTCTCTCTAAATGCCTACCAATTTGCATTTTGAGCTTTCTTTTATGGCACTCCTAGATCAGACAGGAAGCTTTTTCATGCAATAGGCCAGGCCATATCGCTAATGGCATACTCCAGATTCTCCCTGTGCCGAGAAGCTTTCGGTGGCAAATTTCATGATTTGCAAGCAAGAGAACTTCCTCATTTAATTCCTGGGCACCTTTTATAAACAAGGACATGGTTATATGGAATACAGGTAGTCCTTGACTGTCAAACACAATTGGGACTAGAATTTTCATTGCTAAGCAAGATTTTCTAGTTTAATGAAAAGGTGGACTAGGGGAGACATAATAGCAGTGTTCCAATATCTCGGGGCTGCCACAAAGAAGAGGGAGTCAAGCTATTCTCCAAAGCACCTGAAGGTAGGACATGAAGCAATGGATAGAAACTAATTGAGGAGAGAAACAACTTAGAACTAAAGAGAAAATTCCTGACAGTTAAAACAATTAACCAGTGGAACAACTTGCCTCCAAAAGTTGTGAATGCTCCAACATTGGTGGTTTTTAAGAAGAGAGTGGACAACCATTTGTCTGTAATGGTATAGGGTCTCCTGTAAAACCCTAGTAAGACCACACCTGGAATACCGCAACCAATTTTGATCACCAAAACTACAAAAAAAGATGTTGAGACTTTGGAAAAAGTTCAGAGAAGAGCAACTAAGATGATCAAAGACCTGGAGACTAAAACATATGAAGAACTTGCCTGTCAACGACTTCTTCAGGTTTAACCACAACAGCACATGGGCAAACAATTGATACAAACTCAAGGTAAACTGCTTCAAGCTCAATTGCAGGAAATATGATTTCAGCAACAGAGTGGTCAATGCCTGGAATGCTCTACCCGACTCCATTGTTACAGCCTCAAATCCTCACAGTTTCAATGTCAAACTGTTTACTGTGGACCTCACCCCATTCCTAAGAGGTCTGTAAAGGGGGCGTGCATAAGCACACCAGCGTGCCTACCATCCCTGCTTACTGTCTCCATTTATTTGTATTTACTTCCTTTGTTTATGTTTATGTTCATACCTATACTTGTTATCTTGTATATGTTTGACAAACAAATAAATAAAATAAAATAAGCTTAGGTTCTAGTCAACTAATGGTCAGCACTAAATTGGTGCTAGGTAAGAGTCAACAGAATTCAAGGGGGTGGGACTTAGGGCAGTGGTGAAATCCAATTTTTTTTACTACCAGTTCTGTGGGCGTGGCTTGGTGGGCATGGCATGGCTTGGTGGGCGTGGCCTGGTGGGCATGGCGTGGCTTGGTGGGTGTGGCAGGGGAAGGATACTGCAAAATCTCCATTCCCACCCCACTCTGGACCAGCCAGAGGTGGTATTTGCTGGTTCTGTTGTTAATGTTAATGTTAATTTTATTTATATACCGCCCTTCTCCTGAAGGACTCGGGGCGGTGTACAGCCAATTTAAAAACATAAATATACAGACATCATCATTAAAAAGTAATTAAAATCAATTAAACAGTTTCGGCCAACATTTAAAAAGTTCTCTGAACTACTCAACATTTCCGCTACCGGTTCTATGAACTGCTCAAAATTTCCGCTACCGGTTCTGCAGAACCTGTCAGAACCTGCTGGATTTCACCCCTGACCCTGGCTGATTCCTCTCTTGACTCCACCCCCAGACTCCACCTGTCCTCCTCCTACAGAATCTTACAGAATGAAATAGGCTGATTCCTCATCGAGGTTCAGACAGGCCTGCTTAATAGTTGGAAAGGAGACTACCAGGAAATATCAGAGCCATAGGATTGCCTGGGAAGTTGAAAAATATCCATGAGGACGATGATGGGAACTTACTAATGCACTGCTGCCAAGAGAATTACATGGAGGTAAGTACGGGGTGAAGCTTTAGGTTGCACCTTCAAATGACAAGTTATTAGACTGACGTATTGACCTCACATGGAATCACCTGTTCAAGTTGTCTGCAACTCCCAGCCTTCACAGACAACCAAGAAAATTACTCTGGTCAATAGTATAGAACAGGGGTGTCAAACTCAAGGCCTGAGGGCCGGATCTGACCCGCAGGGTGCTTAAATCTGGCCCATGGGGCTGGCCTGGAAATATCAAAGGACCAGTATGCCGGCCAAAACGGGCTGTGCCCCCCCTCCCGCGGCCTGTTTTCAGCCTCCCCAATCTCCTGCAGCATTCTGCCGGCCAAAAATGAGCCACATGAAGGCCCTGCAAGGGTGCTGCAGGACCCATCTCCTCCCACCCCCCACCCCCCGCTGGCCGGGGGTGAAATCCATCAGGTTCTGACAGGTTCTGGAGAACTGGTAGCAGAAATTTTGAGTAGTTCGGAGAACCAGAAAATACCACCTCTGGCTGGCCCCAGAGTGGGGTAGGAATGGAGATTTTGCAATATCCTTTCCCCAGGAGTGGGGAAGGAATTGAGATTTTGCAATAACCTTCTCCCAGGAGTGGGGAAGGAATGGAGATTTTGCAGTATCCTTCCCCTGCCACGCCCACCACACCACGCCCACAGAACCGGTAGTAAAAAATTTTTGATTTCACCACTGCTGCTGGTCCACGGAGGAGAACTACAATGCTGATCTGACCCTCAAAGAAATCCAGTTTGACACCCCTGATATAGAATATCACCTAGAGATTTCAAAAGACCAGAATAGAAGCACTTCTTTAAACCAAGTGACAGCCAAGGTCACCTGTCAGAGTAACCAAAGCTTTTTTTTTTTGTCCCGTGGCCAGTTCTGAATCCAGCTTAAAAGTGGTTTATCACTGTGTTAGGATTAGAATTATATATTTAAAGTGTAAATCTCTGCAGCATACCTTACACTTCTATTTGAATTCCTAACAATGGATAAGAAAGTGGCTGGAAGAGATAATTGAACAGAGGATAGAGTTGAAGCCAGAATTGTTTCTCTTGGGTATTTTTGATGGGAAAATGGGGGGGGGATAATTACAATATATAATGTTACATATATTAACGGCAAGTAGAATTGCTTTAGCACAGAATTGGAAACAGACTGACACTCCTTCAGACCAGTGGTGGGTTTCAAAATTTTTTACTACCAGTTCTGTGGGTGTGGCTTGGTGGGTGCGGCATGGCTTGGTGGGTGTGGCAGGGGAAGGTTACTGCAAAATCCCCATTTCCTCCCTATCAGCTGGGATTCGGAAGGCAGAGAATAGAAGGGGGCGGGGCCAGTCAGAGGTGTTATTTACTGGTTCTCCGAACTACTCAAAATTTCCGCTACCAGTTCTCCAGAACTGGTCAGAACCTGCTGAAACCCACCTGTGCTCCAGATCACATGATAATAAGGAAAATCTATGAATGCAGAAATGGATAGACTGTCTATGGAAATGAAGGAGAGGGAAGAATCTGAGAACTGTCGAATTTGGAATGGATGGTACTCCTGGCTCGAGAGTAAACGTAAACCCTAAGGTATAAGTCGTAAAAAGTATAAATATATAGAATGTAAAATTGATAAGAAATATATGATATTGATTTGTGAGTAGATATTATGATAATTTAAATAAAGATATAACATAGGATAGTGATGTATATAAATAGAACTTTTTAAAATATGATTGTTACGGAAAATATGGATACCGATATGGAAAAGATGTTATAAGTGTAAATATGTGTTTTGTGTTTTAAATGTTGGAAAATTCAATAAATACTATTTTTTTTAAAAAAAGAATTCCTAACAGTGAGATCTTCCACATTCAGGAAGAGGTATTATCATCCTTTGTATACACCTTGTGCCTCTTTGTGTTCTCCACCACTATTACATTACAACATGTTTCATGAGACAGTCCCAAAATAACAAAATTATAGTCTGTAGTTTCTTTTAACAGCAGGGACTAACAGAGTTTAAGCCTTCCTCAGCTACGAACTAATAAACACGTAGAAGGCCAAGGAGATATCACCCTTGAGAGAATACCTTCTATTGTGGTTCAGTTTAGACAGCTAAGATCTCTGGGAAAATTGCATGCATTCTTGCTGGGTGGAGATATTTTGTGTGAATCCATGCAGTCCGTCATTTGAAATACAAACATGTTGTACTACATTCCAAGCAACGTACCAATATTATTTGCAGCCAATTTAAGGAAGACGCTTAACCAAGGATGTAATAAAGTCAGCGGTAAAGCAAATAAGACTGTACATTATATTGAAGTAACTTCTCCAGGGTAGCTTGACTAGTTTAGCTAGCATACAACTAGCTAAGCTGGTGTTGAGTAATGCATTAGTACCAGGGGTGAAATCCAGCAGCTTCTGACAGGTTCTGGAGAACCGGTAGCGGAAATTTTGAGTAGTTTGGAGAACCGGTAGTGGAAATTTTGAGCAGTTCGGATAACCGATAGCGGAAATTTTGAGTAGTTCGGAGAACCGGCAAATACCACCTCTGGCTGGCCCCAGAGTGGGGTGGGAATGGAGATTTTGCAGTATCCTTCCCCTGCCACGCCCACCAAGCCACACCCACCAAGCCACACCACACCACGCTCACCAAGCCACGCCCACAGAACCGGTAGTAAAAAATTTGGATTTCACCGATAGTACCAGTGTGGCATTATTATATTTTGTAGAAATAATTTATGGATTAAAAAAGCAATAGTTTTAGTGTTTGGGATTTTGATAGGGGAAAGATCTCTTCTTTACAAAAATCAGGATTTTTGGGAAAGATGAATATTGTGGGGAAAACTTTTGATATTTGAGAAATGTACTTTCAGTGGCAGTCCCGGAACCAGCGAAATCTGGGGGCTGGGCAGGGGACAGAATGTATCTGCCCTCAGTGTGGAAGGGATTGCCACTCTCGAATTGACCTTTTTAGTCACACTAGAAGCTGTTTTAGGACCTCTTTCCAGAGCACGATACCATAGTCTCTTGAGACTGAAGGATGTCAATGCAATACTTTCGGTGGCAGACACCCTCCCCCATATTGATCTTTAAAATTAGATTTAAGTGTGGAGTTTGAAGGCAATATTGAAAACACCTAGAGAATGTATGAACATTGGAGACTTCGGCCATCTTTTGAGGAAACTGCTCCCCCCCAGCCATGATGAGGCAGAATAGTCCAAAAAACGCTAGGGAATTTATAGATGCATGGCACTCATGACTAATTAGCCATCAATAGATACACAGACATAAACAAAGTCTAAATACTATGTAAAAGAGACAATCAACAAGCCAAAACGGGAACAAAAAGACCAAAACACCTCCCCACCAGCAATCAATACCCAGATGAATATAGATTAACTTCAAGATTAATATCAGACCTACAATCAAGTAAACAACACCCCGATCAAGGAACTGCCAAACTAGCCAACAATAAACAGCCAAGCCGAAGAACCTCTAAAACAGAGGTGGGTTTCAGCAGGTTCTGACCAGTTCTGGAGAACAGGTAGCAGAAATTTTCAATAGTTCGAAGAACCGGTAGTAAAAGTTCTGACTTTTAAATCTATTCTTACATCTATTCTCTGCCTCCCAAGTCCCAGCTGATTGGGAGGAAATGGGGATTTTGTAGTATCCTTCCCCTGCCACGTCCAGCAAGCCACGCCCACCAACCCATGCCACACCCACAGAACTGGTAGTAAAAGTTTTTGAAACCCACCATTGCTCTAAAACCAACCCCACCAACAAGTGGTAAGCCACTAGAATATAAACTGAGAGCAAACTAGCACCGATGATGTTACCCAATTAGATTGTTGGAAAATATATCCTTCTGGGTTCAGTTCCAAATGGGGAAAAAGACACTGGAAACATGGTGGCTGATTGGAAAGATGGTATTAATGGTGGACAGGATCACATGCCTTGAAGATCTTGGGTGAAGGAGAATAAAAAAGGGGGAAGAGATGCTGAGAGTGCCTGAGTTTTATACCCTCTCTGGGCTTTTGAATTTGAGCTTGTATTCTGATTGGCTGTCAGACTCCCATGGGGCCATGCAGGGGCAACTCTGTAGGCTGTCCTGAGTCCCAAGCTTGGTTGACACTTGCTGGGTGATGATGTAATGAAAGGGGCTTTGGGCAATTCTTATTATGGCTCTGCTTGAAGGAGATAGATCTTAGATATGTAGAATAGAGTGGCCCAGGCCTTAATGGCCCATTGACAAAGGGGGGGGGGGCGCTGAGTTTCTGCCTCCCTTTTAGAGGAAATATTCTGCCCTTTTAATATTTTGTAAAATATCTCATTTTCCTAGGAGAGGGATGGGTGCTAACTCCCTACAAGATAATGAAACATCCAAGCTTAGAGACCACCAAAATCCCCTCATTTCAACCCTGAGCTACAAATATTCTCCTTTAACATCATCATCATCATCATCATCATCAATCATCATTATCATAGCCACTGTCTATCACCTGCAGGATGAAGGCCTCTTCCGCATGTTTCCAACCAATAAAGAACTGAGCTTTTTTTTTTTTTTTTTTTTTTTTTTTGCCAATTGGGCCTCCAATATTTGCTGATGTCATTCTCCTTTGTTGAGGCGAAATAGTAAGACTTATGGGGGGGAATAGGAAAACTGAAATTGTACATGTAAACAATGCAGTCTGTTTCTTGGAAATAGATAAACATCATGCCTTTGCCAAAAATAAATAAATAAATTCCAGTGTTCACATGGAATCCATCTGAAAAAGCAACAAACTCTTTAGCAACGTTGATGTGATAAGAATGCTGTCCTGTCATGCTCCAAGTATCTCAGTAGGAGCTACTGCTAGTTTCCTACCACCCCTGCTTCTTCTTTTGTTGTCTTTTTTTACATAATTCTGTTTTAGAGTAGACTGTTTTAAAGGACACTATTGATATTTTTCAGGTATCTGTGAAGTGTTTATTAACATGAGAGACAGGGACTGCAATAAAAAAACAATGTAAAGGACCCAACGTCAAAGCAATGTGAGAACAGAAAAGATCAGGAAACAAGCATGTCTCCCTATGTTATGGGATTAGCTTTGTTTTAATCACCCTGTACCAGTGGTAGGATGCTACCGGGCGAACCGGTAGTGGTGGGAGGCTCCGCCCACCCACCCAGGCGCTTCTGCACATGCGCACAAGTGAACTTGTAGCAAACTAAGTTGAAATCCACTACTGCCCTGCACCCAGGGGTGAAATGCTCCCGGTTCGGACCGGATCGCCCAATCCGGTAGCGATGACAGCGGGTGGTTCGGAGAACCGGTAGCAAAAATCCCTGCCCCCCCCATGCCCAGCTGAGTCACGCGATCATCAGAGGCTTTTTTTTTTTACTTTTAAAAGCATTTTTTCCAAAACCTCTTCCAATGAAAAAATGCTTTTAAAAGTAAAAAAAAAAAAGCCTCTGATGATCGCACGGCTCAGCTGGGATCCTCAAAGGCTTTTTAAAGCATTTTTTTCTGCAACCTCTTGGCTGAAGAGGTGGTAAAAAAATTGCTTTGAAAAGTCTCTGACGATCCCAGCTGAGTTGCCTAATCGGCAGAGAGGCATTTTTAAAAAAACCTCTCTGACGATCCCAGCTGAGTTGCCTGATCGGCAGAGGCTTTTCAAAGCATTAGAAAAAATACTTTGAAAAGTTTTTTTTTTATAAAAAGTTGGCCACGCCCACCCAGTCACATTACCCCCCCCAACCAAGCCACACCCACATAACCGGTAGTAACACATTTTACATTTCACCCCTGCCTGCACCCATAAGATTTAACAGTTCATTGAAGAGACATATGGGGGGAAAGCCAAACTTAAAATCCTAAAAGAATGCTCTTGTGTTCCTATAGTATTCAGAGGTAACCTGAAATCAGTGTAATCATGTGTTTAAAAAAATATGAAACCTTCCAGATATAATAGATCAGGGGTGTCAAACTCGCGGCCTGCAGGCCGGATGCGTCACGCTGGCCATGCCCACTCCTGGTTTAGCGAAGGGGAACAAAGTCGCGAGACATCCTGTGACGAGGCCAAGGATGACGCGAGTTTGACATCCCTGTAATAGATTGTTAACTCTCATCATCCATAGTGGTCACGGCTAAGCCAACTAGACTAGTATAACTTTTCCCAAAAAAAAATAAAATGAAGTAAAAAATATTTGATATTTGATGTTGTGCTGTTTCACCAGGATTTCTACCTTAATATTTTACCTATCACCTCAACATCTCCTCCCCACCCCCCATCCTCCTCCTTGGAAATTATGTAAAACTTTAAATCTGGAGAAGAGTCTAACAGAACAACACAGATTTATCTTTATAGTCTAAATAATTAGATAATTATCTATTGAAGATGCTTCAAACTGCACCAAGTTTAAATAATGGAAATGATGACCTATGATTCTTTGATAGTATTAGAAAGGTAAGAGGAAGGAGGGAAGGGAGGGAGGGAGGAAGGAAGGAAGAGAGGGAGGGAGGGACAGAGGGAGGAAGGAAGGAAGGAAGGAAGGAAGGAAGGAAGGAAGGAAGGAGGAAGGAAGGAAGGAAGGAAGGAAGGAGGAAGGAAGGAGGGAGGGAGGGAGGGAGGGAGAAAGGAAGGAAGGAAGGAAGGAAGGAAGGAAGGAAGGAAGGAAGGAAGGAGTGGGAGAAGCACTTATGTGGAAGGGTAGGTGATATTTCTGGCGCCAGCACTTGTAACTGGTACTTGGATGCCTGTCATATTTATGAGACCACTTTCAAATTACTGAGCAGTGAAACCAGTAGTGCAACTTTTAAAAAATAAGTTATAATCTTAGGAATGTAAGTGGAATACTTTCACTGAAACAAAAAAGTTAGTTGGAAAATTAACTGAAAATCTTTCTAGTTAACTCTTTTCCATGATAGTATTTTAGTATTTTTTAAAAGATGGCTTAACTTTTGGACCTTGGCACATTTTTGACAACAGTAGAAACTCTAAAGACAGTTTTATCCTCCTCATTAGCTCCTGGGCAAACCTTTTTATAAGATACAGCCTCCTCCCCATATAATTCTTAATTGTGCTAGGCTAGCCTAGGATAACCTCAGCAGTCCAGGAAATGCGTGAAGTATGGCTTTTAGGAACATGAGTTAAACACTGCCACCTAGTGAATTATACCTCCTTAAATCTCCCTTCCCCTCCTCCCATTTCCAATTTTTCTAATGGAAAAGCTCTGGAGCAAAGATCTCTTTATTATACTGATGAGTTTTCACTGCCATTTTTTATTCCAAGGCCATCTGATCTGAGCAGCTGAGTTTTGCTGCCATCTAAGGGACAGCTGAGTCTTTGCAGTTTAGGTACTGTAACCTTACAATGCACCCGAAAGTTAATTCTGGCCAATTACAATCAGAACTGCCATGAATTAGAAGTGAAGTTAAACATTACCACTAACAAAGCTGTAGTTTGAACCCAGGATCATTACCAAGCACAGGCATTGTTTAACGTGGAGGTTCTGAAGATTTGCAAGAAAAGAGTAAAAACCACCATATAATACTGTAAATAAATCTATTTGGATCCCTCCCCCCACTTTTTATTTTTAAAGCAATTGCCCCATTTGATGTAAGGACCTGGTATAATTCACATGGAGAAGCCATTGAAGGATGATTGATGAAGGCTTTTGTTCTTCAGCATTTGACTTCCCTGTTTAAGAGAAGACTAGAATTTTGGCTACCCAACACCCAATTCATCATCTCAACCAGAGGTGATATTCAGCAGGTTCTGACCAGTTCTGGAGAACCGGTAGTGGAAATTTTGAGTAGTTCGGAGAACCGGGAAATACCAACTCTGACTGGCCCCGCCCCCATCTATTCTCTGCCTCCCGAGTCCCAGCTGATTGGGAGGAAATGGAGATTTTGCAGTAACCTTCCTCTGACACGCCCACCAAGCCACGCCCATCAAGCCATGCCACGCCCATCAAGCCACACCCACAGAACCAGTATTAAAACATTTTGAAACCCACCACTGATCTCAACCAAAGGGTACCTTAACTTTCTGACATTATATCTCTGTCTGTCTCAAATCTTCTCCATTCTGATTGGGTACCTCAACCCTCATAGACTATAGTAGACCAACCCTTCAAGGCAGCTTTCCCAGTTTCTTCATGATATATTGGACCACAAACCCCAATATGGAAATTGTAGTCTAATCTGTATGGAAGGTTGGGAGCTTGTTGATCAGAAAGGTTGACAGTTCGGTGGTTCGAATCCCTAGTACAGATTCCTGCGTGAGCAGGGGGTTGGACTAGATGACCTCCAAGGTCCCATCCAACTCTGTTACTGTTACAAACCAGTTAGTATTGGTGAGCTTAAATCTTGCAGTAAGAGCCGTGCATCAAATATTGCCAGGTATTCAATTGCAGAGCAAAGTGTATTGTTTTGGACTGTACTATGATTGTATGAAGTATGTCAGATACTTGAAAAAGCCTTCTGGGTCAAACCGATAAAAGGACAAGATCATGAAAGAAAGGGAAAGAAGAAGGAAGAGGTGGAAAATCAATTAAGGGATGCATCCATCCAGCCAGCCATGTTCTCTAAACCAAGGATCCCCAATTCTGGGGCATGGCTTGTAAGGAACTGGGCTGCACAGCTGGAGGTGACCGGCAGGCGAGCATATGAACCTTCATCTGTATTTGCAGCCACTCCCCAGCGCTAACATCACCACCCCAGCTCCACCTCAGATCATTAGACATTAGATTCTCATAGGACCACGTGACGTACCCTACTGAAAACTGCTTGTTGAAGGTAACTAGGTTGCACGTTCCTCCTCCCCACTGGTCTGTGGAAAAATTGTCTTCCACAAAACTGATCTCTGGTGCCAAAAAGGTTTGGGAGCTCTAATCCATGTCTTTGTTACCATCAGGGACCAATATGAATCTAGTTCCATGGCAAAACGTACGGAAGTAAGAAAGAATAGTAAGATAAATGCAATCTGAGTATAGAATCATAGATCAAAGAAACAAAGAATATCTGGGATGGGAGGGACCGCTTAAGGCATCCGAGTCCAAGCTCCAGATTAAAGTAACCCAATAGATGGCTATCTAGCCTCTTCTTGAATATAACCAACGAAAGGAACCCACAACCTTTCTGATTAATTGATCAAATTTGATCAATTAGTTAATTGCTCTTAATATTGGGAAGGGGTATTTTTGGTGATTGTTTCTTCTATTTCATTGGAATTTACCTTCCTGTAATTTTAATTTAAATTAAAGAGCCATGGTGGCGCAGTGGTTAGAGTGCAATACTGTAGGCTACTTCTGCTGACTGCCAGCTGACTGCAATTTGGCAGTTCAAATCTCACCAGGCTCAAGGTTGACTCAGCCTTCTATCTTTCCAAGATCAGTAAAATGAGGACCCAGATAGTTGTGGGCAATAGGCTGATTCTGTAAACCGCTTAGAGAGAGCTATAAAGCACTGTCTAAGTGCTAAGCGCTAAATAATTGTTCCATGTCTGGAATGAGAGAAAATAAATATTGACTTTCTTCTACTGATATCCTTTCAGATTTCTGAAAATACTGCCATGCCCTTCCGCGTTCCTTTGTTTGTGAGGCTAAAGAATATTCAAAGAACTTCCCTGTTTCCTGAGGCCTAAATCCTTTCAATTGGGCCAGCCATTTGGTACAAATGATGACAGACAGAATGTTCAAAGCAATAAAATACTGTGTGATAAGTGCAGATCTGGAGCTGGACTGAGGACAGGGTTAAAAAATAAAGCAGGACGTAGCCTTGCCAAGTGCTATTGTCCAGATTTCAGTAGAGTCCCAGGATCCAGTAATCCTCTGAAGAGTTAAATGATTTTAGATCCAGGAAATACTTGATCTTGGAGGACTCAATATAATAGCCTACGTGGAAAAAGAGCCTACTATTGATTCAGCTTATCCGAAGCTCTGATGTGTTGCTACTATACAGTGTAAATAATATTAAATAGATAAACTAAGAATTGGTTGAAACAGAGTAGCTCATTCTGTTCCTTATGCCAATCACATACTAAATAACCTTTTTCCCGACACTAAAGTTGGACTGGCTAAGAGAAAAGGCACTGTGGTAAAACCTTGGTAAAAGAGTAAAATGCCCATTATGAAGAAAAATTAATGTGTAAACTATCAAGAAACAATTTAATTTGAACTGTTCTTGGGGCTGATTAATTTGGATCTGTTGGCCCAGGTCTGGATTAATTGCAGCCAAATGCAATTATTCTTCAAACTGATCCAACACCTCTAGACGAAATTTGACATGGCCTTCATAAATTGGATGATTTATATTTGCAATGTGTGAGGTAAGCAGGGTGAAAATATAAATTATCCTTGTTCATCACATTCACTTATTTTCCTACTCCCCCTACGTTTCTATGACAACATTCAAGACATGCATATTTTAATTTTACCAGGGTAAGGGAAAGCTTGTCAAAATTTCAAAGTTCTTGATTTTATGGCTGAACGTTGTGTCTAATGTACATAATAAATCTTCTCAGAAAAATATCTGGGGGGCTTTCAGCACAAGGAAATCTCAGGGTAACCTTGAAGATGTTTTAATAAGTGCAGCTGAAGTTTAAAGAGAATTTTAACACTCCCTTGATTGTTGCAATATGTGTAGATGTGTGAATAAAGGGATTTTTGTATATAGCAAGTTACGGCTTTCACAACAGCAGATGAATGCGTTAACACCTTGTTAAACTCTTAATTCTGTATATATTCATTAAATGTTGTACGCCGTATGCAAATCAGGAGTCTTTGTTAAGCAGATGAAGATTCCACCATAAAGCATTTCATTTTGGAACAAATTTGAGACTGCTTGTACAGCAGCTGATTAATATTTAACAATATGATTGTGTCATTAACATTGGGGATAGTAATAAATAACTCGGCATGTAATTTTATTAGGGTGGTTTTCAGATGTTTGATCTTCAATTAAAAAAACAACTTTCTGCATCAATTTAAGTGTCCCCCATTTCTGGAATAAAGAACAGAAATACCCATAATCCTCAGGTCAGCCTAGCCAACAGCAACAATAGTCAATGGTAAGAGTAAAATATGTGTAACACCAGGGGTGGGTTCTACTTACCTTTACTACCGGTTCGCAACGGGATTGCGCATGCGCAGATCGCCAATGATGAAATCCGCAGTGGTGGGCGGAACCTCCCGCCAGTTTTACTACCGGTTCTTGCGAACCAGTCTGAACCGGGGGCAACCCATCACTGTGTAACACCACTGAGTCATAATGGCACAGTGGTTAGAATGCAGTAGTGGAGGCTACTTCTGCTGACTGCCGGATGCCAGCAGTTTGGAAGTTTGAGTCTCACCAGCTCATGATTGACTCAGACTTTCATCTTTCCAAGATCGGTAAAATAAGGACCCAGATTGTTAGGGACAATATGCTGACTCTGTAAACTGCTTAGAGAGGGCTGTGAAGCAGTATATAACTGGATAGGTTAGTCTTTATTTTTCTCTTTGCTTTTTTTCATTTGCTTTAAGTCAATGAAATATTAACTTACGGGATTCTTTATATATATATATATATATAAAAAATTTTTCTTTTAATACAAACATTTCATCTTTCATTAAACAGTGTGTCGTCTGGGTACAATTTTTTTGTGTCATTATAGTTAAAACTTACCACCATATTCATTATTTATGTCTACCCTTATATTAATACTAATACTTAACATATCTATTGTTGTAATATTTCTCTTCTTAACTTATTTAACTTTATAATACTTTATAATACATTTCTTTCATACTTATTTTCTAACCATTGGTAAAATAACTCCCATATATTATAGTAATCAGATTCTTCCTTTCCTTTAATTGCAAGTGTTAATCTATTCATTTCTGCACATTCTAATATTTTCTTAATCACATTTTCATCTGTATTTGTTGTGCAAATACAATTCTAGCTGCAGTTATTACATGAATAATCAAATATACATTTTCTTTACTATAAGTTTATGGTAAAATCCCCAACAGGAATAATTCAGGTTTTAGATCAATATGCTGTTGCGTCATCTTCTCCAACCATATACGAATTTTTGCCCAATACTTTTTTGCTTCTACACATGTCCACAACTTATGGGGTTCTTAGTGCTCTCTGAGCTTGGTTGTTTACTTGCAGATGTGCACTGAAGGTTGGGTACAAATACTGTATTCTCTTCTATTGCTATATAAATGTATCTAGATAAAAAACACAATCATTTCTAGTGTACCTGAAACCACCTGGCTTTTTTTTTTTTTGCAGAAAAAGAAACCAAGAATACAAAGCTTCCTTTTTTAATGGTTCCTATGCCAAACCTGATGCCTGGCATATAGTATGGACTGAGTTTAGTGTTTGAAGGTATGTTTTGCTGCTTCCAGTTGCTAAGATGACTACTTTCCAACCTGGAAGACACAATTGGAGATTTTACTACAGTGCCAATACTTCTGGATGGCAGAAAATAGCAAATATTACAGTAGACAACGCCAGAAGAGATTGAATAAGTCCAATTCAGAAGTAGAGAGTTGTGTATATTTATTTTATTTTATTAGACACACCCCAGTTTCTCTGGATAGTGAGAAATTCCAGAGACGCAATATTTAAATAATGCCAGGTTTCTCTGGAAATAAGGCATAGTCCTTGTTAGACCCCATCTCACTGAAAAAACAAATAAACAATATCGTACTGAATATTCTTCTCCTAGTAAAGAAATCCTAATTTATTTGTCCCTTGCTTACAAGCTATCTTGACTATTGCAATGTGTTTTTTACATGAGGTTCCTCTTGAAAAATGTCTAGAGGTGGGAACTTGTTCAGTACTTTGCAACCAGGGTCTTGACCAGGGTAAGAGATAGGGAATCACAACTTTTCTGCTACCAATCTAGGTCAGAGGCATACAGTATTCAATTTTTATTCTTGTCACATGCAGATCGGGTGGGTTCTAAATTTTTTACTACTGGTTCTGTGGGCGTGGCTTGGTGGGGGGGTAATGTGACTGGGTGGGCGTGGCCAACTTTTTTTTTTTTACTTTTAAAAGCATTTTTTCTACAACTTTAAGAGGTTGCAGAAAAAAATGCTTTTAGAAGCCTCTGACAATCAGGCAACTCAGCTGGGATCGCCAGAGGCTTTTAAAGGCATTTTTTCCCCCTATAACCTCTTCGGCTTAAGATCCCAGCTGAGCCGCGCGATCATCAGAGGCTTTTTTTTTTACTTTTAAAAGCATCTTTTTGGCCGAAGAGGTTGTAGAAAAAATGCTTTTAAAAGTTTTTTTTTTAAAAAGCCTCTGATGAGGCGGGGTAAGCGACTGGCAACCGGGCCGGAGACTGGTTTGGGGGCGTGGCCACCCAATGTTATTACCGGTTCTCCGAACTACTACAAATTTTCACTACCGGTTCTTGTGAACCGGTGCAAACCGGGAGCAACCCACCACTGATGCAGACATGATCTTTCTCTTCCCTCCAGCTGTAGGACATAAATTGAGAATGATCTCTCCCAGCCTAAGAGAGAAGAGATTTCCAATTTTCTATCTGGGTAGCTAAGACTGAGTGATCACTCCCATCCTCAAAATCTGTTTAGGGATAGACAATTAAGGCCAGGGCCACCAAGAGAATTATTAAATGCTGGAACAAGACTAATAAGCCCCCCCCCCCGTGCATGCACGTGGCCCTCCCAAATGTGTCCTGACCCCTGCGCATGTGCAGCAGAGACCCAAAGACCATTTCCACACAAATTAAGTGTGTGACATCCACATGGTGAAAATAAAGATGTTTCACATTGCAAAAAGCGTTTGTCGCCCCTTTTTATTAATCTCCTATGTTTCTGTTTTTCCTTGCGTTTTTGAGCTCCAGATTTTTGAGATGACATTTCATAACCATTCATAAACTGAAATGAAATATAAAACGTATTCATAAACGAAATGAAACTAAACTTGCAAACTTCAATAAATAAGTAATGAAATTAAAATTCAATAAATTATGTAAATAACTGTTCACTGAGTTTCAGATTAATAAAGGTTACGTCAACTGCAAGGTGGTTTTGCTATACACACAAAGTATAGAGTATGAAGTATATATCCAATATTGTTTTTCTTTTTAACAAATTAGCTTTGTAAAAAAAATAATAATTAAAAATTTCCCTTTATAGACCCCCTTTGAGCTCCCTGGGCCCTGGAACAATGTACCAGTGAATCCCCATCTCCTCAGGCTTGGTTAAGGCCAAAAATGACATTAAGAGAGCAGAGAACATTAATTCTTTGCTATGAACAGCAAAAGGGGCCTTTCCACATTAAAGATGAATTGTTGCACTGAAGAGAAGACCAAACATAAGAGCATGAATTGGCCTCTAGATGTCCCTACTTTCCTTAAAAAAAGGATATATTTATTTAAAAACTTTAACCTCTTGTTTTTCTAGACTCTAGAAATCTAGAATCTAGAATCTAGAGAGAAGTTCCTATACTTAACCAGTTGGGACTTTATTATATCTCAGACTTTATCTACTATCTTAGGATATTTGGCTGCTGTAGTGTATCTAATGCAGAAGTCTCTTTCCCCCTCTAAAATTGCTATTGGCTGTTATGAAGGGTTTTTTTTCCCCCATCATACTGTACATAATGTGAAAAAAGGGTTATTGTCAGAAAGAATATGGCATTTTTTCACATATCATGATTTCAAAAAGGTGAGAGTCATAGGCTAATTCTGTATGCACACATGAACAATGTTGGATTTATACTTATTGTATTTTAGAATAAAAACCATGTGCCAGGATCATTCATTCATCCATCCATCCATCCATCCATCCATCCAGTGGTGGGATTCAGCCAGTTCGCACCACTTCGGGAGAACCGGTTGTTAACTTTCTGAGCAATTTGGAAAACTGGTTGTTGGAAGAAATCATTAGGGCAGAAAACCGGTTGTTAAATTACTTGAATCCCACCACTGCATCCATCCATCCATCCATCCATCCATCCATCCATCCATCCATCCATCCATCCATCCCATTTTTATACTGCCCATGTCAGCTAAGTGACTCTGGGCAGCTTGCCATAAAAACAGGTAAAGACATAAAAGCGTAAATAAGAGCAAAGTTAAAAACAAAATTAAAAGTTAGGGTTACAGTATTAAAAGTTAAAAAGTTAAAATGTTGGAGAGAACATCCTTATGATATCAGCTACAGGTAATCCTCGGCTTACGACCATAACTGAACTCAAAATTTCCATTGCTAATCGAGAGAGTTGTTAAGTGAGTTTTCACCCATTTTATGACCTTTGTTGTTAAGTGGTTCTACTGCATAAGGAATTAGAAGAGCTGCTAAAGCTGATAATATCACATGAATAAATACTGCATTTTAGCATAATTTCTTTTAAAAAAAATGAATTGAGGAACATTTCCTTCCTGAAAAGACACACAGGCACACAATAGAGATAACATTATATTTTCCATGAATTAAGGATCCATTTAAATATATAAAAAATGTGACATGTAAATGAGCTTCCGCTCACATTCATGTATTGCATATTTCAGTTTCTTATTCCATGGTTCTCGAGCATCTATTTTAACAACCATTTACCAATAGCTGTTATGGGCTTATTATTTTATAAGAACATATTCAATCTTCCAATATTAGGGAGGGTTCAGAAATAATTAGATCTGCAGTCTCATATCTAGAGCTAAAATCTGTTTTAACTGAAGCTAGTGCCACAACTCCTTAAATAATTAAAATAAACCTCTAATCCAACACATTGATCTAAAATATACACTCCTTATCAACCCTCTTTCCTCTTTTCAAACACTGTGTGGATTTTCCCATAATGTTAACCTAGCATGATTATATTGCATGGCATTCTTCCATAGTAGGTTATATAGGATAAAGGAAAATTCTATACTTTCCAAAGTAGCTCCATCTAGCTTATAAGATGCATTTGATTCCAAGATGGTCAACAATGACGTTGCTAGGAGCCAGAACTTATACAGTATATTGTGTGAACAAAAATACATTATTTGAATGGTGCACTACTTAAATTGGAAAATGCATTGGATCTGAAATGAAGAATTTTAGGAAGAGAAACTTGATGAACAAGATGGCAAGACGGCTTAGGATGGATCTGGATAGCGTTGGCTGTTGTATTTGTTGTTTTTAGGTAAAAGCAATGATGTCGGTTGGGATAGACTGGGAGAGGGTTACCCTGTTAGAGGCTTATCTGTTGAAAAGAGGCCAAGGCAAGATTCTCGGAAGTGGAATAGGACATGATACCCTTCTATCTTTTCATAAGAACTTCAAAGATATACAAGATCTGGTTTGGGACCCCAACAGGAGAACAGCACAGTGGAGATAGTTGGTGAAGTAACATCAGATCCTTCCTCCCAGCACTCCACCCCTGTCATTAGATTTTAATGTTTGGCTTTAATTTATTTATGTTTTAATGTACATCAGTGGGGTCAAACTTGATTTCATGGAGGGCCGCACCAGGGTGATGTTTGACCTCGGGGGGCCTGGGGGGCATGGCCAGGGGGTCATGGCCAGCTCAATGTCACTTGTGTCCGGGGTGCCTGTGGTGGCTCAAGTACTGTACAGCAAAAATGGGCTCCCGAGCTACGTTTTTGGCTACAACGGCTTCCTGCAACCCTCTGCCAGTGAAAACAGAGCTTGGGAGGTCCACATGTGACCCTCCTGAGCTCCGTTTTTTGCTGGAAGGGGCACTGCGGGCAGTCCTTCGCTGTTCCCACGGTGGCCCCACGGGCCAGATCTAAGTACCCTGCGGGCCGCATCCAGCCTCCGGGCAGGGGTGAAATGCTACCGGTTCGCACTGGTTCTGGCGAACTGGTAGCGGCGGCAGCATGAGGCTCTACCCACCTGCCCGGATGTCCCGGTTTTAATCAGGAAATTTAACCAGGAAGTAACCTGTTCTTTACCCTCTGCACATGTGCAGAAGGCTTTGCGCATGCGCAGAGGGTCCAAAATTGCATGTGATGTATGCACATGTGCACTTCCGAACCGATAGGGAAGGTAAGTAGATTTCACCCCTGGCCCTGGGCCTTGAGTTTGACACCCCTGATGTACATGTATGAATACACTTTTTTATGAGTGTAAGCCACCCAGAGTTATCCTATGGTAAGGTGGACAGCCAATACATTTTATAAATAAATAAATAATAAATAAATTGGGCACTGGTAGAGCAAAGAATGTAACCAATGCAAAGGGCTGGGGGCTGGAGAAGCCAGGATTAGAGATACTACATTCTACCAGCCAACCACTAAATCAAAAAGACTTGCTGCCAGTCTGAAAGAGGGACAATGCTGGCCAGGATCTTTAGCTCCTTAAAATGAATATTTCCTTTTAAAATATTATAAGCCATTATGGGTATCTTCCAAGTGAGCAGAGGAAAGAGGGGGCAATGGAATGCAATTATCTACTTGTAAATTACACTTGCAAACCTAAGCTGGGAGAAGCAAATGGAAATGCTTTTTGTTTTAATAAAACAGAGGGGAAATGCATCAAGAAGTGTTTTGCATTGTACTTCTCCTCAAATTATTATTTGAGCTTTTGGTAATCCTGTAATAGGATTCAGCTGGGTTTTTCTGATATGCAACTTCGAACCTTAGATGCTGGATTTTGGATGCTATTTATGTTTCTGGTTTTGTAGCATTTATTTCTCTCCTGCCCAATAATTCTTATTTTCCAGCAATTTTGTGGCAGGAGTAGCAATGGTGGGTTACCCCCGATTCACACTGGTTCCTTAGAACCAGTAGTAAAACTGACGGAAGACTCCGCTCACCGACCCCAACATCATCAGAACGCGGCCCCGTTGCGAACCGGGGTAAGTAGAACCCACCTCTGAGGAGTAGGTACCTGAAATACCAGTTCATTATATAGCCATCTTCATAAATGTAATCCTTGAATGTCATTTATGATAACTTCATAAACATATTTCTCTGTAATCTTTAGGGGGAACATCGCAACTGAAGTTCAGACACCAAAAGTTTCACAATGAATTAAGCATGGCTTTTCCATGGTAAGAGATAACCATTTTAATTCTATTTTTTCCAATGTCTTCATTACATTTCTTGAAATAATACAGTTGTCTGCCTACATGGATAGTACTGCTGTTTCTCTCTTTGTTCAGTCAACTTTGGATCAATGCTGAAAGTTTGCGCATTTATTTCCTGGGAATAAATCATGGGTCATGTATTGTAATTGCCCAATGCTGCTCAACGTAACTGGATATCTCAGAATAACAGAACAACAGAGTTGGAAGGGATCTTGGAGGTCTTCAAGTCCAACCAAACAAGACTCAGAAAAGATGCTCAAAATCCTTTCTCTAGCATTCCAGAGAGTAGGGCAGGGAATATGTAGTACATTGTGGGCTTGAAAGTGTTAATTTACAATAAGCAATTTGACAGCAAAATCATCCACCCAGAAAGGAAGTGGGCTTTCCTTCCTTAAAACGCACTCAAGGGGAAGCTAGAGAGCCATCTATCAAGGGTGGGTTAATCTGGATTTTTAAGGAGGGGCTGGACTTAGTTGTCATGGGTTGGAGGGCAATGCTCTTGTCTGAAGGACATAAGTGCAATCTTCTTTTTTTTTGCCAATTGTCAGAATGATAATTGTTTGACCTTGGGTTGTTTGACCTTGGAGGGCTGGGGTGGGCATGGCCAGGGTGGGCGCGGCTAGCTCGACATAACTCGTGTTGGGGGCGCCTTTGGTGTCCCAAGTGATCTGCCACAAAAACAGAGCACAGGTGGGCCACGTGCAGCCCCCACAGCTCTGTTTTTGCTGGCAGAGGGTTTCAGGAGGCCATCGCAGGTGAAAACAGAGTTCGGGGTGGGTGCACACAGCCCTCCCAACCTCCGTTTTTGCTGGCAGAGGCACCTCAGGCTGGTCCTTTGCTGTTTCCAGGGCAGCCCTGTGGGCTAGATCTAAACACCCCGTGAGCTGGATCTGGCCTGCGGGCCTTGAATTTGACACTCCTGATCTGTCTCTATCGTCATCTAGCAGACCTCATAGAACTGTATGGGAGAAAGTAAAAAAACAAAACCAGATATCATAAAAGCCAATAATCAATACCAATATTAATATTGTTAAAGCATTGAGCAGACTCCAGCCCTCTGCCTAGTTCCTTCAGGCTCCATGAGTCCTCCGTAAGAGACCATATGTCTGGATGGCTGATACTCTTTTTTGGGGAACAATAATGACAAAAACTCCCTTTCTTCCAACATATCAGTCCTTCCTTAATCCCCGAGACCTAAATAGTTTCCACCCATTTGGTTGCCATTGTAAAAAAAAAAAAACTCACAGTAAAACAAAACAAAAGCAAACCAACCCATCCCCCAAAGCCTTTTTCACATATATAATCTTCCAGAAGCAAACTAATCCCCATCCATGTAGACCAGGATATGGATCCTTTTAAGGAAGAGATAAGGGTAGTCCCTGTTTAGTAACTGCCGTGTTTAATGACGGCTCATTAAATGTTTCATGACAGTTAAGCTAATGATGAAAAGTATATATCTTTGCATTTACAACCTTCACAGGGCTTTAAATCAAAGGAAAGCTGAAATAAAATAGTAAACACAGTTGCAGTTTCATTTAGTGAAATTAAATTAATTAAATTAAATTAAAATTTAGCTTCACTTAATGACCAATTTTGACTATTAAATGAGGACTATCGATAAAAAGTGCTTCCAACTTAACTGAACTGACAACTAGTTTTAGTCCTTAGGGACTCTCTTGTTTCTGCACGGCATAGATAATTTAATTGTCCATTTTGAAATAGCAATGGCAATAGCATTTAGGCTTATATACTGCCCCATCATACTTTAAAACACTAGTCAATCTGGGCAGTTTACAATGTAAGCATTATTTGCATATTGCCACTAACAATCTGGATCCTCATTTTACTGACCTGGGAAGGATGGAAGGCTGAATCAACTTTGAGCCCAGGGGTGAAATCCAGCAGGTTCTGACAGGTTATGGAGAATTGGTAGCGGAAATTTTGAGCAGTTCGGAGAACCGCTAGCAGAAATTTTGAGTAGTTTAGAGAACCAGCTAATGCCACCTCTGGATGGCCCCAGAGTGGGGAGAGAATGGGGATTTTGCAGTATCCTTCCCCTGCCACACCCACCAAGCCACACCTACCAAGCCACGCCCATAAAACCAGTAGTAAAAAAAATTGGATTTCACCACTGCTTGAGCCCATCAAGATTGAACTCCAGGCTGTGGGCAGAGTTAGCCTGCAATGCTGCACTTTAACCCCTGTGCCACCAGGGCTCCACCTGAAAGCCATTCCATCCTGGCTCTTGACTTCATCTAGAGCAGGGGTGTCAAACTTGATTTCATTGAGGGTTGTGGCATTGAGGCATCAGGGTTGTGTTTGATCTTGGGGGCCTTCCCGAGCTCCGTTTTCGCTGGCAGAGGCACCGTGGGCCGGTCTTTTGCTGTTTCAAGGCAGCCCCACGGGCCAGATCTAAGCAAATTCGACCTACAGGCCTTGAGTTTGACACCCCTGATCTAGAGGCTGGCTACCAAGAGAAGATAATATATGTAGCTCAGGATTGAACTGTGAACTCTCCGAGCCTGGTTGTTTTCATCACAAGTGTATATTGGAGAGGGTCTCCATGAAAGATGATAGCACAGTTTTTGCTTGTTGTCTTACTTCTCTCTAGTTAATAAAACAAACAGGACAAATAAAATAACAGTGAGCAGGCAAGAACAATACAAGAAAATATTATCTGTAAAGACTTCTCTTATGGGTTTGTTTATGAAATTTTATACTGCAAGAAGAAATGGCCACATGATTCAAATATTAATAAGCAACAGATCATGTAGGCAGCATGATTTGTTTTTAGCATCTAGACACCTCCCTTGGTGTTCATCAGACTCTTGTCTCTTCTTATTTCAGTTTTATTAGGATTTGTTAAGTTAAAAATAAAAAAGGGAACATCGGCATGCTGCAAAACACAGCCTACAGTGTTCTTTTTGATTTAATTGTTTTTCCTGGATTTCATGAAGGCCCTCATAGACATTTTTAGAAAATGGTAGGTTGCTTCAACCCAGTGCTTTATTTGGAAATATAGTTATCTGTAGAGAAAGGGAGAAGGAAACACACGCAGAGAGAAAGCAATAAATTGGTTGAGGAGGATAAGATCAGAACTGCAAATGACTAGATGATCACTGCATGACAGCGACAAATTGGAGAGATCAGTGTCTCCTCCCTGCCTAAAATTTCAGATTTTAGATCTAAAATCTAAAAGTTTTCTAGATTTTGTCTATGATTTGGAAGCACTTCTGTAGGTAGAGAGTAGCCTACCCTAAAACGAGTGAGTAAATTCAGTCATTTGCCTCAGTGGTGAAATCCAATTTTTTTTACTACCGGTTCTGTGGGCGTGGCTTGGTGGGCGTGGCAGGGGAAGGATACTGCGAAATCTCCATTCCCACCCCACTCCAGGGGAAGGATACTGCAAAATCTCCATTCCCACCCCACTCCACGGGAAGGATACTGCAAAATCTCCATTCCCACTCTGGCCCACTCTGGGGCCAGACAGAGGTAGTATTTGCCAGTTCTCCGAACTACTCAAAATTTCCACTACCGGTTCTCCAAACAACTCAAAATTTCCGCTACCGGTTCTGCAGAACCTGTCAGAACCTGCTGCCTTCTGATAAAGTGGTGTGTTTTGTGACTGATTTCATCCACCAAGGCAGCCATTTTGTAAATATGTGCTTGCACTGCTATTGATATAAATCAAGGTGCATGAAGCCTATTCAAGGAATGATCACCATATTTTCCTATTAAATGAGCTTATTTATTTCCTGACTTTTTATTTATTTATTTATTTTTTACAAACAATTCAAGATAATGAACATATCCAATACACCTTCCTCCTCCTATTTTCCTTATGACAACAACCCTGTGAGGACTGAGATAAAATGACTGGCTCAAGATTACCCAGGTGGCTTTCAGGGCTAAGGCAGGACTAGAACCAGGGGTGAAATACAACAGGTTCTAACAGGTTCTGTAGAACTGGTAGTGGAAATTTTGAGTAGTTCGGAGAACCGGCAAATACCACCTCTGGCTGGCCCCAGAGTGGGGAGGGAATGGAGATTTTGCAATATCCTTCCCCCAGGAGTGGGGAGGGAATGGGGATTTTGCAGTATCCTGCCCTTGGAGTGGGGTGGAAATGGAGATTTTGCAGTATCCTTCCCCTGCCACACCCACCAAGCCAGGTCCACCAAGCCACACCACGCCCACCAAGCCATGCCCACAGAACCGGTAATAAAAAAAATTGGATTTCACTGACTAGAACTCACGGTCTCCCACTTTCTAGCCTGCCGCCTTAACCATTAGACCAAACTGGTTCTCTTAGAGAAGCTTGAGTTTCTTCTGTGTCTTATGGCTGAATATTTAATACTTCTTTATTTGTAATCACAGCAGGCATGATTAGAAGGGCTCTTTGACATTAAAACAATCCATTAGTACGGCCATTATTTTGCATCTGCTTGAAATTCCAAGTGATAGTCATTATATAATCAACATGATGAAGAATACATGGAGCTTTTTGTAAGCAGGGAAAAAAAAATCTGAGAGCAATTAAAGTACAAGGATGGCGGAGGAAAGTAAGATAGGATCAAACATACTACTTAGAATCATAGAAGTTATATTTACCTCTCCAAACTTGGCAACGTTATGTCTTGCGGACTTCGACTCCCAGAATTCTTCAATCTGACCTAGGAATTCTGGGATTTGAAGTCCACAAATCGTAAAGTTGCCAAATTTGGAGACCCCCCTGCTTTAATCAATGGTGTTTCATAGGGGATAGGATAAAAGAAATGAAGGTAAAGGATTTCAGATGTGGGCTATCTCATGGGATATGTAATGGCTTGAGTGTAGGTGAGTTCTTAGTTTGGATAGTCATTGGAAGACTGGAATGCTAAATTTTCAAAGTGAGGCTTCCACTGTACTTGCAGTTCTAGGAAGTTAGCACCCATCCCTTTCCTAGAAGAATGAAATATTTTGGGAAATATTAAAAAGGCAGAATATTATGTTTCCCTGGATGAGAAATGGAGAAGCATGTTTTAAAGACAAAGCAGCTCCCACCTTCCTGCCCCCACCACCCTTTGTTAATGGGCTAGAGGCAGAAACCCAATCCTTTGTCAAAGGACCATCATCTGCAACACAATAGAACCCATCTAACAGAAACTAACACAATGGGACCCATCTAGCAACAGAAACTCACCACATGGCACCTGGGAAGATTACATCAGCCAGCAAGGCTAGCTAAGACCCCCACCCCCTGGAAGTCTGACAACCAATCAGAATACAAGCTCAAATTCAAAGCCCAACAGAGGGCATAAAACCAAGGCACTCTCAGCATCTCTGCCCTTTTTCTGTTCAGGAACTCAAGCCATGTGATCCTGTCCACCATTAAACCATCTTTCCAAGCAGTCTCCATGTTTCCAGTGTCTTTTTCCCTACTTGGAGCTGAACCCAGAAGGATATTTCTTCCTACACACTATAATTACAGGTAGTTCTCAACTTATAACTACAAACTGACCCTGAAATTTCCATTGCTAAGCAAGACAGTTGTTAGGTGAAGTTTGCTCCATTTTATGACCTTTCTTGGCACAGTTATTAAGTGAATCATTGCACTTGTTAGGTGATTGTTAAGTGAATCTGGTTTCTCCATTAATTTTGTTTAATGTCAGAAGGTTGCAAAAGGTGATGGCATGACCCCTTCAAGCGTCATACATATAGGCCAATTGCCAAGTGTCTAAATTTTGATCTTGTGACCTCAGGGAATGCTGCAATGGTCATAAATGTGAAAAACAGTCATAAGTCACCTTTTTCAGTGCTGTTATAACTTTGAACAGTCACTAAATAAATATTTGTAAATTGGGGAGTACCTGTATAGCTGCATATTTAACCTAGAGATTGAGGCAATAGTATGGATTGAGTTTTGCTGGCTGAGGAATTCTGGGAGTTGAAGTCCACAAGTCTTAAAGTTGCCAAGGTTGCAGACCCCTGTTAGTGGTGATGGAAAAAATGAAGTAGTCAACAAGAGAAATAAGGAAGTCATCAGAAGAACTGCTCAGCCAAGACCTTAGACAGTAAACTTGCTACAAATGCTCCATTGTAACAGGATTTTATGTTCTTGGGTAAATGTATGAAATCATGAGATACTTGAGGCCTGCCTTCTCAGAAAAATGAATATTTGAATCTGCTCTTTCCAGTGGAACTGAAAGAGATCCCTACACGGGGATCCACTGGAAAGAGCAGATTCGTAATGCACTGTGTGTATCATGTCCTTTCCTTCCATAGTTTAGACCAGGTGATGGCAATGCTGCACTCCAGATGAGATCTGTGTGTTGGCTAGTAGAAAGTTTTTACACAGCGGAGAATTCACAGAGAGGCAGTTAGGAATGTCATTTTAAGAAGAAAATAGACTTGAGGCTAGTATTCACATGAAAGAAAACATGGGTAAAGTTTTGTTTAGGAAATTACATAATGACAGGAAACTCAAAAGATCTTTCAGTCTACCTGTAGCTAAGAGCTACAGCAGGATTTCATCCGTTATGGCAGAGGTCTTCAAACTTGGCAGCTTTAACATTTGCGGACTTCAACTCCCAGAATTCTCCAGCCAGCAAAACTCAATCCATACTATTGCCTCAAACTATGCTGGCTGGAGAATTCTGGGAGTTGAAGTCCACAAGTCTTAAAGCTGCCAAGTTTGAAGACCTCTGCATTATGGGGAGAGAGCATATCAAATCAAAAGGGCAAAGATCTGGATTAGAAGAGGAAGATAAACTGAACCAAGAGACGGCAGGAATTGATGAAACCCTTGAGCTGATCCATCTAACCAATAGAAGGTATCTTATACTAAGACCTTCAAAGCAAGACAAAACCAGTAGAAGAGATAAAATGGAGTCTTTCTGCAAGCTATTTTTTTAAATATTGCTCCTAGGGGTCAGTAGGTTTATAGTCAGAGAAAACTGGTGCATGCTGAGTTCAATTCCAACATGCCAGACACCCCAACATTTTTTTTAAAGAAAAACTTCTTTTGATTTGTTTTTAAATGGCTTAACTCTTGCAGAGTCACGAATTCATATGAAATTTCTGGTGGGGTGCAGTCATAGATCATATGGAACGATTTGCCCCCACAGATACGAAGGATATCGGATCTCCGGGTTTTTCGCCGTGCCCTAAAAACTTTTCTTTTCCATCAAGCAGGACTGGCGTGAAACCCCCTCCCCTTTTTAGTTTTTAGCTTTTTAAATTGTCAAAGGGGTTTTAGTTTCAATGTTTTAAATTTTTGGGCCACAGTTATTTAATTCTTTTAATAATTTTAAATTTTGTATTGATATGTGTTTTAGTCTGGCTGTGCACTGCCCTGAGTCCACTTGGAGAAGGGCGGGATATAAATTGAATAAAATAAATAAATAAATAAGCCGGTTGATGGCGCAGTGGTTAGAATGCAGTATTGCAGGCTAACTCTGCCGACTGCCAGCAGTTTGATCTTGAATGGCTCAAGATTGATTCCATCCTTCCGAGGTTGGTAAAATGAGGACCCAGATTGTTGGGGGCAATATGCTGACTCTGTAAACCACTTAGAGAGGGCTGTAAAAGCACTGTGAAGCAGTATATAAATCTAAGTGCTGAAAGTTCCCATGACATTTTAGCCGATGTAGTCATAGTAGGAGTAATCCTCCTCCTTCTCTCCACCATGGGATGCCACCTTGTCAAAGAGATGGAGATTGAGGTCTAAGAACTATGTACGTAGGCCTTAACAAAGAGAATCAACAGCATCCCAATGACCCACTTCAAATGATGAAAACTAGGAAACACATCTCCATATTGGCTCAGATGTAACTGGTCAACGAGAGCCATGTCTGGTCCTCTGATTCTTATGCATCAGGTAACAAGGATGCTAATTACAATAGGCTTTTGGTTCCTTTTGGAAGGAAGGCTAAGGAGCTGCAAAGCAACCGGAAGGAAATCGTCAACTAATGCCAGGCGCAAAGAATCAGAACCATAAGTTATGTTGCGGTTCGAAAGATTTATTGCTCAAGCCTATACACAAGAAGGGATGAGGTAGCTCAGTGGCTAAGACCCTGAGCTTGTCGATCAGAAGGTCGGCAGTTCAGCGGTTCGAATCCCTCCCATTACTTGTCCCAGCTTTTGCCAACCTAGCAGTTCGAAAGCACGTAAAAAATGCAAGTAGAAAAAATAGGGACCACCTTTGGTGGGAAGGTAACAGCGTTCCGTGCGCCTTTGGCGTTTAGTCATGCCGGCCACATGACCACGGAGATGTCTTCAGACAGTGCTGGCTCTTTGGCTTTGAAACAGAGATGAGCACCACCCCCTAGAGCCGGAAACGACTAGCACGCATGTACGGGGGAACTTTTACCTTTACCTTATACACAAAAATCTAATCTACTAAAGCTCAATTCTAAGTTGGTGCCAAATAAAGGTCAATTGAAGTCAAGAGGAGTTGGACTTGGACCGTTTGTGGGACTATAATGATTTTAAGCTAATGACATGCTTAACTCCGCCCCCAGCTCTGCCTGCTCTTTTAAAACAATGCATACTCAATTTATTGCATACTCAATAAATTACAAAACTCCGATGGAAGACTAATGAAATTCCCACAGTGAAGGAAGAAAGAATTGTGAAAATGTCAGAACTGATAGAAATGGCCACCTGACCAGTTTGGTCAGGGAACAAACTACAAAAACATTTTTGAAAGATTGAAAGCTTTATATGGACTTTTTCTTGACAGAAGGAAATGAATTGTTGATTTGTGGGTTTGAAGGCTAAGAAAGATGAGGAAGGGGTGAAAGGACTTGTAAAGTACTTAAGAGGAAGGAGGAACAATAAGAATGCAATTATCTGTTGAAAGGAAGTTGGAAGTCATTTTTATGCTTCTTAAATAGGTTTTCTTTTTCTTTTCTGATTTTTTTCCATTTACCCTTTTAACTTGTTACCATCATATGAAAATTTTCAGTAAATATAATTTAACAAATAAAGGAATTTCAAAGCTATGTTATGAATCAAATCTGTTGACTTGTGGTTTCTAAAAAGAAATGCATGAATTCTGGAAAATGAAATTTCCAGAATCAACTATTGCTGACGATTCATAACAGGATTCCAATATTTGAGAGGCTGCCACAAAGAGGAGGGGGTCAATTTATTTTCCAAAGCACCAGAGGGCAGGACAAGAAATAATGGATGGAAACTAATCAAGGAGAGAATCAATCTGGAATTAAGGAGAAACTTCCTAACAGTGAGGACCATTAACCAGTGGAACAGAAGTTGCCTTCAGAAGTAGTGAGTATTTCATCATTGGAGGTTTTTAAGAAGAGACTGGACAGTCACTTGTCTGAAATGGTATAGGATAAGAGGTGGGTTTCAGCAGGTTCTGACCAGTTCTGGAGAACCGGTAGCAGAAATTTTGAGTAGTTCGGAGAACCAGTTGTAAAAATTCTGACTGGCCCCACCCCCATCTATTCTCTGCCTCCCAAGTCCCAGTTGATCGGGAGGAAATGGGGATTTTGCAGTAATCTTCCCCTGGAGTGGGGAGGGAATGCGGATTTTACAGTAACCTTCCCCTGCTATGCCCACCAAGCCATGCCCACCAAGCCATGCCATGCCCACCAAGCCACGCTCACAGAACCAGTAGTAAAATTTTTTGAAACCCACCACTGTATAGAATCTCCTGCTTGAGCAAGAGGCTGGACTAGAAGACCTCCCAGGTCCCTTCCAGCTCTGTTCTGATTGATTGAACATTTCATCAGAGACATTTTGTACTCAGAAAAAATACGGAATAACCAATTAAAAAATACTGAGAACAAAATATTTCGCCTAAAAAGAAGAATGTTTTATTATTGTTGCAGTTCCTTGTCCTGTTTTTTTCCCCCCAAACTAGGCAATTTTCTGTCAGGCGGATTTCAACTCCTCAAACTCTCCAGGGCTGTTGCTGAGAACTTTAGAAGTTCACACAACCAGAATGCTTTTAATTAAGTATTGGATAAGTAAATATTAAATAATAATATGAAGTTTACACTGGCCAGAATTGCAAACAACAGCACATTAAAAAGTAAAAAAAGAAAAGAAAAGAAAAGAAAACAAGATCAAACATTACAAAAGGTGGTGGATTCATCAGTAGATAATCTGCCCAATTTTACTAATTGTAAAGTGATTTACAACCAATTCTTGCACTTATGACTGTAGGAAGTTAGCACCCACCCCTCTCCTAGGAAAATGAGATATTTTAGGAAATATTAAAAGGGCAGAATATTTCTCCTAAAAGGGAGGCAGAAACTCATCACCACCCCAACCTTTGTCAATGGGCCATTAAGGCCTGGGCCAGTCTATTCTACATAACAAAAGATCTACCTCCTTCAGGCAGAGCCATAGTAGGAATTGCCCAAAGCCCTTTCATTACATCAGCACCCAGCAAGGCTCAACCAAGCCTGGGACATAGACAACCTACAAAGTTACCCCTGCATGGCCTCATGGGAGTCTGACAAGCAATCAGAATACAAGCTCAAATGCAAAGCCCAACAGAGGGTATAAATCTCCATCTCTCTCTCTCTCTCTCTCTCTCTCTCTCTCTCTCTCTCTCTCTCTCTCTCTCTCTCTCTCTCTCTCTCTCTCTCTCCCCCCCATGTGCATTTATTGCCCAAGATCTCAAACCACGTGGTCCTGTCCACCATTAAAAACCATCTTTCCAATCAGCCACCATGTTTCCAGTGTCTTTCTCCCCACTTGGAACTGAACCCAGAAGGACATTTCTTCTAACATGACTATTGTCACATCCCAATGGACATGTGATCAAAATGCAGGTGCTTGGCGACATGTATTTACTTGTATGAGGGTTGCAGCATCCCAGGGTCATTTGTGACTTTCCCAGCCAACTTCTGACAAGCAAAGTCAATGGGGATTCATTTAACAACATATATAACAACTGCAGTGTTTAGCTTAAAAGCCATGGCAAATGGGGTCGCAAAATCGGGCATGATTCACTTAAGATTTTCCTTGCTTGGAAAGAGAAATTCTGATCCCAGTTGTGGTCGTAAGTTGAGGACTGCCTGTATTTCAGCAGCCAAAGGCAAATCTATAACAGTCATTAACAGTCCCAGAGGGTGGCATTGTCAACTTTCCTTTTTCTTTTGTTTGTTGCAGAAAATCAGCAGGGTAATTCACTGCCGATTGAATCCATCTCATCCTTGGGGTGCCTGGGGATTGCAAACAAAGGCTAGGAAATTGGACCTCAGTTCAGAGTTTAGCAAACCCCTTTCCAACCAAGATATCCCCAGGGAATTAAATCTAGTGATATCCTCCGTTCTTTATTGGAATGTTTCTACCAAGCTGTGTGTTTATTTGAGAAACTTGCATACAAAACAGCATGCTTTTAAAAGCCGAATGCAAACATGTACATTAGTGCTAGCTGCATTTAAATAAAGTGTACGTCAGGGGGGAAAAAAACCACGCACACAAAGCAAACATTAATATTATTGAAATTGCGGACAAAGCTTCATAAATTGAGGAAATGTACGTCTCCAATCCAGCAGAGCTTTTAAAAACAAAATAACAGAGTTGGAAGGGACCTTGGAGGTCTTCTAGTCCAACCCGCTGCTCAGGCAGGAAACCCTATTGTCAAGTTTCCGAAAGATGCCCTAATTAATTCATGAGCCATGATCCAAACTTCAAAAGAAATATAGTCATTTATTAGGAGCACCATTCCGGCAATACTGGGATGCAGCTAGGACTGACCCTGCGTAGATTTACGTTCCCCTATGACCCTGTCTCTCCCCTCCTCTCTGCTCATGGCAACTTGAAAGCTTTGCAAGTTGACATCTATACCAGTGATGGCTAACCTTTTTTTTCCTTGGGTGCCAAAAGCGCATGCGTGTATGTGACAGTGCACGCACGTGTGCCTACACCCATAATGCAATGCCTCCAGCGTGCCCTGCCCCCCTGCACATGCACGTATGACCCCCCCATGTTTCCTTGCGCATGCGCATGTGATCCCCCCACTCCCCCACCACCCGTGGTCCCCCCCTCCATACATGTGTGTGCCTCCCTGGCCCATTTTTGGTCTCAGGAGGCTTCACGGAGGCCCTCCCTGTACCCCCCCGTGCATGCACGCATTTATTTATTTATTTACTTATTTATTTGTCCAATTTATATGCCACCCGCCCTGTGCATGCGCGTATTTATTTATTTATTTATTTATTTATTTATTTATTTATTTATTTGTCCAATTTATATGCCACCCTTCTCCGTAGACTCAGGGCGGCTTACAATGCATGATAGCAATAGCCTGCATACTTTTTTGTATATACCTGCTTATTAGGGCTTTCGGGGGGCCCCCAAGCGGTGTTGTTTTATACAAAGTTGGCTTATTGCCCCCACAATCCGGGTCCTCAAATTTACCTACCTCGAAAGGATGGAAGGCTGAGTCAACCTTGAGCCTGGTGAGATTTGAACTTGCACTAATTGCAGGCAGCTGGCAGCTAAGTGCTAGCACTTAACAGCACTTTAGTCCGCTGCACCACTGAGGCATAACCCCCGGCTCCCCGCACATGTGCGCGTGTCTCTGCAGACCAGTCAGTTGGCCGGCGGGAGGCATGCTTGCATACACAGTGGACCTGATCTAGGGTGACGTCTCGCGTGCCCGGAGAGATGGCTCCGCGTGCCACCTGTACCATAGGTTCGCCATCACGGCCCTATACCATTTCAGACAAAGCAGACAAAGAGACTTCGTGGAGGATAAAATAACGCAAAGGAATCGTAAATGAGATACATGGCACTGCCGTAGACTGGATGAGCAATCCGAAGCAAGAAGTGGTATCCTTTTGTTCTTTTGGGAGTTGGTTATGGTGGCTAGGGATTCTGGGAGTTGTGATCCCCACACATCTGGAGGGCAGTATGTTGGGGGTGGGAGTGGGGGGCCGGAAGATTTTCTTACGGCTGTTTGGTCCGGAACAGAGCAGCTGTTTTTTCATTAAGGTCATTTCTTCCTAAACATTTCACCGTGGTGATAACCCCTCTATCAATATTCTCCTTTCAGATGCCGGCTGTGTGTATCTGCTTTGTTTGAGCGTTGCCAGGTTGGTCTCCTTTGGGGGAAAAAGCAGCCTGAAGCTTTGATTCCTGGGTGGTAGCAGCGGAGGAAGGACAGTGTTTATTTCATCCGGATTTTAAAATGATGCATCTCATCCGTCGTGAGGAATCGGAAGCGCAGAGTCCTGTCTGAGAAGATTCATATGGAATCCTGAAACTGCATTTTGAATTAAGCACCGAAAGTCGTGTTTTGAAGTGCTGGGTGCATTTTTATAGTAATAAACAGCGGATTTTCTCCGCTTATCCCTTAGGACCGTGCTGAGATTTGACATGCTTTGATAAACACAGAAGGAGCCATTGTGCTCTATCTGTCTGGGCTACTCTGCAACATTTGTTAAAGCATTTGTTCAACTCGCTATGGGCCCACTTTGGCAACTGTGTGCCTCTTGTACAATGTTCCTTGGGAATTTCACCTGACCTGCTGATCCTTAGGAAGCCTTCAAAGAAACTCGCCCTCGTAGAAGCCGCTTCATAGAAAATTCCTCTCTGAAGAATCAAAGTTTGCTTCGGCGATTGTAAATTTTTGTTATTTTTGTTCCCAGAAGTTGGGATGACCCAAAACATCCTGCAAATTGACAAGAGTGGCATGTGGACAAACAGGCAAATGAAAGAGGGCACTTCCAGCCAAAAAAACAATTCAAGGTATTGTTTTTTTAACAGATGAACAGAGTTGGAAGGGACCTTGTAGGTCATCTAGTCCAACCTCCCCCAACAGACATTTTTGACAGATGGCAGTCCAGTCTCTTCTTGAAAGCCTTCAGTGATGAAGCTCTCACAACTTCTGAAGGCAACTTCTGTTCCATTGGTTTCATTGTTCTCACTGTCAGAAAATTTCTCCTTATTTCCAGATTGAATACTGCTATCATGTCTCCCCTGATCCTTCTCTTCACTAAGACTAGCCATGCCCAGTTCCTGTAACCATTCTTCATATGTTTTAGTCTCCAGTCCTCTAATTCAGGGGTGAAATGCTCCCGGTTTGGACCGGATCGCCCAATCCGGTAGCGATGGCTGTGAGTAGTTCAGAGAACCGGTAGCAAAAATCCCTGCGCCCCCCTCCCCATGCCCAGTTGAGCCGCGCGATCATCAGAGGCTGTTTTTTTAATTTTTAAAAGCATTTTTTCTACAACCTCTTCGGCCAAAAAAATGCTTTTAAAAGTTAAAAAAAAAAAAGCCTCTGATGATCGCGTGGCTCAGCTGGGATCGTCAGAGGCTTTTAAAAGCATTTTTTTCCTGCAACCTCTTCGGCTGAAAAAGTTGTAGAAAAAATGCTTCTAAAAGTTAAAAAAAAAATTGGCCATGCCCATCCAGTCACATTAACCCCCCCCCACCAAGCCACGCCCACAGAATCGATAATAACAAATTTTACATTTCACCACTTCCCTAATTGTCTTGGTTGCTCTTCTCTGCACTCTTTCTAGAGTCTCAACTTCTTTTTTATAGTGTGGGGACCAAAACTGGATGCAATATTCTAGGTGTGGTCTTACTAAGGATTGATAGAGTGGTATTATTACCTCACATGATCTTGATTGTATCCCTCTGTTAATGCAATTTAGGATTGCATTGGCTTTTTTGACTGCCACCGCGCACTGTTGGCTCATATTTAATTGGGTGTCCACTAAGACTTTTGTTTCTTATGTTGCAAATCCACCTGGACCAAACCAAGTCTGGAAGGAAAAAACAAAGAAACAAACATCTGATTTTGCCAGAAGCTGCCTTACAGCTTACTTTCTGGATTTGCCATTCAGTCTTGAGTCACTTTGGCAACTGCCTGAAAAGTTGCATCCTTTATATAACAGTTCTTCATGTTTGTATGTCAAAACCAAGTGAACCAGCATCTCCCTTCCTGAGAGACAGTCTCTTGCAATCCAAAACACCCAGGAGAGGGGAGGAAACCCGCTCAAATAGATTGATATTCTACCCAGACAACAGTTAAATATCTCCTAATTACGGGCAAAATTAGGATGCTTAGATAGAAGAGCATTCAAAGCCACAGCCTCAGACCTCCAGCTCTTTGCATATGAATGGCTCTGCCAAGAAAGTATCCTGTTAGTAACAAATAACAGCCTTGCTTTCCTCTGGTCCATCAGTTAGCCTGTCAAGTGGAATCAACAGAGAGGGAGGGGGGAACTCTTGGCAAAAAAGGAGCGCGAGAAACGGACCACATAGATTGTCTCTATTGCTTCCCTCTCGCCTTCCCTCCCTGCGTCCTTTTTGGAAATCGGCTCTGTTGACAAACACAGTTAATAGCTTGCACATGGTGTGATGGATCTGAAGTTCGGAGGAACAATGAAGATCTTGAGAAATTACGACTGGAATCACTATTTTTCTTGGCAGGAGGCCTGTTGTAGTCTCAGCCTGGTATGAATCAGCAAGGCCTTCCTGAAGTCAGGAGGGCTAAACTGGTGACAAAACACTGATGGTGCAAGCCAGAATATCCAAAAGTAAAAAGACAGCATTCTTTCTTTTGGAACAGGAAACTCTCCGTTGCTCCTATTTTTAACTACAAAGTGGCTGTTGTGAAAAGTGTATGAGGTTGGTTTTCCATTCCTATATCTGGGCACTGTTGAATTAGAGCTTTAACATTATATGATCGTGTTGGATGGACACCAGTCTTGATAAAACACCATAGATGGACACCCTTTGACTCTTGAATTAAGTTCTTAAGCTCTTGACCTAATTCCTAAACCTCTCTTTATAACAGAATAACAGAATTCAGAATAGGTTCGCCGTGATGGTGAACCTATGGCATGGGTGCCAGAGGTGGAATGCAGAGCCCTCTCTGTGGGCACGTGCACCATTGCCAGCTGCTCTTCTGGTTTCTGGCGTGCACAAGTGCACCATCCAGCTGGCCTTAGTGGACTCTGGCACGCCGGAAAATGGCCTGAAGTGGGCAGAGCCTCACTGTTGTGGCCCATCAGCGGCCTGTGCAGTTAGTAGCCTATTTCCGACAGCGAGGAGGCTGGTGTGGTGCTGCGCCAGCACCCTGTGCAGCTGGCGCTCGAGTCAGACAGTGAGGAGACTGGAGAAGATGTGGTGCCAGAGGTGGAGATTCAGTCAGGGCCTTCAGAACCTCCAGAAGCTCCCATAAGTGAAGAGGAAGAAGAGGAGGAGCCTCTTCTCGATGCAGGAGCGTGCAGAGCTGTTAAAAGGCAGGAGTGGCTCCTCAGGAGGAGGTCTCCTCGAGAGTAAGGCTTGAGGCTAATTGGCCACTCCCCTAGCCTATTTAAGGAAGGACGACGACTGATGCAATTTGCAGGAAACAACTTCGTTCATATTTCGTCGCGTCTTGATTTCAGAAACGTTTGATTCGGCTCTTGTTTCTTTCTTGTCAGTTTTCCTGCAAATTGCTTCTGGGCATTCTGCCAACCACAGTAAGATTATGGTTATCTGAAATACTGTGCCTCAGAATTGAGTTATTATTCTTTGGATTCTTGTTGGCTGTTAATGAAGTTAAATTAACAGCCCTTGTTCAGAAAAGACTGATTTAAACTGTACTTGTGTTTGAACAACTACTAAGAAAGCTCATTAGTAGTCCTTAATTAGTAAACTAAGGTTTGTACGGACTTTTTGTGTCCGTAGCTGGGGCAGAACACTCCCACTGCCGCTGCTACCGGTTCGTCTGACTACTGGTCTCAACATCTTTTTTATAATATGGTGACCAAAACTGATGCAGTATTCTAAGTGTGATCTTACAAAACAATACTAGTACTTCATGTGATTTTGATTCTATCCCACTGTTAATGCAAAAGGATGAAATGCTGCTGTCTCTTCTGATGAATCCTTTTAGTCAAGGCAGGTGCTCTGATTCTCGGTCAGTGAATTTCTTAACCAGGCTGATTCCAACAAACTTACCCAAAGCCTCTGGATCAGTGGACATGCTGCTTCTGTGGTACGTGTATACTTCCACTCCTTGCTCTGCAACATTTCAAACCCGGATGGGCCCGCCACACAGAAGCTAGTTGCGTAAAAAAGTTTGTTTTGATACACAGATGTTTTGACGAACATCAAAGGGGAACCCAAAGGAAACGTTCAGCAGAATTTCTCCTTCTTTCCCTCCTTTGTGAAATTTGGCAGGACACCCTGAACCTCATGGTTGGGGTGAATTAAACCAGCACCTGCTCAAAACACCAACATCATCCACTTCCTCCATTTTCTTCCCTTTCACGTTACGGACTTTGCTGGCTAGAGATTCCTTCTGAGTTTTTCGCCCTCAGATGATTTCCACTGAGCTTTATTTTATCTACTTATCGCACTCTTGTCTTTACTATGCACTAGAAGTACCATATTTTTCAGAATATAAGATGCACCTTTTTCCCCCCAAAAGAGGGTGAAAATCTGGGTGCGTCTTATACTCCGAATGTAGCCCCACCCAGCTTCTCAAACGGAAGTTTCAGAGGCTGAAAAAAGCATCAGAAATGAAGCTTCAGAAAAAAAGTCCCCAAACAGAGCTTCAGAGGCTTTTATTCTGTTTCGGAGGCTTTCAGAGGCAGAAAAGAAAGTTTTTTCTGAAACGGAGTTTCAGAAGTTTCAGAGGCAGAAAAAAAAGCAAAAAAAAAAAAAAAAGCAAGGCACAGAGCTCACAACCAAGGAACTGTTGCTAAAATTCACCTCTGGGAACAGCTGATTGAGGGTATTCCGGGAGGCCGATCCATCTGCCAATCAGCTGTTTTCTTATTTTTCTCCCCCAAAATTAAGGTACGTCTTATACTCCAATGCGTCCGAAAAATACGGTAGTAGAAAATAAGAGAAAACCAAGAAAAAATAGTTATTTAAATACTGTTGTCAAGGTTCTGACCAATGCCCTAATAAAATTAAGACCCTCAAGCCATTTAGCAAGAAAAATCCAGTTGTTTATTAGGAGCATCAGGTCGGCACAACCTAGGTGAAGCCAGCTCTGGTTTCACCGAATTTGCGCCTTGCCTCTGACCCTGTTTCCCCCTCCCCCCAGAGTATGTCATCAGTCACATTCCCCAATGAAGCAATTTTGCGGATGTAGAAGTCACTCCCTCCAGCTGTTGCTAGTCTCCGTGGAGATGGCCTTGACTTCGGCTGGCTAGGCTGTGTCTTGTTTTGACTGAGGTGTGAATTCCTTGGTGCAGCTGCGAAGCATGATTCCCATCCTCCTGCCTATGGCAACTCGGGAGCAGGTCGGGAAAGCTTCGCGAGTTGACAACTGTATTGTTTAGGAAATCAAGGTGGCATATGTAACACTTCCTCCTCCTGTCCTTCCACATAACAACAACCCTGTAAAGTAGATGGGGCTAAAAGTGGCTGAACAAACTCATTCAGTGAGCTTTCGTGATAAGAGTGGATGTGACCATTGGAAGTCCACAACCACACTGTCAACTTGCAAAGCTTTCAAGTTGCCATGAGCAGGGGGGAGGGAGAACTAAAGTGAATTCCATACATTTTTCCTGACCGCAGTCAGAAGGAGGGTGTTAGGTTTCACAGCCAGCCAAAGTGGTTAATTGGAGAATGTGATTTATGACATGGCCAGAGAGGAGGGGAGAGACAGGGTCATGGGGGAACGTAAATCTATGTGGGATCAGTCCTAACTGCATCCGAGTATTGCCAGAATGTTACTCCTAATAAATGACTGTATTTCCTTTGAAGTTTGGATCATGGCTCATGAATTAATTAGGGCATCTTTCAGAAACTTGACACACACATTGGTATAACACAGTGGTGAAATTCAAATTATTTTTACTACTGGTTCTGTAGGCATGGCTTGGTGGGCATGGTGTGGCTTGGTGGACATGGTAGGGGAAGGATACTACAAAATCCCCATTCCCTCTCCACTCCTGGGGGACGGATATTGCAAAATCTCCATTCCCACCTCAATCTGGGGCCACCCAGAAGTGGCATTTGCCAGTTCTCTAAACTACTCAAAATTTCCGCTACCGGTTCTCCAGAACCAGTCAGAACTTGCTGGATTTCACCCCTGGTATAACAACATTACAGGCACTCTTCAACTAACAATCATTTGTTTAGCAACAATTCCAAGTTATAGGATCCAATCTGGGTCAGTCACAGAGATCAGAGTTTTAGTTTTCCAACCTTTTGGACTCATGCTTGAGCCCATCCTCAGGGAACTTCTCTCTACTGGAATGTGTGCTTTGGGCTATTCTATGCATAGTATTTATGTGGTGCCTGATTGGGTGTGGCTTATTATTGGAGTATTGATGGCCAGCTATTATGCCATTAGGTGTTGTATACATGTGCTGCTAAATCCTCGGCTCCTAAACTGGTAGTAAATCAGCATTCCTGTTGATTGATAAAGGGCCCGTTTCTCAGGCTTCAATCATTTCCCTGGCTATCTTTGTACCTGCTCTGCCAACAATCTTAGTAGCTGAATCTTAATTGCTGCAATTTTACCAAGACTTTGTAACAAGTGCCCTACCCATGGGTGGATGGACCATGATAAAAAATAAATATGTGATGTGTTTCATGTCACCTTTTCCATTGCAGAATTTTTGCCATGCACTAACTAATACTGTGTGACTAATGTTTCACATATTTCAAAAGGTCTAAGCCCCAGAGCTCACTGTAACAGCATTGCCAAAAAGGCATTAAGAGTTATTAACTTAATTTTGCGAAGCTTCTTCTCCGGTAACATTGTACTGCAAACCAGAACATACAAAACCTATGCCAGACCAATTCTCAAATACAACTCATCTGCCTGGAATCCACACTGTATAATGGACATTAATACAATTGAGCGAGTCCAGAGGTATTTCACGAGAAGAGTACTCCACTCCTCTGCTCTCAATAGAACCCCTTATGCCACCAGGCTTGAAACTTTGGACCTGGACAACTTAGAACTATGCCGCCTACGGTCTGACCTAAGCTTACTACACAAAATTGTCTGCTACAATGTCCTACCTGTCAATGACTACTTCAGCTTCAACCGCAATAATACATGGGCAAACAATAGATACAAACTCAAAGTAAACTGCTCCAAACTCGATTGCAGAAAATACGACTTCAGTAACAGAGTGGTCAATGCCTGGAATGCACTACCTGACTCTGTGGTTTCTTCCCCAAACCCCCAAAACTTTAACCTTAGACTGTCTACTGTTGACCTCACCCCATTCCTAAGAGGTCTTTAAGGGGCGTGCATAAGCGCACCAGCGTGCCTACCATCCCTGTCCTACTGTCCCCATTTATTCGTACTCATTTATTATGTATATACTTATACCTGTTTATACTTATATGTTTATGTTATGTTCATACTTATACTTGTTTTCTCATATACGCTTGACAAACTAAATAAATAAAATAATAAATAAATAAAATGAGTGAACGCCTTATTTATCTCATTCATTATTGTGTGCATATGGCTTCCAGGCGTGACAGGAGAACTGAACCTGAGACCTTTTGCGTACCAGGCAGATGCTTAACCACAAGTCTTTGATCTGGACCTTCTCCTTTCTTAGCTTCCTAAATCTGGAATCCCTCAAGAATTAGAACACAGCAAAGATTTCATTTGATGTGTAATAGCCAAATATGCAATTCCTGGTTGAAGATATGAAGGAAGAACCCTAACAGCAGTCTGTAAGCATAATCTGCAGCATATTTTATAAACCCTTGTAACCAGATCTCTGTGTGTTTTTATAACTGATCAAGGTCTTGTTGAAACAGATGGTTTCTCCCAACCAGAAATCTTGTGTGTGTGTGGCAGAAGGGCACAATCATGCTTAAATTAACTTTTTCATTTTTAAAGTAACATGAGCAAAATAAAATTAAATCACAATACATTTAATATATCAGCTGATTGTCAATCATCTCAGGGTGTTTATTGGTCAAAGCTATGGGAACCTGGACTTCCATGGATTTTGTATTTAGTAATCCATCTGTAATTCTGCCTTTGTATGTGAGAAAGTCCAATTTCTAGCTGTTCTCCCTTTTAAATTAAAAACTCTGTTTGTGTTGTGGCTCCGTTACCTGAGCCTGTGTCATCGGCAGGAGAGGACTCCAAGAGTGAAGAAGAGGAGTTGGCAAGGCCTCCCTCTCCAGGACCCTCCTCTCTGGCAATGCCTTCGGTGTCCGTCAAAGGGCAAGAGATAGGGCTGGGGCCAAGAACATCCACGCAGCCACAGATGGACAGTGATGAGGGTAATGAGTCTTGGCTGGATCCACGCCAGCGTCGCAGAGATAAGCGCGTGCAACAGAAGAAAAGGCGTGCCCGAGATTAGGCTGAGTCACTGGACCACACCCCACAGGATATAAAAGGGAGCGTGGTGGCCAGTCAAACCTTGTGACGAATAAAGCTGAAAGCTTCCATGCCATTCTGCATTGCCGGACTTTTGCTATAAGACTTAGCTGGATTATCTCTGGACTTGATTACCTCCATAATTATTGAGCTGTTTCTTTTGATGTATCAGAAGTGGGGAGAAGTTATCTCTCCTCTTCGTAAATAATAAACTCTTGGCAGGCAGCCACTAGGTTGTTGCCAAGTTCCGTTATCTTAAGGAAAAGGATTTTGCCGGCTGGTTTGGTCTTTAACTCTTGAACGTCTGTTGGTGTGTGTGCGTGTGGTTGGGGACAGAACAGTTTGTAACAAAGAAACTTAGATTATTTCAGAGAACTTCTGTAGGTCGTGCATGAACTATTCTCCCATTATCCTCCCATTTCTCATCTTAAAAAAAATAATTCTTATCTTGAGCAAGAACAAATGCTGGAGGAATGATGAGGCTTCCATTAGTTTCTAGCTAAGGCATCCGAGTTCTTTCTAGCTTTTCTCACAAGGACAAGTAATATTTAACAGAATAAGAGAGCTGGAAGGGATCTTGGAGGTCTTCTAGTCCAACCCCCTACTCAAGCAGAAGAACCTATAATAATGGTTGTCCAATCTCTTGTTAAAAACCTCCAGTGTTGGAGCATCTACAACTTCTGGAGCAGGGGTGAAATGCTACCGGTTCAGTCCGGTTCGGCTGAATCGGTAGTGATGGTGGCGGGTGGTTCGGAAAACCGGTAGCAATGGCAATGCGAGGCTCTGCCCACCTACCTGGTCGTCATTACTTCCTGGTTTTAACCAGGAAGTAACCTGGTTTTTACCCTCTGTGCATGCGCAGAAGGTTTGCACATACGCAGAGGGTCCACACTTGCATGTGATGTGCACACAGGGCGTGTGCACTTCCGAACCGGTAGGGAAGGTAATTAGATTTCATCCCTGTTCTGGAGGCAAACTGTTCCTCTGGTTAATTGTCCTCACTGTCAGGAAATTTCTCCTTAGTTCTAGGTTGGTTCTAGACATGGACATGGTTCCATATCCTAAACTGAAGAATGTATCTCTGTGTTGGATGGATTCCTTATTGCAATTACTTCTCTCCTACATGTACAAACCATGAAAAAGTTTGGGCTATAAAGATCTATGAAAATGAAGGTGAGGGTGTTACGTTTTTGTGGTTCCCACTTCTGTTGTCCTGTGTCGTAATTACAAAGGAGTTCCTAACACGATCAGTTCGCTTGCATTGTCCTTTCTTGAGAATTGAGATGGCCTAGAAATGCCACATAAATAAATGTATATAGAATGGATTGGATAACAGCAGCAACCACTTTCAAGGGGGAAATTAAAAAATCAATCACCAACCAACATTTCTCCATTGAAAGGGATGCAAATTGAGTAATAATTCGACCATTAGTAAAATTGCTTATTGTATTTTTAAACAAATATAAATTAAACCATTAAAAATGAAGCATAATTTAGAAGCATGTTTTTCATTTTTTGGTGATGCATCTGTCCAATCTTTCCTCCTCCCTTTCAAAGCACAGATGTTTCCAACATTCTAGTTTGGCCCTCACCTCTTTCCACCTGCTTCCTCTCACAGTTCCTGCCAATAAAACATTCACCAACACTCTGTACTAAAAGCTTGACATAAAGCAGGTTCTGAAAACACGCTGTGATGTTTCTGGTGTACTCTTTCTCCCACATAACTCCATAAAGTTCTAGACTATGTTCTACTCATACCCACTCAAGAGTTTAGATGTTTTCCTGAACTGTGGACATCTGTAAGCAGTAAAACAGTCTCATTTGTCAGTTGTAGCAAAGTTTGCTTCCATTCTCTAGGACAATGGTCTCCAAACTTTCCAGCTTTGCAGACCAGCGATGATGAGAGAAGGGATGTTTCTGCGTGAATGATGGGCACACGCATATTTGCCTGCTGTCAGCGTTTTGAGTAACACACCCATTGAAAGCAGAACTCCGAGGCAGGTAGATTCCTCAAAGAACACATTTATCTACGGGACCGCCTACTACCACCAACAGCCTCCCACCGACCAGTACGCTCCCACAGAGAAGGGCTCCTCCAGGTGCCGTCGGCCAAACAATGTCGGCTGTCGGCCCCTAGGGGGAGAGCCTTCTCTGTGGGGGCACCGACGATCTGGAATGAGCTCCCCCCAGAGATACGGAGGATCCCGGATCTGCGCACCTTCCGCCGCGAGTTGAAGACGCTTTTATTTCATCAAGCGGGCCTCGCCTAAATCTTCTCCCTTTTAAATGTAAATTTTAAATTTTTAATGTATTTTAAAACTAGGGGTATTTTAAATTATGGGTATTAATTCAGCCAAATTTATTTAATTCATTTTTATTCGATTTTAAATTTTATATATTTATGTGTTTTATTTCATGGCTGTACACCGCCCTGAGTCCTTCGGGAGTAGGGTGGTATAGAAATTCGATAAATAAAAATAAAAAAAATAAAAAAATTGGATACATCCAGGGGTGGGCTTCAAAAATTTTAGCAAGGGGTTCTCTGCCAAGTTGCTGGGTGGGCGTGGCCATGGTGGGCATGGCCTAGTTGGCTTCCTGCACCACAGCGGGGTGGTGGTGACGTTTTTGCCCTCCCTGGGCTCTGGAGGCTTTCCTCAAGCCTCCGGGAGGGCGAAAACAGCCTCCCCAGGCTCTGGAGGCCCTCTGGAGGCTGGAAACGGCCCCGTTTCCGGCCTTCCCGAACTTCTGGTAGGCCCATTTTTGCCCTCCCCGAGCCTCTGTACATGCCCTGCGCTTACCTGCATCCAAAATGGGCTGCATGGTGAGATCATCCTTGGTTTCAGAGTGAGATTCCATCAGTACGCTGACGACATTCAGCTGTACATCTCCACTCCGAACCACCCCAATGATGCCCTTGACGTGATGTCCCGGTGCCTGGAGGCCCAGAGGATCTGGATGGGGAGAAACAGGCTCAAACTCAACCCCTCCAAGACTGGCTGTGGCTTCCGACGTCCCGGTATAGTCAGTTGGCGCCATCGCTGACTATTGGGGTGAGATCTTGGCCCCCACAGAGAGGGCTCGCAACTTGGGTGTTCTCCTGGATGCACGGCTGTCTTTGGAAGAACACATGACAGCCGTGGCCAGGGGATCTTTCTATCAGGTTCACCTGATGTACCAGTTGCGTCCCTTTCTGGACCGGGATGCCCTGCGCACAGTCACTCATGCCCTCGTCACATCCCGTCTGGACTACTGCAATGCTCTCTACATGGGGCTCCCCTTGAAGAGCACTCGAAGGCTCCAGCTGGTCCAGAATGCAGCCGAGCGGGTGGTTATGGGTGCGACTCGACGCGCCCATGTAACACCCCTCCTGCGTGAATTGCACTGGCTCCCATTGGTCTTCCGAGTGCAATTCAAAGTGTTGGTCACCACCTTTAAAGCGCTCCATGGCTTAGGACCGGGATACATACAAGACCGCCTTCTGCCATCAACAAGCTCCCACCGGCCAATACGCTCCCATAGAGAGGGGCTCCACAGGGTGCCGTTGGCCAAACAATGCTGACTGGCGACACCCAGGGGGACAGCCTTCTCTGTGGGGGCACCAGCCCTTTGGAATGAGCTGCCCCTAGAGCTTCGTCTTAGCCCCGACCTGTGTACTTTTCGCCGTGCCCTAAAGACCTTCCTGTTTCAGCAAGCCGGAGTGGCCTAATATGAATTTTAAGTGGGTGTATGTTTGTTTTAATTGAGGGCCAAATTGCATATATTTGTTTTAATTGGTTTTAAATTTTATAAATTCATGTGTTTTAATGTGGCTGTACACCGCCCTGATTCCCCTGGGAGAAGGTATAGAAATCCAATAAACTCAAACTCAAACGCCTTCAGAACAGGGGTGGGTTCTAAATTTTTTTACTACCGGTTCTGTGGGCGTGGCTTATTTTGTGGGCATTGCTTGATGGTCATGTGACAATTATTTAGGATTTAGCAGAGGTACTGGTCTACCAGGCTTTTAACTGCTTGCAGAACTGTACCAGTCTACCGATTTATTTTTTGCAGGCACTGGTCTACTCATGTATTTTTGCAGGCACTGATCTACTCATGTATTTTTGCAGGCACTGGTCTACTCATTTGTTTTCTTTTAACACTGATCAGCTGTAGGGCGGCCCTTTGAAGCCCCTTGGCGAGAGTTTAAACAGTTTTTTTCCCTCTAGCCATCAGTTGGGACTCAGGAGGCAGCAATAGATTGGGAGTGGGGCCAAATAAAAGGTAAGAATAATGCAGGGGGTGTGGGTGCGGGGGGTGGGGGTGGGGGCACCAAGGGCGGGGTAGCAGTGACGATATGACAGTGACGTTATATTGTCACTGCTACCGGATCGGGAGAACCAGGCCGAACCGGGAGGAACTCACCACTGCTTCAGAAGTTGTGAATGCTCCAACACTGGATGTTTTTAAGAAGATGTTGGATAACCATTTGTCTGAAGTGGTGTAGGGTTTCCTGCCTAAGCAGGGGGTTGGACTAGAAGACCTCCAAATTCCCTTCCAGTTCTGCCGGTTCTGTGGGTGTGGTGGCTTGGTGGGCATGGCATGGCTTGGTGGGCGTGGCTTGGTGGGTGTGGCGTGGGAAGGATACTGTAAAATCTCCATTCCCACCCCACTCCAGGGGAAGGATACTGTAAAATCCCCATTCCCTCCTGATCAGCTGGGACTTGGGAGGCAGAGAATAGATGGAGGCAGGGCCAGTCAGAATTTTTACTACTGGTTCTCCGAACTACTCAAAATTTTTACTACCAGTTCTCCAGAACTGGTCAGAACCTGCTGAAACCCACCTCTGCTCAGTTCCATTTCCGCAAGCACTGTGCACGCATGCCTGCTGCTCGTGCAAGTGTGGATGTGCATTCACCGTTTCCGTGGCCCCGTGAGGGCCCAAACCCCTCACGGATGGAAAGACTGGTCTAGGACTGTGAACAGACTGTTCTAGACCAGCGTTTCTCAACCTTGGCAACTTTAAAATGTGTGGACCTCAACTCCCAGAATTCTCCAACACAGTGTGCCTGGCTGGGGGATTCTGGGAGTTGAAGTCCACACATCACAAAGTTGCCAAGGTTGAGAAATATGAATATAGATTCGGAACTGCAGGCTAGACCGGGAAGTCAAAAAATATCCCAGAAAGAAGCGCAACAATCATTCCCACGCTGTTGTCAAAACAACTGCATGAACTCAAAACTAAAGCAGACTTTCCTTTTTTAATATGGTTACACTCCAGCTGTATAGTATTCTTGCTTCCTTCTGTAGCATTAAGAAAAATATAACTTGAAAGGGGATTAGATCAGGAGATCACATGACCCCTTCCTGCAAAACTGTGTAAGCTCATCAATACATGAAAATACAACATTAATGAAATGCAAAGAATGAATATAATAGCACAGTCTGAAAGCAGGATAAAAATAATGGGGAAAGATTGCATTAATTAATGTAAGCGATGGCATGATGCAACCATGGTGATAAGAGCCAGAGTAGTATAATGTAGTTTTAAAAAAAGGTTAAAGGTCAATACAATCATAGTCTGCATGCATAGACGAATAGTATCAAGGTCACATGAAGTGTTAGTATTGCTTTTTACTGTTTTTGGTAAGATCATACTTAGAATACTGCATCCATCATTTAAAAAAAAAAAAAGACATGAGACCAGGGGTGAAATCCAGCAGGTTCTGACAGGTTCTGGAGAACCGGTAGCGGAAATTTTGAGCAGTTCAGAGAACCAGCAAATACCACCTCTGGCTGGCCCCAGAGTGAGGTGGGAATGCAGATTTTGCAGTATCCTTCCCCTGGAGTGGGGTGGGAATGGAGATTTGGTAGTATCTTTCCCCTGCCATGCCCACCAAGCCACGCCCATCAAGACATGCCCACAGAACCGGTAGGAAAAAAAATTGAATTTCACCACTGCATGAGACTTTTTCAGAGTAAAGGAACAAAGATGATTAGGGGGCTGGAGGTTAAATCATATGAAGAACAATTGCAGGAACTGGGCATGGCTAGTTTAGTGAAGAGAAGGACCAGGGGAGACATGATAGCCATGTTCCAATATTTGAGGGGCTGTCACAGAGAAGAGGGGGTCAACCTATTCTCCAAAGCACCAGAATGCAGGACAGAAAGTAATGGATGAAAACTAATCAAGGAGAGAAGCAATCTAGAACTAAAGAACAATTTCCTGACAGTGAGAACAATGAATCAGTGGAATAACTTGCATCCAGAAGTCGTGGATGCTCCATCACTGAAGGTTTTTAAGAAGAAATTGGACAGCCATTTGTCCAGAATGCTATAGAGTTTTCTGCTTGAGCAAGGGGTTGGATTAGAAGATATTCAAAGTCCTTTCCAATTCTGTATTCTGTAACCTGTGGTGGTTAAGGCAGTATTTCCCAATTTTTCACATTTAAGAAGTGTGGACTTCAACTTCTGGAATTCTCCTTCCAGCAAACTGTTATGGAATGTTGAAAATGAATATGAAATGACCACAGCAGTAGTTTAGCTGGGCAGTGGCAGCCAGTAGCAATGACGCAGCCACAACTTCTCAGATTTCATTCTCTCTGGAGTTTCGGGTCCCAGTTTTGGACACTGTCAGATGTAAATGCCTTATTCCCTAATGTGTAAATAATGTATATATGGGATATCAGGGGTTAACTTATTCTTTGACTCTTAATGTATTCATAATTCACCACTCCCACTCTTGGCTCCACCCTTTGTATATATAAGGAGCCACCTTCACCATTTTCTTTGCTTCTATCTGTGAATATTCAGTGAATATAGAATGCCTATTATAATTAAAGAGAAATATATTTAAACCTCTAACTCTCATTATTATTATTGAGTCTGATCCTGAAAATATTGCAACAAACTGGTAGCAGAGGATGGTTAATTGACTCAATAAATACCTAAAAATGTATAAGAAAGATAGGCCCAACACCAGGGCCTACAGCAAAGAAATAGAAACTGAACAAGAAATAATCAACGAATCCACAAACGCGATTTCAAGAGAATCCGGAGAATACACCACTGAAGAAGAAGAATTAATAAATGAAAATGATGGCCAGGAGGAAATCGAAATAGAAAATAACGAACTCAGGTCAGAGATATTGAAGTTATTAAAAAGCCAGAAGAATGATGAAAGCCTCATCGCGAACCTCCAAGAAATGCTGAAGAACAGCGGAGCAGCGAGAGAGAAAAACATCGCTAAAGAGAAACCCAAAGACCAAAAAACTGTGAGTGATATGACTACAGAGAAAGTCGTTATGAAAAAGAAAAAATGTGATCCCGCGCGAAATTTTGAATGGCAGCCATCTTGGTTTCAACAAGCCTCCAAAGTGAGCGAAGCAGAGCCAATCAAAATGCTCAGTTCAAAATTTCTGGCGCGAAAAACGTTATCAGACAACGAAAGTGAAAAGGAGGATTCAAACTCTTCGGAAGAGCCAGAATCAGAAAATGAAGACGACTTAACGAAATCCCAAGTAAAGTCAGCAATGAAGACGCTTTTTGCTGCATTTGGGCCAAAATTAAAAATTTCCAAAGCGCCAACGAAGAAGCAAGCGAACAAGCCGATACTTCAAGACATGCACGCTCCCATCCTGACTTCGAGAGCGACGACGCCCGAGCCCAGAGAGCCATGTCGATTCCGCCCTACACCGCAAACCGAAGCAAGTGCCAACGCACCCAAAAGAAAGAGAAGAACAGTCGCCGCCATCAGAACTCCTAAGACCGAGCCAGAGACTGACTCGTCTGAAGAGGAGCGGAGCGAGCGAGCTACAATGGAGAGAACCTTCCACGACGACGCCAAAGAAGAAATGAACAACGCGCATGTGCGAAACTACGTAGACGGTCCGGAAAGACTTGAACTGGCCAGAGAACCGCGCAGACTCGTTGCGAGCATCCCCATGCCGTTTTGCAATTTCCTACACTTGCGAGACCACGGACTACCTCAGGTTGTAAGTAATGGACAAAATAATGTGGGAAACTTACCCAGTGACTTCCCAAAACTTAGGGTTGATGGCATTAATTTGCAAGAATGGTATCAACAGCTCCAGGTTGTCTTTATGAAAGAAAATTTACTATTTTTTATCACTAGTCCCCCAAGAAGACCTTGGACTTTAAAAATAGATTGTTTACACCATAAGGCATTTTTCTTAATAATATCTAGCGTGTCTCCTGCAATGTATCATAGCATCAAACCAAATCTAACTGTTTCAGAAATAATTCAATGCATGTTTAATTTGTTTCACAGCGATAGTGTAGCTACCACCACAAGAATGTCTAAGGACTTCTTTTCTTCCAGAGTAAAACCAGGGGTTTCCATAAGTGAGCATTTAATATCTTTAAACAAAATAAGAGCTGAACTGCATTTGAGGGGGGAAGTGATTTCAGATCAAACAATGAAAAGTGTTATTATCAACTCACTTGATTCATCATGGGATAGTTTTATGTCACACTTAGACACCATCAATCTAGGATATTTATCAATAGAAAGTCTGTCTAACAAATTGATAGCAGAAGACAATTCAAGAAAAAATCGTTATAGCAATCACACAGAACACAAATCTTTTAGGAAGGTAGTTTTCCAAGAAAAATATAATGAAACTTTTAAATGCCACAATTGTGGGTCCAGGGAACACAATAGAAGAGATTGTCCCAAAATTTCAAAGGAAAGACATAGGTCAGAATATAGGAATAAATACAATTATAGACAGTCTTCCACAGATAGACATAAATATAGAAGCCCACCAAATTACAGAGAAAGTAGAGGGGGCAGAGAAAATTCAAAAGAGAGAAAATCTGGTTCACTGAATGGACTAAATAAACAAGACAGCACTAAAACGCAACAAAATGAGAACAATAATTGGCTTATTGATTCTGGGGCAACTAATCACACCACTAATAACAAAAATATATTGTCTTCATTTACAGAAGATAAGTTTGTAATAAAGGTAGCTAATCAAGAAAAAGTTCAAGTATTAGGCAGAGGGAATGTGACCTTGCCTGGTCTAGGAAAAATAGAGGGGGTATTGTTAATACCAGAAATACCTCATAACATACTAAGTGCCATAAAACTAAGCAGAGATTCTGACATCAATATAGTTTTCTCAAAGGGAAAAGCAACTTTAGAGAAGAATAAAACAAATGTAGGCACTGTGATGATTAAAGGAGGCCTACCCTATCTGATAACAAAAGAAAGATGGTTACATAACATTGATTCAAATATGGAAGATTGTATTGAGGCAGATGATGAAAATATTAGTAACAGTGACAATGATGAATGTAAAATATCTCATGATCACACAGATACACACAATGAGAAGAAACCAAAAATAGGTAAACCAATTCATGACGAGTGTGCTCATATCTTACATAGGAAGTTAGGACATGCAAGTTTTCCTGTAGTACAAAAAATGACTGAACACGCAGAAGGTGTCAAAATAAAAAATTGTGAAAATTATTTGGAATGCTCAGTATGTAAATCTACTAAACTAAAAACTAGTCCCAGGCCAAAAAAATCCACCAGATCAACTAACAAAATTTTTGACTTAGTACACATGGACTTAGTTGGCCCATTAACTCCATCAATCACTTATAGAAAACGTTACTTCCTAACAATAGTAGACGATTACAGTCGCTATGGTTTTGTTTACACATTAAAACACAAGGATGAAACCTTTCAAAAATTTAAGGAATTTTACAAACGTATAGAAACACAACATAATATCAGAATAAAACAAATTATGACAGATAGGGGATGTGAATTCATGTCTAAAGAATTCTCCCAATGGTTAAAGGATAGAGGAATGCTACATTACACGTCTAGTCCATTTTCTGCGTTCCAGAACGGGATTGCAGAGAGAAAGAATTCCACATTGCAAACCATGATTAGGTGCACATTAGAGGATGCTGGTTTAGGCAAACAATTTTGGTCAGAAGCCTTACATTATTCAAATTACACTCAAAATAGAACCTGGTCCAGTATTGTGAATAAGACACCATATGAGGTGATGTATAATAGGAAACCAAAATTAGCACACATGCACATATTTGGGGTCACTGCAGACGTACACATACCTAAACAGTTGAGAAGAAAGGGAGAAAACGTATCCAGAAGACTAAGATTTATGGGATATGAAACTGGCACCAAAGGGTACAGATTCATTGATAATAATAACAAATTTATAGTTTCCAGAACAGCTGTGTTCCATGAACAGGCCAACTGGTCTAAATTACATCTTAATGAAATATTTCCAAATAAATGCAAAGATACAAAATCTCGTGAGGAAGGGACAATAGAAAATCAAAATATCAACAAAAATAAAAACAAAACCAAAACATGGACAAATAGTCAACACAAAATAAAGACAGACACATTAACAAAAAAGGAAGCAAGATATTTGCATGACTACCATAGCAAACCTGAAAGAGCTATTAGGAACAACAGAAATCAAATACCAAATAAATACAGAGATTACATAATGCATATGGATGGTGAACAAATAACACCTAATACATATGAGGAAGTATTAAAACTCCCTCGTGAAGAAAAGGAAAAATGGGAACTAGCTATGAAAAAAGAGATGGAAAGTTTGCAAGGATTAAATGTATTCACACCTGCGATTGCACCTAAAGATAAAACAATTATTGGTACCAGGTGGATTTATAAAATTAAGAACCTAGAAGGAGGCAATACCCTATACAAAGCTAGATTGGTTGCACAAGGTTATGCACAAAAATATCCGGAGGACTATACTGACACGTACTCCCCCACAGTAAGAACAGAGAGTGTTAAAACAGCTCTAGTAGTAGCATCCGCACTCAATCTTGATGTATTTCAATATGACATACAGACTGCGTATCTACACGCAAAACTAGATAAGGAAATATATGTAAGAGCACCTCACAGTCAGTACACTAATAAAAATGAAATTTGGCTATTGAACAAGAGTTTATACGGATTAAAGCAATCTGGCAAAAGATGGTACGATTGCTTGGTAAAAGTACTTAAGACCATGGATTTCAACGCTACCACTGCTGATAACTGTTTCTTTGTCAAAAAGAGTGATGATTACATTGAATTTGTATTGATTTATGTAGATGATATTTTATATATAGGAAAACACAAAGAGAGAAGAGAAATCTTTGTAAACAAGCTAAATGAACATTTCTCGTTGAAATCTCTAGGTAAAGTAAACAAATACCTTGGTGTACAAATTAACAAAACTAAAAGGGGATTCAAACTTACTCAGAAAGATAAGATTATTGAACTTCTAAACAAATGCAATTTAAACAATGCCAAACCCTGTGACACTCCTATGCAAACTGATTTCCTTAGAAATACTGATGAATCTTCCCCTGAATTCAAGGATAATACATTTTATAGATCAGTCATAGGTTCACTTCTTTATATATCTAATTGGACTAGGCCAGATATTGCATTACCACTCAATTTATTATCAAGGCACGTTAGCAAACCAACAGTGTATCACTGGGAAGCTGTCAAAAGAATTTTAAGATATCTGAAAAGTACATTAGACTTTTGCCTGGTATTAGAACCTAGTGATAATAAAGAACCAAAACTTACATGTTACGCAGATGCGGATTGGGCTGGAGATATATCATGCAGAAAAAGTACTTCTGGTTATATTTTTCTGTTAAATGACTGTCCAGTTTACTGGTACACTGGTAAACAAGAACTGGTAGCCACTTCAACCACAGAAGCGGAATATGTTTGTTTATCCAAAGCTGCAAATAACCTTGTATGGTTTAATGATTTAATTTCAGATGTTTGGAAAAAACCTGCTTTGCCTTTTGTTATGCATGAAGACAATAAAGCAGCCATTGAAATATCTAGATCCGATGCCATTGGACAAAGATCCAGGCATATAGATATAAAATTTAAGCATGTGAGACAATTGTCTCAAGATGGATTTATCAAAGCAGTGCATTGTGATACCTCTGAACAATTAGCTGACATATTGACGAAGCCTTTACCTTCTAAACAGCACAAATACTTAACTTCCAAATTGTATGTCTTATATTGTCCTGAATCTGAATGTAATTGGTGTTGTATAGCGAACCGGCATTTAGAGGGGGATTTGTCAGATGTAAATGCCTTATTCCCTAATGTGTAAATAATGTATATATGGGATATCAGGGGTTAACTTATTCTTTGACTCTTAATGTATTCATAATTCACCACTCCCACTCTTGGCTCCACCCTTTGTATATATAAGGAGCCACCTTCACCATTTTCTTTGCTTCTATCTGTGAATATTCAGTGAATATAGAATGCCTATTATAATTAAAGAGAAATATATTTAAACCTCTAACTCTCATTATTATTATTGAGTCTGATCCTGAAAATATTGCAACAGACACATTCTGTAAATTAGCCCATTTGAGCTACCTTGATTCAAAAGTTGTTGCCCTAAGATGCCTCTTTTCCCTCAGTCAAAGGTCTTGACACAATTTTAGTAGTAGTTTAGTAGTATATAGATGATATTAGCACTTATTTGCATATATATGCATATATGTGTGTTTATGTATGCATATCTATATGTATGCATGTTTATCTGCATGTCTGTCTGCATGTCTGTCTGCCTGCCTGCCTGCCTGCCTGCCCATCCATCCATCCATCCATCCATCCATCCATCCATCCATCCATCCATCCATCCATCCATCCATCCATCCATCCATCCATCCATCCATCCATCTATCTATCTATCTATCTATCTATCTATCTATCTATCTATCTATCTATCTATCTACAGAATCTATCTGTCTGAGCCGCAGTGGCGCAGTGGTTAGAGTATAGTACTGCAGGCTACTTCTGCTGCCTGCCGGCTGCCTGCAATTTGTCAGTTCAAATCTCACCTGGCTCAAGGTTGACTCAGCCTTCCATCCTTCTGAGGTGGGTAAAATGAGGACCGAAATTGTTGCGGGCAATATGCTGACTCTGTAAACTGCTTAGAGAGGACTGTAAAGCAGTATAGTAAGTGCTATTTCTTTCTATCTATCTATCTATCTATCTATCTATCTATCTATCTATCTATCTATCTATCTATCATCTATCTATCTATCTATCTATCTATCTATCTATCTATCTATCTATCTATCTATCATCTATCTATATCTATCTATCCATCCATCTCTATCCATCTATCATCTATCATCTGTCTCTATCTATCTGTCTGTCTGTCTATCCATCCATCCATCCAACCATCCATCCATCCATCCATCCTGTATTTATCTACACATTATATGCAGTTTGGTGTACGCCATCCAGAATCACTTGTTTGTGGAGGAAACCGAAGATACAGTGACAGATAATTGGTTACCAATTTTTTGGCAGCTCTTGGTATTCGAAGTTTTACTTGAAGATGCTGAAATCAAACCAGGTGACCCAGCCAGTCCTGATTTTTCAGTTCTCATTAATTGGTAAAGAAATCTTATTTATCATAGTATAGAAATCAGCAAGAATGTTAAAGAGGAAGATGGAATCTGCCGACTCAGAGATTAAACAAGAAATAAACTGGAATGAAAGTATTGTTTGCTACCAAGAAATGCTTGCAGTTGATTAGGACGCTGAAAAATTAAATACCCAATGAACTAGGACTTGATTAAAAAATACTTTTGGGAGGAATAACCCAAAAAATATTTGCAAATCATTGTGCCTAATTTTTTCTCAATTAAGGATTTGCTTGTTTGTTTTGTTAAAGCAGTCAGTTATGGAAACTTAGTGGTCAGCTCCAAAGAGCAAAATTGTCAACATGCCCACATATTTTGATATTTTGATATTTTTCCCCCAAACATTGCATTGTTTAATCCAGCATGTCAGTGTTGTTGTTTTTCCTCTTTGGCCCTTTGTCATTGCAATGGATTGAGGAGTGATTCAAAATACTGACTCAGGTGTTTATCATCTCAAGAATCATCTATTTCTGATCAACATTCCATTTTGTACAAAATTCGGGGTCCTATTTTTTAATTTTGTGTGCCAGATTTAACACTTAGACTCCTACCTTGTTTCCCAAAAATAAGACATCCCCTGATAATAAGCCCAATCAGGCTTTTGAGAGCATGGCAATAAGGCTAAGTGCTTATTTCAGGGTTCAAAAAAATATAAGGCAGGGTCCTATTTTTGGGGAAACACGGTACGGCATACTGCAACCATTGTAAACCAGTATGAGAGCCTTTTGTGGATATTCTCACAACACAACTGACATGTTAGAGAGGGCAGCAGATTAAGTATGGGAAGGGCATACAGGTAGTCCTCAATGTACGACCACAATTGAGCCCAAAATTTATGTTGCTAAGTGAGAAACTAGTTAAGGGAGTTCACCTCATTTTACGACTTTTCTTGGCACCTTTGTTAAATGAATCGCTGCAGTTGTTAAATTCATAACACGTTTTTTTAAGTGAATCTGGGTTTCCCCATTGACTTTGCTTATTGGAAGGTTGCAAATGGGGACATGATCACATGATCCCGGGACACTACAACTGTCATCAATGGGATATAGTTGTCAAGCATTTGAATGTAAATCACTTCGGGGTGGGTTCTACTTACCTTTACTACCGGTTTGCAATGGAATTGCTTCTGTGCATGTGCAGATCACCGATGATGACATCCAGGGCGGTGGGGGGGCCTCCCATCAGTTTTACTACCGGTTCTTATGAACTGGTCTGAACCAGGGGCAACCCATCACTGAATCACATGACCATGGGGATGCTGCAATGGTCAGAAGTGTGAAAAATGGTGATAAGTCAGTTTTTTTCAGTGCTGTTGTAACTTTGAACGGTCACTAAGTGAATTGTTGTCAGTCAAGGACTATTTGTATTGTCTAAATACAAAATATTATACCAAGACCCCTTCTTTGTTGTTGTCAAGTGGGCGAACAAAATACCCGATTTCCCCGAAAATAAGTCCCAACTGGAAAATAAGTCCTGCATGATTTTTCAGGATGCACTTAATATAAGCCCTACCCCCAAAATAAGCCCCAGTTAAGATTGTCAGCCAGATGGGTGCATTTAGTACCATATTTCCCCAAAAATAAGACCTAACCAGAAAATAAGCCCTAATGTGTCTTTTGGAGCAAAAATTAATATAAGACCCAGTCTTATTTTTGGGGAAACATGGTAGCATCGGGCTGTGACCTTCCACCTTTCATTTCTCTCCATGGATGTTTAAAGACCCCCTCATGAATGGTGATAATGAATTTCTTGGAACAAGGATACTTATACCAGTTAAAATTAGCTCCAGATCTGCCTGACCAGGTTATGTTGATTTATCTCTACAGCTGAGTTGACTTTTCCTGGTTCTGCAAAAGCTGGCTTATGAGGGAGGAACATTTATATATTTAATTTATTAAATTTACAGGTAGTCCTCGGCCACAATTGAGCCCAAACTTAATGTTGCTAAGTGAGTTTCGCCTCATTGATTACTTTTCTTGCCACCGTTGTTAAGTGAATCACTGCAGTGGTTAAGTTAGTAACACGGTTGTTAAGTGAATCTGGCTTCCTCATTGACTTTTCTTGACAGAAGGTGTCAAAAGGGGATCACATGACCCCATGACACTGCAACCAGTGAGTCAGTTGCCAAGCATCTGGATTTTGATCATGTGACTGTGGGGAAATGCTACAATGGGTCATAAATGTCATTTTTTCATTGTAACTTTGAACGGTCACTAAATGAATAGTTGTAAGTCGAGGACTACCTGTATATGCTGCCCAGATCACCGATAAAGTGATTATGGGCAGATTACAAATGGTAAAAAGATAAATATAGTACCAGTTAAAATGAAGACGACTTAAATGAGAACTAAAAACCAGAAGGACACACAACACTGAGGTAGGGTCTTATCTTTTACCCCATCAACTGCCCCCATCAGGACTCCAAGCCAGTTGGCAAAACCAGAGTTTAAGGCCTTCCCCAAAGGCCAGATGGGTGAGGGCAAATCTCACTTTTGGTGGTAGATGGTTCCATAAAATATGACCTGGTAAGGAAATTTGACTGGGTTAGTGGCTGACTGGATTAACTACCTGAAATTAAGGAGAAACTTCCTAACAGTGAGGACAATTAACCAGTGGAACAGCTTTCTTTCAGAAGTTGTAGGTGCCCCATCACCAGAGGTTTTTAAGCCAATGGTCTGGAATGGTATAGAGCAGAGGTGGGTTTCAGCAGGTTCTGACCAGATCTGGAGAACGGGTACTGGAAATTTTGAGTAGTTCAGGGAACCGGTAAATATCATCTCTGACTGGCCCTGCCCCCATCTATTCTCTGCCTCCCGAGTCCCAGTTGATCAGGAGGAAATGGGGATTTTGCAGTATCCTTCCCCTTGAGTGGGGTGGGAATGGAGATTTTACAGTATCCTTCCCCTGCCACGTCCACCAAGCCACGTCCACCAAGCCATGCCATGCCCACCAAGCCAGACCCACAGAACTGGTAGTAAAAATATTTGAAACCCACCACTGGTATAGAGTCTTCTATTTGAGCAGGAGGCTGGACTAGAAGACCTCCAAAGTCCCTTCCAGCTCTATTCCAATTGATTGTGTCTTACATAAGAGATTAAGATGTTGCCTTCTGAGTCAAATTTCTGCACCCTAGGCCAAGTCAAACTCTACAGAAGACTCCCTCATCTCGGCTCCTATTGTATCAAATTCTCTATTCACCAGAGGTTCCTTGGTTTGTCTGTTTTCAGTCATAATCATTTTATTTATTTAGTTTTCTAACTGCTTTTGGCCTTTTCACTGTTTGAGATGGCTCTAGATCCTGATATTTTCCTCACAGAAACAGGCCAATTTGAGTATTCTGGGAATGGTTTGGGCCTTCTCAGAAGCAGATTGTCTGGAAAAGAAAGCCGTTTGTGATGTTCTGTAAATAATTGCACCGCCCCTGGAGTGTTTCGATGTCTCTTCCCCAGGTCAAAATTGGAACGTGGAATATTTTGTCCATCTCTGGATCTACTTTCTAAAAAAAAAAAATGCTTCTCATTTTTGGGTGGCGGTGATGGAGTTAATTGCTTTGAGAACATTTGTTTATTTGTTTAAATTCACCTGCTGCCTGAGTCCCAGTGGCATCTTATTAGAAAAGCAAAATAAATCCATGGTAAACAAATAAAAATAAAAATAAAAATGTGAAGATTGACCAAGAAAAGTACAGGCAGGCCTCGACTTACTACCACAATGCAGCCCAAAATGTCTGTTACTAGGTAAGACATTTGTTAAGTGAATTTTGCCCCCATTTTACCACCTCTCTTGCCATGGTTGTTAAGTGAATCCCTGCAGTTGTTAAATTAATAACACGGTTGTTAAGTGGATCTGGTTTCCCCATTTGATTTTGCTTGTCAGAAGGTCACAAAACATGGCATTGGGGCAGTGCAACCGTCGTAAATATGAGTCAGTTGCCATGTGTCTGAATTTTGATCACGTGATCATGGGAATGCTGCAATGATTGTAAAGTTGAAAAAAGGTTATAGGTTAATTTTTTTCAGTGCTGTTGTAACTTTGAATGGTCACTCAATGAGCTGTTGTAAATTAAGGGCTATCTGTACTTACTCCCCAAAGTCTATATCACTACAGATATCAACTCGCGAAGCATTCATGACCTGCTCTCAAATTGCCATAGGCAGGAGGATGGGGAACTGAGCCTCGCAGCTGCAGCAAGGGAATTGTGCTTCAGTCAAAACAAAAGCACATTCCAGCCATCTCTATGTCAAGGCCATCTCCACGGAGACCCACAGTGGCCGGAGGGAGGTACTGTTGTGGCCCATCAGTGGCCAGTAGAGCTGGCAGCAGATTCGGACGGTGAGGAGTCTGGGGAGGAATGTGGGCCAGTCCTGGAGTCTGGGGAAGGCTCAGATGATGGCTCTGAGTTGGAGGCAGAGAGGGGGCCAAGGTCATCTGATAGTTCTTTGCTGCCTCTGGAGTCTCCGGAGTCTGACATCCATGAGGCAGAAGAACAGCGTGAGCCTATTCCCAGTGTGCGCATGCACAGAGCTGCCAGGAGACAGGAACAATTAAGGAAAGAGGGTCGATTTGGAAGTAAGACTTGGAGATGATTGGCTGCTCCCGTAAAACATAAAAGAGAAGTGATCGGGACGTGAGCTTTTGCAGGAAGCAATTAGTTTACCTGGCCAATTCAAGATTTGAAAATATTGTTTGTGACTCTGTGCCAAGTTTGGCCTTGCCCTGCATCCAGAAATTAGCTCTTTGGCAGCATGAGATAGGTGGGTGTTGATAACCTTCCTCTGAAAGACTGTTTATCAAGCCTTGCAGACTGTAAATGAAAGTAATTTACAGCCGTATGAATTAAAGAGGTTTGCCGGGACTAAATTTGTGCTGTTTAATCTCTAAGGAAGCCTAGGTTAGAACAGGGACCTCTACAATCTGTGAAATTGCTTCGTTGGGGAATACGACTGATGACACACCTTGTGGGGGGGGGAGGGGGAACAGGTTCAGAGCCAGGGAGTGAATTAAGTGAGGTCAGAGTTGGCTTCACTTGGAATGTGCCAACATGAAGCTCCTAATAAATAACTGGGTTTCTTTTGAAGCTTGGCTTGATTTAATTAAGGCATTCGGAACCCTGACAACAGATTCATCAGGCAGAGGGACCAGTGATATGAGTTGACCTGAAAAAGTTCCTGAAGACCGTTGATTTGAAAGCTTTGCCTGACTTAAATGACAACCTAGGAAGCATCCACCTTTATCTATCAAATTGCTGTTATTTTTTGTTCTGGGCTCCTGTGGATGGACCAGAGATGTACAATTACTTCTCTTGAGGTTTTCATTATTCTGCACACTGAAAGCAGACCGCAGCTGACCTGTTTACCGTCTATTGTCGTAATGAGACGTTACGTTCCAGCGGCAATCACAAACCTTGTGTTCAGGATGCTGTTGCTGTGGACATTGGGGGGAGAGAACAGCTTCTAATTTTCCACAGTTTAGACAAATGGTAGATCCTCCCTGCTGTGTGTTCCTTTGCCAAAGTCAGCAAATCTCTGTGTCCGGATGGTCACGGAGCTTACGAAAGAAAGAAAAAAAAAATCACCTCTGTTAGACTTGACTCTGCAGGAAAGTTGCAGAGGTCGCCACGATGTAAAAAAGATGTGGAGACTCTAGAAAGAGTGCAGAGAAGAACAACAAAGATGATTAAGGGACATGGGGCTAAAACATATGAAGAACTACTACAGGAACTGGGTATGTCTAGTTTAATGAAAAGAAGGACTAGGGGAGACATGATAGCAGTGTTCCAATATCTCAGGGGCTGCCACAAAGAAGAGAGAGTCAAACTATTCTCCAAAGCACCTGAAGGTAGAACAAGAAGCAATGGGTGGAAACTAATCAAGGAGAGAAGCAATTTAGAACTAAGGAGAAATTTCCTGACAGTTAGAACAATTAATCAGTGGAACAACTTGCCTCCAGAAGTTGTGAATGCTCCAATGCTGGAAGTTTTTATGAAGATGTTGGATAACCATTTGTCTGAAGTGGTGTAGGGTTTCCTGCCTAAGCAGGGGGTTGGACTAGAAGACCTCCAAGATCCCTTCCACCTCTGTTATTCTATTCTAAATTGCAAACTCCATGTGTACCCACTAGTAGCACTGCTACTGTAAAAAGGTGCTTTTAGAATGAGCTGACAATGAATGTTTGTGGTTTTAAAAATCCAACACATTTACAACACAAAACTTTTTTTTTTTAATTTTTCAGGGCTGTCCAGAACTTGCAGATTTTGTGTGACCTGAAAGGTAAAATAAGTAAATAACTTGGGTAATCCTCAAACATGACTGCAACCTTAAGTCACATGATTAAGTCACGTGACACATGTCATGGAACAGATGTGCTGTTAAGTGTTCAATAACAATCACCCTGAAGTTCAGAGCGAGTTCTTACGTATGCAGCCAAGTAATGAGAGAGCAACGTGAGATGATAGAATGAAGTAAGTCACTTCATAATGCAGATTAATGTTTTTGTGTTTAAGGTTTCCTTTCATTAAAAAAAAAGTCTGTCTGTTTTCAAGACAAACTTGCACACTAAGAAATCTGGCTTAGAACTCCTTTTTTAAAAAAATGCATTAGAGTTTTTTGTAATACATATAAAATACAAATGAAACTAAAGATGAGAAAGCAAAGGAGAAAGGGAAAATTTAGGAAGGGAGCGGGGGAGGGAGGGAGAGAGGGAGGAAAGAAGGAAAGAAGGAAGGTGAAAGAACAAAGGAAGAAGAAAAAGAAAAAAAGAAAGAAAGAAAGAAAGAAAGAGAAAGAAAGAAAGAAAAACAGTGACTTTTGATTCTTTTTGGTGCAACAGAACACAAAATGCAATTGCAACCTCGACTTTTCCTTACACATTTCAACCCAAGAAAATTAATATAATCATCCTAAAAACCTAAAATCAAGTTTTCATTTTTTTTTCTGTTTTGAGCATAAAGTCCAGAAATAGTTTCCAAATGGCAACAAAACTGGATAAATTCTTCTCTTCAATTAAAAAGTTAGCTTGGCCATCTCTGTCAACTCCTTCACTTTTTCTATCCGTTCATTTTCCCATTGTAGGAATTGACATTTTCTTTCCATTTTTGAATATATAGGAGAATATTTACTCCTGATAACAACGTGGTATGCTTGGAAGAAGTTTGTTCGCTTTTACTCGCATTTGATTGCCACTTTATTCTGGGCTGGAATAACCATATTTCAGGTATCATGTTCAGTATTTTAAGAAAGATTCAGACAATAGACTGGAATAGATTTAGAGTAGGGCAGTGAGTATGGATACTTTGGTACAGTATATCCTCATTAACCATTTTAGCTGCTCCTGTCCTGCAATCATTCTGCCTTAATTCTAAGCCTGTTTATGTTGTGGCTCCGTCCTCCGAGCCTATCTTATCAGAGGAAGAAGGCTCCGAACACGAAGGAGAGGAGACGGCCAGGCCTCCTTCTCCAGGACCCTCCTCTCTGGCAACGCCTCAGGTGTCTCCCGAAGAAGAAGAGATTGGCCAGGAGCCAGGTGTTTCCGAGCCGTCGGATAGTGATGAAGAAACATTGTGGTTGGACCCACGCCAGCGTTGGAGAGACAAACGTGCGCAGCAGAAAAGGAGGTGTGCCAGAGATTAAGCTGAGTCACTGGACCACATCCCACAGGCTATAAAAGGGAGTGTGGTGGCCATTCGGACTCTGTGACGGACAAAGCTAATCTCTGGCGAGGCGTTTTGCACCTTCGGACACAACGCCTAATTGCTGCAGATTTAATTACAAACTGGACTATTCAAACTGTGTGTATTTTTGTCTGTGTTATCGGAGTAAAAGTTCTTGGCAGGCAGCCACGGAGTTGCTGCCAAGTTCCTTATCACTGACATTGAGTGTTTGAAGAGTTTATTTAACCCTTGACTGGCTGGTTGGGTGTGTGCGTGGTACGGGGACAGAACAGTTTAAGAAAATCCTGTTAGGACTGAGATCATTTGGCAACAATTTGCGAGATATTCAATCTGGATTACTGATTATCATATATTCCAATTCCACTTTTTTTAAAAAAATGTTCTCTTAGCCTTTATTAACTTCCTGATAACTTTAAGGATGATCAGAATATAACTTCTATTAGTGGCATGCCTTGAATTCTTTTTTTAAAAGTTTTTAAATTTTTTTTACAAAAATGTCAAATCAATGTGTGAACAGTGTGGCACCTGGGCGCCATACATTCCAATACAAATGAAATTGATCAGATTAAACATAACAATACACGTCTATATTAGGTTGCAATCAGTGGTGAAATGTAAAATTTGTTACTACTGGTTCTGTGGGCGTGGCTTGGTGGGGAGGAGGTAATGTGACTGGGTGAGCGTGGCCAGCTTTTTTTTTTTTAACTTTTAAAAGCATTTTTTCTACAACCTCTTTGGCTGAAAAGGTTGCAGAAAAAAATGCTTTTAAAAGCCTCTGATGATCAGGCAACTCAGCTGGGATCGTCAGAGGCTTTTAAAAGCATTTTTTTTTCTACAACCTCTTCAGCTGAGCTGCGCGATCATCAGAGGCTTGTTTTTTTTTACTTTTAAAAGCATTTTTTCAGCCGAAGAGGTCGTAGAAAAAATGCTTTTAAAAGTAAAAAAAAAAGCCTCTGATGCTCGTGCAGCTCAGCTGGGCATAGAGGGGGGGCTACCGGTTCTCCAAACCACCTGCTGCCATCGCTACCAGATCAAGTGATCCGGTCTGAACCGGGAGCATTTCACCCCTGGTTGCAATCTATCATTATTTGATTATTCCACATTTTCTCATTCTTACTTTTATTTTATAAAATAAAAATGTGTGCATTAATATTCCCCTTATTTCTATCACTTATTCTAGCTTTTAATCATGTCACCCTTTATTACAAAACTTTTTCTTTCTTTCCTGTCTAACTTCTAGTCATGCCACCTGCCTAAAGGAAAAAAAATAATAGAGAGAGGGAGGGGGGTAGAAGCAATTCAAAACATCAACAACAAAAAAAGAAATCATCCATCCATTATCTCTTGCCCACTTCATGCTTTAATTGCTATGCTTTAAAAGAAAGAGGGGGAGAAGGAAAGGTGAATCAGAACAATAAACAATAACCAACAATAAACAAAAAAAATCATCTATCCATCATCTCTTGCCCGCTTCAATACTTTAATTGCTATGCTTTTTTTTTTTTGACTGGTCTCTCAAATTTCTCTCTTAAATGTCTGTCGATGTCTAATTCTTGGATGACCAATCTAGGTGTTCTCCACACCTCTGCCCTCTTCCATTGCCTAATTTCTAAATTAGAAATGGGTAGAAATTTTAGAGACAATTCCAATTTTGATACGCCTTCCTACGTTTAAGTTCATTAATGGCCAGGTACTTCCCTTCCCCTGGGCAGATCCTCTTTGATATGTATACTTTTATGTGTATGCATGTGTGCATGAATGCACGTATGCATTCAGACACAGAGAAAAATCTATAGATACAAGTTTAAAGCATCAAAATGCAAATACTGTACATGCAACAACCTTCTTTCCAACATGATTCTATATTTCTCTTTGTCATTGTTTCTGAAACACATAACAAATTTGTGTATTGAGGCAGGAATGGTTTTCTTTAAAATTATTTTATTTAATCCCATTGAATAATCATGTCCTCATTTCTTTCGTTTTCCTGATCCATTTTCTGTTCTTTCTCCAGACTTGCCTAATTCAATATAATTAATGTTTATTGGAAAGCTGCAACTGAAATTAACTTCTGGCAAGTATTCCAATCACCAATATCCAGTCACCAAATCCTCAAACATTTCATATTCCAGGTAGTCCTAGATTTAGAATCATTCATTTTGGTGACCATTCAAAATTACAATGGAACTGAAAAAAGTGACATGATCTTTTTTTATACTTATGACCTGTTGGAAGAAATGTCCATCTGGGTTCAGTTCCAAGTGGGGAAAAAGACACTGGATTCATGGAAGTTTCTTGGAAAGAAAGTTTATTGATGAACACGTGGCTTGAGATCCTGGGCAAAAAGGGCAGAGATGCTGAGAGCGCCTGGGTTTTATGCCCTCGGTTGGGCTTTGAATTTGAGCTTGTGTTCTGATTGGTTGTCAGACTCCCATGCAGGGTAACTTTGTAGGTTGTCTGTGTCCCAGGCTTGGTTGATTCTTGCTGGGTGATGATGTAATGAAAGGGGCAATTCCTACTATGGCTCTGCCTGAAGGAGGTAGATCTCTGTTGTGTAGAATGGACTGGCTCAGGCCTTAATGGCCCACTGACAAAGGTGGGAGTGGGGCTGAGTTTCTGCTTCCCTTTTAGGGGAAATATTCTGCCCTTTTAATATTTCCTAAAATATCTCATTTTCCTAGGAGAGGGGCGGGTGCTAACTTCCTACAGTCCGTTGCAGCGTCCCCATGGTCACATGATCAAAATTCGAACACTTAGCAACTGGCTCATATTTATAACGGTTACAGTGTTCCAGGGTCATGGAATCACCTTTTGCGACCTTCTGAAAGCAAAGTCAACGGGGAAGCCAGATTGATATTTCACCCTGGTTATAACGTTCTTTTCTTGACTCTTCCAAACTGCTTGAATCTTCCATAAATTGTTATTCCCAGAACGGGCCTGGTTCTGCTTATTTTAGCAACTGGGGTTCCAGGATTGAGATTAAAGTGGTTGGCAATTCTTCAACTAAACAATTATCCTCTGTAAAGTGAGACATGCCATTACAGCTGGATTTATTATGCTGCTCAGAATAGATCTCCTGTTAATGAAGTAACTGGGCTGCTATTCTAAGTTCCTTTTATTTTACTCCTATTTATCGCGTATGATTTATGAAGATTCTCATCTGCCTTTTCCCTGCAGCCAGCTACTTGGAAGAGAGAGGAAAGTGGTGTCAGAAATAGGAAGATAATCATAAATATTTCCACCCCAAAACCCCCCCCCCAAGCCACAGATTGTGGCCCTGTTCCACAACCTGCTTAACTAGGTCAACACAAGGATGTGGAATCACAAAGTTAGGGATATAAAGAGGGGTCAGTGGCTCTCCCTATCTCTAGTCTAAATTCAGGTAGATCTTCACCTATGATCACCATGGAGCCCAAATTTCCCATTGCTAAGCAAGGCAATGAGTTTTCCTCCATTTTACAACTTTTCTTGCCACCGTTGTTAAGTGAATCACTGCTTGAAAAAGCACCTTTGGATTACTAAATGAATGGTTGTAAATCGAGGATTATCGGTCTTCAGGTTGCTGTAAATAGCCCTGGAGCTGTAAACTGTAGGTGCTGCCTTTAAATTTGAAATAATTTGCGCATTACAAGAATTATGAAAGGATAATGACAAATCACTTGGCTTTTTAAGTTATCTTATTTTTCGAACTATAAGACGCACCTAGCTTTTGGGGAAGGAAACAAGAAAAAAAAATCTGCCTCTGCCTCCTAACGATTTGCCTCTTTGCAGCAAACAGCAAACAGCCTGGTCAGCTTCAGCACAGCCTGATTTAGTACGAGCAGCTGATCGATGGTTGGATCGGCCTCCCGGAATACCGCCAATCAGCTGTTCCAGGCTGCGGGGATCGCTACTGCCCATCGCCGCTGTTGGCACCCATCGCCGCTACCGCCTACCGTCGCCTCTGCGTGCTCCATTTTCGGTCTTTGTGCATCCCATTTTCGGCCTCCACGCATCCTGTTTTCAGCCCGTTCCAGGCGGCAGGGATCACTGCTGCCTATCCCCGCCGACTGGAATGGGCTGAAAATGGGGCACGTGGAGGCCAAAAATGGGACATACGGAGGTGGCGCTAGGCAGCAGTGGTGATGGGGAGTGACGGCAACAATGGGCAGTGGCGATCCCTGCAGCCTGGAACAGCTGATAGGCATATATATGTAATGTAATGTAATATAATGTAATGTAACCTAATGTAAACTCATGCTAACAACACAGTGGTGTGCAGGTAAGCTTCAGCTTATGACCAAAATTGAGCCCAAAATTTATGTTGCTAAGTGAGAAATTTGTTAAGTGAGTTTTGCCCCATTTTACGACTTTTCTTGTTAAGTGAATCACTGCAGCTGTTAAATTAGTAACACTGTTAAGTGAATCTGGCTTTCCCATTGACTTTGCTTGTCAGAAGGTCACAAAGGGGGACCCCGGGGACACTGCAACCGCCATATATGTGAGTTGTCAAGCACCCAAATGTAAATCACATGACTATAGGGGATGCTGCAATGGTCATAAGTGTGAAAAATGGTCATAAGTCACTTTTTTAGTGTCTTGTTACTTCGAATGGTCACTAAGCGAACGGTTGTAAGTCGAGAACTACCTGTAAGGGTTAAAACTGAGGATTCATTCTCTCTCAGACCAACCAACCTATGTTACAAGGCTATTGTGGATAAATAGGAAGCAACAGTGCAATGTGTATCACCCTAAGATCCTGGAAGAATGAAAAATAAAAAGTTGATTGGAAGCAGGTGGTATCTCATAAAAAGTTAGTCTCAAACAATAAAAAAAAATCACAGAACACAAGCAGAAGCAAATTGTTCCTGGAATGTTCCTACCAATGCCCCCGAATAACCTAGAGCTAGATTTTTCTCTAACTCTTTAAAAATGTGGGGTGATGTGGCAAAGCAGGGACCACCAAGATTTTGGAAGTCTCTTTCTTTCTTTCTTTCTTTCTTTCTTTCTTTCTTTCTTTCTTTCTTTCTTTCTTTCTTTCTTTCTTTCTTTCTTTTCTTTTCTTTTCTTTTCTTTTCTTTTCTTTCTTTCTTAAATTTTTATATGCCCTTCTCCCGAAGGACTCAGGGCGGTGTACAGCCAAGATAAAAACCAACAATATAAAAGTTAAAAACAATTTAAAATTATTAAATAGTTTGGCTAATAATCTAAAATAAAATAACCCATTAAAATAATATTTTAGGCCAACTCTGCTTGATGGAATAATAGTGTTTTAAGGGCGCGGCAAAAGGTACGGAGGTCAGGAATCCGACAAATCTCCGGGGGCAGCTCGTTCCAGAGGGCAGGTGCCCCCACAGAGAAGGCTCTCCCCCTGGGGGTCGCCAGTCGGCACTGTCTAACCGATGGCACCCTGAGGAGACCCTCTCTGTGGGAGCATACGGGTCGATGGGAGGCTATTGGAGGCAGAAGGCGGTTTCGTAAGTACCCAGGTCCTATGCCTTTTCTGATTTTGACAGGGAGTTTTCAATTTTGTTTTATTTTTAAAACCATGTTCTGCATATTTTAGAACATGTTGATTGTTTCCTACCTCAGAAAAGCAGGAATGTACGCTCCCAATATTCAACTGTTGTAGTTATATGTGCTTTGGGAGCAGGGGTGAAATTCACTTACCTTTCCCTACCAGCTTGCAAATGTGCGCGGGCCTCCTCCACGCATGTGCAGAATCTTCTGCGCATGCACAGAGGCAGTGGTGGGATTCAAATAATTTAACAACCGGTTCTCTGTCCTAATGATCAGCTGGGTAGGTATGGCTCAGTGGTCATGTGACTCTGTGGGCGTGGCCAACTCAACGTCACTCACGTCGATGGGCGCTTCACCTTAGTTGTTACAATGTAATAAGGGTTAACCAGAGAGGCAGTTTCTGTAAGCAGGGCAATAAAGATTAGGTTAGAAACAATACCAGAATGTTTCCTTCCTGCCTTCCTTACAGGATTAGCCCTGTAAAGTGGATAAAAACAAAATAAGATTTCTTCCAACAACCGGTTCTCCGAACTGTTTAGAAAGTTAACAACCGGTTCTCCCGAATAGATGCGAACTGGCTGAATCCCATCACTGTACAGAGGATAAGAAATGGGATGTGATGATGTCTGGGTGGGTGGGCAGAGCCTCCCACCCCCAGCACTACCGGATCGCCTGAATTTCACCACTGCTTGGGAGTGTGGAAAGGAAGTTTGGAGACCTGCAAAGAGATGGCTAACATGATCTATGACCTTCTCACTGTTCTTGTTGAGGCTGAGGCTGAAATGTCCTGAGGCTGAAATGTCCAGAATTTCCATCCAACTACGTTTGTGTCAGGAGCACTGAAGTGCTTCTGGGGTGAGAGGATTAACTGGTGACCCTGCTGTTGCCCGAGGAACGCCCAAGTTGGGGGCTCCTTTCATGTTCCCATTAAGCTGCTCACTGAAATAGTACCCATCTAACTACTCGCAGACAAACTGGTAGCTTGGCAGGAGCTGGAGGTGTGACAGAAGCTCACCCCGACACGCGGCAGCAACCAGGTCTCGAACATCAGCCTGCCAATCATCAGACCAGCATCCTAACCACATGAGCTACTGCACTTCCTCAGAATTCCCTTATTAAAAGAGAGAGTGGAGAGCTGGTGAGATACATCTTTTAATAAATAAATACTGTTGGAAAAGGTTGAGTACCAGAAAGCTGAGGAACATCTACTGGAAATTATTGGCAGGGAAGGCTGTTCCCTCACATTTTGTCTGTAGGTTTCCTGAGTGACGTTGGGAACCAAACACATCTTAAATTAATTAAAGCATTGCACTAATCTAATAGAGCTGTTTATATCCTCTAGAACAGCCCTCCAAAGCTGCTCACACTTCAGATGTCTGGATTTCAGTTCTCAGAATTTGCAGCAGTGGTCCAGCTGAGAATATTTGCAGAGGCTGTTCTAGGACAGCCATAAAAATCTTTTGGGACTTGAAAGATGTCCTACCCTAAATAAGTTTGTGGTTCCCCCCCCCCAAGTGTGATCAGAACCACAACAGCAAATTCTGTGATTCGTCAAACCTTAAAGAAAGGGAAGGGAATGAGTCCCGGGTTTGATATTACTTGTCAATACACAACCGCAATCTCTTTCATTACATACAAAAATATCTGCATGACTTTCCATGTAAGAATTATAATTATGCATCCATCTGTGCAGTTCAGGGTACAAAAATGGATTCATCGTCTAATCCCTTTATAAGCCCTTCCATAATTTTAATACACATATAATAAAATTAACATAAAGGAATTTGCTTCAGTTGAGAAAAAAATCGAGTCATCTTGTTAAGCAGCCTTGAGCTTGGCATTTTAGGAACACATCTCTAAACTCTTGTGGTTTCTCGGCTCGAAATGGAAAACGCAATAAGCTGAGAAGAGGAGCCCAGAAAAAATAAACCTGAATATCAGGATAATTAATTTAGAAGGGGATTCTGTCTTTCTACACCACTGTGGGCCTTTTCCAATATAAAAAGATCTCCCAAAAAAGAAGGTTGATAACCCCAATTCTTTAAAATTAAAAGTTATGCCCAAAGGAGAAATTACTTTATGTTCTAGAAAAAAAATTGCCAAACCCATGAAATGGGCATGAAAGCAACCACTGTCAACACAGATATTCCATCCATATTTGATTTTTGTAAATATAATACATAAAATGTTGAAAGCAATCAAAAAGGTTTTTTTTCATTCAAATGACTGATGATAATAAACGGTAGGGAAGTGCAAAGAGTTGAATTTAGAAGCCAGAAGATGCTGGATGAGGTCATCCATCAGTCTGGAGTTACCATCTGCATGTTGATAGTCTTCAGCTGTACATCCCTATTCCTGGCTACTGAAGTGATGCTGTCAAAGTGCTTTCCTAGTGCTTGGAAGATGCATTACTGGGGATGTAAGATCAGCTATGGTTCAACTCAGTGGTGAAATCCAATTTTTTTTTTACTACCGGTTCTGTGGGCGTGGTTTGGTGGGCATAGCAGGGGAAGGATACTGCAAAATTCTCATTCCCTCCCCACTCCAGGGGAAGGATATTGCAAAATCCCCATTCCCTCCCCACTCCTGGGGGAAGGATATTGCAAAATCTCCATTCCCACCCCACTCTGGGGCCAGCCAGAGGTGGTATTTGCCGGTTCTCCGAACTACTCAAACTTTCCGCTACCGGTTCTCCAGAACCTGTCAGAACCTGCTGGATTTCACCTCTGGTTCAACCCTAACAAGACTGAATGGCTATGAGTCTCAGAATCCCCCATACCTGGTGATTTGACATCTTTAACTCTGGTTGGGGTGACACTCGTCTAGTCAGAGTAGGTGCATCTTTTGGGGATTCTCCTGGACTCTTGGTTCCTGTTCAAAGAGTAGGTGTCAGCTGTGGCCAGGAGGGCCTTCACACAAATTCATCTTGTATAGCAGGAGTGTCAAACTCAATTTCATTGAGGGCCACATCAGGGCTGTGTTTGACCTGGGGGAGTGGGGGAGTGGATGTTGCTGGAGTGGGCATGGCTAGCTCAACACCCTGCAACGGGCTCCTGCGGCTCCATTTTCACTGGCAGAGACACTGGCATGGGCCAGTCCTTTGCTGTTTCCAGGGTGGCCCTGCGGGCCAGATCTAAGCACCCCCAGGCCGGATCCGGCCCGTGGGCTTTGAGTATGACATCCCTGTTGTACACCATTTGTGCCCTTTCCTAGATCAGGAGGTGCCTCCCAATTTGACTACTGCAATGCTCTCTATATGGGGCGGCCTTTGAAGACTATTTGGAAGCTGCATTAGAGGTGATAGCAAGTGCCCTATAATACCACTGGTGTACACGGTGTTGTCCCCACAGTGTTGAATCCAGGAGCAATTCAAAGTGCTAATTGTCACCTGTAAAATCCAAATGGCATGGATTTCGATTATTTGTGAAACCACCTATCCCAATAGTTTTTGCTTATCCTACTAGATTTGGTAGGGTGGGTATGCTTTGAATCCCCCTGGTGAAACAGTGTCATCTGGTGAATTTTCAGAAACATCTCCAATCTCCTTCTCCATCATAATCATAATCATAAGTATATTTGTCAAGCATATATAAGATAACAGGTAAAAGTATAAACATAATTTGAATATATGAAAAGAGTAAGTAAAAAGGAATATTAGGACAGGGACGCTGGTGCACTTATGCACACCCCTTACAGACCTCTTAGGAATGGGGTGAGGTCAACAATAGACAGTTTAAGGTTAAAGTTTTGGGGGTTTGGGGAAGAAACTACAGAGCCAGGTAGTGCATTCCAGGCATTGATCACTCTGTTACTGAAGTCGTATTTTCTGCAATCGAGTTTGGAGCCATTAACCTTGAGTTTGTATCTATTATTTGCTCGTGTATTGTTGTGGTTGAAGCTGAAGTAGTCATTGACAGGCAGGACATTGTGGCAGATAATTTTATGTACTATGCTTAGGTCAGTCTGAAGTCGGCGTAGTTCTAAGTTGTCTAAGCCCAAAATTTGGAGTCTGGTGGCATAAGGTATTTTATTGCGGTTAGAGGAATGGAGGACTCTTCTCGTAAAATATCTCTGGACTCTCTCGATTGTATTTATGTCCGATATGTAGTGCGGGTTCCAGACAGATGAGCTGTATTCAAGAATTGGTCTAGCAAATGTTTTGTATGCTCTAGTTAGTAGTACAACATTACCAGAGAAGAAGCTACACAAGATTAGGTTAACAAGTATTAATGCCTTTTTGGCAATGTTGTTACAGTGGGTTCGGGCACTTAGATCTTTAGAAATGAATATTCCAAGGTCCACCTTATAGAACAGTCTCACTCCAGAGCTATGGATGGCCGCAATACTGTTGGCTTTCAGGAAAGCAGTGAAGACCTGGCTTTTCCCACAATCAACTTTCTCATGACTTTTCTTTTCGTGTTCAAAGCAGCACAGATTTCTTTGCCCTTCCAAAAAGTAATTCATTCCTTTAAAACAGCTGCAGCGTGTCCTTTGCTGTGTTCAATATGACCAGAAAAATATTTCCTTAAAATAAAATCAATATGTTTTTTGGATTACTATTTCTTTAGACTCACTGTATAGTATTTCTTTATCTTTATTGTAGGTTTCTGGGTTAACAGTCATAAAGACATAAGAAGTATTTTCCCAGACATGGAAATTTTATATATCAAAGTCGGTAGGCTTTGAGTAACTGAGACTAGAGCTTTTTTGCTTCATGTTTTGGACAAACTTCTTGGAGTCTGACAAATCCATTACTGAAACATGAAGACAGATTTTTGCAAATCCCTTTTAAAAAGAAATATATACTATTCTTGTCATTCTTGGACATCCATATGTTCAAAAGTAAGTTACATATGTAGTTGGTTAAGATTCGTTCACATTACTTGTGTGTAGAAATCCCTCTAGCTGCCTCAGTTTCTTATTTACTTAAAAATTGGCAGAGATAAATAAGGTTGAACTGGAAGAAAAAAAGGGGCCTGAATAAGGAGTGTACTCTGTAGTTCTGTCTTATTTCTCAGTTATTGATTGTGAGTTCTTCCACCTAGCTAAGTTAATGTGTTATCCATGTATCTTTGAGCCAACTAAAGATTATACCAGCAAAACGTTGACCATCCTTAGTTACAATACCTGTCCTGCTTCTGGGATGATGCTTCTTGTTCTGTCCTCACTACACATTAGTCTGTGGGCAGCTCAACATGCAGCTAAACCCACCTATCTTCCAGAGATGGGCTTCACATAATTTAGCAACCGGTTCGCCCCAGCACCGAAAATGTGAGCGTGCGTGCTTGCACCAGGGGTGAAATCCAGCAGGTTCTAAAAGGTTCTGGAGAATCGGTAGCGGGAATTTTGAGTAGTTTGGAGAACCGGCAAATACCACCTCTGGCTGGACCCAGAGTGGGGTAGGAATGGAGATTTTGCAGTATCCTTCCCCTGGAGTGGGGTGGGAATGGAGATTTTGCAATATCCTTCCCCTGCCTCACCCACCAAGCCACGCCCACAGAACTGGTAGGGAAAAATTTTGGATTTCACCCCTGGCTTGCACATATGCGCGCGGCTTTAAAAAACACAGCTAAATAGGACGGCATAGTACTAGGGCGGGTGAGCGGGTCCACCCCAGGTCATAACTACTGGTTCACCTGAACTAGTCCGAACTGGCTGAATCCCACCCCTACTATCCTCCAATAAAACAGACCATGTGGGTAGATCTGAATCAGTGGTGGGTTTCAAATTTTTTTACTACTGGTTCTGTGGGTGTGGCTTGGTGGGTGTGGCATGGCTTGGTGGGCATGGCTTGATGGGCATGGCAGGGGAAGGATACTGTAAAATCTCCATTCCCACCCCACTCCAGGGGAAGGTTACTGCAAAATCCCCATTTCCTCCCGATCAGCTGGGACTCGGGAGGCAGAGAATAGATAGGGGCGAGGCCAGTCAGAGGTAGCATTTACTGGTTCTCCGAACTACTCAAAATTTCCACTACCGGTTCTCCAGAACTGATCAGAACCTGCTGAAACCCACCTCTGATCTGAATGCTTCATTGAAAGAACAGGATATGGTGAAACTGGGGAAAATAGGAATGTATACAATGAGATCCAAATACAAGATAGGCAGAATTGAGTTACTGTTGAATATAACAATCAATAAATACAAGTAATTTAAATCTTACCAGCAATGCTCTGTGCGTGGGATGTGGGTTTGTCCTTGGAGGACCGTGTGCCACAGATTAAGATGGATTCTTCTTTGTGCTTCTCCCTTCTCCAAATGCTAAAGGAAATGGAGTCTGGCTTCCCAGCGTGTACTTGTTTTGAGAGTACGGGCTGATGGTAATGAGGTAAGGACAGCTTCAACAATATACTTGGTATTTGTCTCCCTGGCCACTAGATGGGGCTAGAGAGCAACAACAGTATATAAAAGTTATATGCTGGGGCATGACACTTCTAATTGGTACTGTCCTTGCTATGCAAGCCACATTAAGGACACAGAATGATGGATTCCCCCAGCCTTGTTCATCCCCAAAATATCCTTAACCACTAGGAAACATCTGGTAATCATGCTCCCTAAACAAGGGCTGGGGTTGGAGGAGAAGCAAGTTTTAACAGATGGGCTAGACTGACAAGGTTTAGCCATTTTGTTAAAACTCACTGTTTTTTTTTTTTGTGCAAATCTTTTATGTGGATGGGTCAAAGTCAAAGGGAAGAGTCCCTTATTATCACCATGGCAAAAATATGTTTGGAGAAGGTGGAAAATATGACTTTAAAACAGGCTTTAAAACATGAAGCTGCCTCAGCTATTTTTTATATTACTTATTCTTATTAGACTTCTGCTCATCTCAATGAGGCAGATGTTTCCCAGTGGTTAAGGGTATATTGGGAAGGAAACAAAGCTAGGGGAATCCATCATCCCATGTGCTTAATGTGGCTTGCATAGCAGGGACAGTACCAATCATACGTGTTATCCCTGAGACAGAACAGGAATTGTTAGCAGGGATGGTCAATGTTTTGCTGGTATAGTCTTCAGCTGAGCTAAAGAGGACATGTAAATGAATGTCTTAGTAAGACCACACTTGGAATATTGCATCCAGTTTTGGTTGCCACAATATAAACAAGATGTTGAGACTCTAAAAAAAGTGCAGAGAAGAGCAACAAAGATGATTAGGGACTGGAGGCCAAAACACATGAAGAACGGTTGCAGGAATTGGGTAGGTCTAGTTTAATGAAAAGGAGGACTAGGATGACATGATAGCAGTGTTCCAATATCTAAGGGGCTGCTACAAAGAAGAGGGGGGGGGTCAACCTATTCTCCAAAGCACCTGAGGGTAGGACAAGAAACAATAGTTAGAAACTAATTAAGGAAAGAACTAACCTAGGACTAAAGAGAAATTTCCTGACAGAAAAATTAATCAATGGAACGACTTGCCTCCAGAAGTTGTGAATGCTCCAACACTGGAGGTTTTTAAGAAGAGATTAGACAACCATTTGTCTCAAATGGTATAGAGTTGGTATAGAGCAGGAGATTAAAAACCTCCAGTGTTGGAGCACCCATAACTTCCGGAGGCAAGTCATTCCAGTCCCGTAATCATCTTTGTTGCTCTTCTCTGCATTCTTTCTAGAGTCTCAACATCATTTTTATATTGTGGCAACCAAGACTGGATGCATAAGGTCGATCAATTTCAGGTGCAAGGAATCAGAAGAACTTTGTGAACAGACCTAGGCAGTTTCTTCATTGTTGATCTCCTACATTACAAGAATCTCACCATTCATTCCCTAGGGAACCAACAGATAAGGCTTCCCTAGTCTGATCTATATGGGACGCGGTGGCTCAGTGGCTAAGATGCTGAGCTTGTCGATCAAAAGGTCAGCAGTTCAGTGGTTCGAATCCCTAGTGCTGCGTAATGGAGTCAGCTCCCGTTACTTGTCCCAGCTTCTGCCAACCTAGCAGTTCGAAAGCATGTAAAAAATGCAAGTAGAAAAATAGGGACCACCTTTAGTAGGAAGGTAATAGTGTTCCGTGCGCCTTTGGCGTTTAGTCATGCCGGCCACATGACCATAGAGACGTCTTTGGACAGTGCTGGCTCTTTGGCTTTGAAACGGAGATGAGCACCGCCCCCTAGAGTCGGGAACGACTAGCACATATGTGCTTTACCTTTTAGTCTGATCTATGTTGTTTCCTCCTCCAGAGCACCTCCATGCTGCCTCTTTATTCCCCCCTGTCCTTTAGCTGGTGATTCCACAACATTAGAGGACAGTTGCCAGTGAACAGAAAGGAAGGATAGTCCCATTAATAGCCGCTAGACATATCCCAATTCACGATTACAAAAGCATCCACACTGTCAGCCAAAGAAGCAGCAGCAGAAAAAAGCAGTTACTTCCCATCATTGGGAAAAAGGAAGATGAGCTTTTAAACAACCATACTTCCATTCTTTTTATTTTCGAAACCCAGCTTCAAGAATGATTGTCCAGCAGAAAAGATTTATAGTGCAGATTTTAAGATTATAATGCGCTTTCCCCAGTCTACGGGAGAACTCTTCCTCTGAGGTAGTGCTTCCAGAAAGGCTATTCTCCTGGATCCTTGAACGAATTTCATTGTAAAGGTTTTGCATACGGTTGTTGATCTCTTAAGTTGAAGCAGCTGGGCTTGTATACTTTAGCATGAATTAGAACATCTGGCCCTTATCTTTCATGAGAAAGTTAGCATTATGAATGTTTAAAGAAGAGATCTCTTGGTTACCACAGCTGGTCGTTCAATATGAGATTCCCTGCTGGGAGGAAATGCTACATCCCTGTTATCTATGTATGCTTTCCAAGCATGTTTATCAAGGTGTCCACGGGTTCTTGCACGGAGGGACCAAAGGATAGCAAGCAATGAAAGGTGTGTTGCCCATTTTTAATACAAATTCTACCTATGATGTTCTTGTTTGTGATGCAAACGCAAAAGGCCAGAGCATGTGTTATTTTGTTATGAGACAACAAGCTTTTTTATTTTGGCATCCTGATTAGCTGTGGTGTCCCCTCAGAATTCAATACAGAGTCACAAAGACTTTCTTCCAATGCTCGAAAATCTTATCTTGAAATCTAGCCCCGTGAATCTGTTTTTGGTCCATCTGACTAGGATTTCTGAGGAATTATATTCCCAAAAGGCTGGAAAGGGCCAAGTTGGGGAAGATTGAGCTGTATCAACAGCAGCTGAGAACTTATTTATTGCTATAACGAAACACAGCGCTTCCAATCAAAAAAGCTTTTTAATTTCTAAACATGATTTCACTCCAGTGAACCTTTTGCTATACAGATGGTCCTTGACTTATGATGACAATTGAGCCCAAAATTTCTGTTGCTAAATGAGACAGATGTTAAGGGAGTTTTGCTCCATTTTACGACCGTTCTTGCCACAGTTGTTAAGCGAATCACAGCGGTTGTTAAGTTAGTAACACGGTTGTTAAGTGAATCTGGCTGTTGTGGCCCAGTGGCCAGTGGAGCTGGCAGCAGTTGGACAGTGAGGAGGTTGGGGAAGAACTTGGGCCAGTCCTGGGGGCTGGGGAAAGCTCAGACGAGGGCTCTGCATTGGAGGCAGAGAGGGGGCCAAGGCCATCTGATAGTTATGTGCAGCCTCCGGAATCTGACAGCAGCGAGGCAGAAGAACAGTGGGAGCCTGTTCCCAGTGTGCGCATGTGCAGAGCTGCCAGATGACAAGAACAATTAAGAAAACAGGGAGTAAGGCTTGGAGATGATTGGCCCCTCCCATAAAACATAATAGAAGAGTGAATGGGATGTGAGCTTTTGCAGGAAGCAATTAGTTCATCTGGCCAATTCAAGGTTTGAAAGTTCTGTTTGTGACTCTGTGCCAAGTTTGGCCTTGCCCTGTGTCTGGAAATTAGCTCTTTGTCAGCGTTCCACGTGAGATAGGTGGGTGTTGATAACCTTCCTCTAAAAGACTGTTTATTAAGCCTAGCAGTCTGTAAATGAAAGTAATTTACAGTCTTATAAATAAAAGTGGTTTTGCGGGACTAAGATTGTGCTTTATACTTTCTAAGGAAGCCTAGGTCAGAACACTGGTTTCCCCATTGACTTTGGTTGTTAAAAAATCACAAAAAGTGATCATATGAATCCAGAGACACCGCAACTATCATTTTTTTTAAAATTGGATTTATATACCGCCCTACTCCCAAAGGATTCAGGGCGGTGAACAGCCACAGAATAAAACACATAAATACAAAAATTTAAAATAAAATAAAAACGAATTAAATAATTTGGCTGAGACAAATTTAAAATACCCAATAATTTAAAAACAAATTAAAATTTACATTTAAAAGGGGAGAAGATTTAGGCCAGCCCAGCTTGATGAAATAAGAAAGTCTTGAGCGCATGACGGAAGGTGCGCAGATCCGGGATCCTCCGTATCTCCGGGGGGAGCTCGTTCCAGATCGTAGGTGCCCCCACAGAGAAGGCTTTCCCCCTAGGGGCCACCAGTCGACATTGTTTGGCTGACGGCACCTGGAGGAGCCCCTCTCTATGGGAGCGTACTGGTCGGTGGGAGGCTATTGGTGGTAGCAGGCGGTCCTGTAGATAATACATGCCATCATTAATACATGCCAGTTGCCAGGAGTCCAAATTTAGATCCCGTGACCATGGGGATGGTGCAGTGGTCATAACTGTGAAAAAAGGTCACAAGTCACTTTTCTTTCAGTGCCATTGTAACTTTGAATGGTCACTAAACAAAGGGTTGTAAGTTGAGGACTAACTGTATACTGCATTTATTACTACACTACCCTAGCCCAGTCTTTATCCATCACAACAATTTTAACATGCATGAACTTCGATTCAGCATTGCCTGGATCGGCCATATTGGTTGGATCATGAGTGCTGATGTCCGATATTTGGACTGCAATATATTTGGCATGTGTCAGCCTTAGAAGTAGACCAGCTCAGCACAAAGATTCCAGGAGAACAAATTTATTAGTGTTGGATTTAAACACAGAAACCCGAAAACCTGCCAGAATTTCTCTCCACCCTCTCTTTGATCTAACAGATTCAATGTCGGTTTATTTGGAACTTCCTTCTTTTGCTTTCTGCTTTCCCATGACTAAGTTCTCTCTTGCTGTTGCCTTCCATTGTCCCCCAAAGTGCTTTTCCAAAAGGCAACTGAACTTTCTTGGTTTTTCCATAAAAATGTTTTGTTTCTCAATCAAGAGACTTCTTCAGTTCTGGCTGAATGTTGAGGGAATGGAAGTATGTTTTCAAGGAAAAACCAAAAACCAACCAAAAACCAAAACCAGTTGCTTTTTGGAATGTCATGGTGGACATACAGTCGCATTTTCTCTCACAGAAAATGGATTCTCCTCACTTCTTAACGCATTGTAGTTCACAGTTTGGCCCTTCTTTTTTAACTTAGACATCTGACAGGAAAAATGAGAGCATGAAACAGCTAGCTTGAACATGAGAGAGCATAATAATGGGGTTGTGTTGGCTTTGAAACCAGATAATGGGGATGCAGACATTGGTTTGATGACTAGATGGAAGCAAATGTGTAATCACCTCTTCCGGCCTACTGAGCTTTGAACTCTACAGATAAAGAAGTTGAAAGAAATTGGTGGACTCCATGTTAGAAATCTGATTCTAGTTATGTCTGTGGAGATTCTCGGTCATCCAGATGATGGTTGTCCCAAAGGTGCTTTTTCAGGAGGCAACTGGATTTTCTTGTTTTTCTTTGAAGATGTTTCTCTTCTCAACAATGGAAGCTTCTTGGATGAGAAGCAAAACGTCTTCAAAGAAAAAACAAGGAAGTCCAATTGTCTCTTGAAAAAGCACCTTTGGGACAACCATGACCTGGATGATTGAGAATCTCCATAGCTGTTGCCTTCCATTCTTTTTCAAGGGGATGAGCTCCACATTCCTTAGCACTGTGTGTGTTAGGTTGCACATTAGATTCATCCAAATCTTGGGTTATCAGTCACAATGTTGGCTTGTGTGTAATATTTATACCCCTCCTTTCATCCCCAAACTCAAGAGGACATACATTGCAGAGAGGAAGAGAGAGAGAGAGAGAGAGAGAGAGAGAGAGGGAGAGAGAGAGAGAGAGAGAGAGAGAGAGAACAAATGACTTGTCCGCAACCAACAAGTAAGGATTCATGACTCTGAGTAACATTGAACCTGGATCATCCCTGTTCTAGTTTAACTTGTTAACCACCACTGTGTTGACAGCATAATATTTACACAAAACACATAAAGCCAATTAACTTGTTTTTATTAATGATTTCTAATGCCCAGCATTGTTTTTCAGGTGAAGATGTTTTTATTAATTTATTTATTAATTCAATTTATATGCCGCCCTTCTCCGAAGACTCAGGGCAAAGCTTTGGACTTTGTTCCAAAGCAAGGTCATCAGGTTGCAGCTCCAGGTCTCTATATGACCCACCTAACAACTTAGACTAGGAGTTCAGGTCCATCATCAGCCATGGAAGCTCACCAGCTCACCAGCTTCCATGGCTGACTATCAGCAGCTCTATATTCAAACAGGATGGGCTACTATATCTTGATTACAAAACTCTGGATGATCATTAGATGGCAGGAAAGCGTTAGGACTTTACATATCTCTTAATGCCATCCCTTTACTTCCTCAAATTCATCCTCTGAAATTTGGAACAGGTGTTTGTACTTACGGTTGCTGGAGATTTCCTTACATTCTATTCCAAAATAACAATATTGCAGATGCTCTCTCTCTCTCTCTCTTTTTTTTTTAAAAAATAACATTAAACAAGACTTCAAAGGATTGTATCTGGGAATTTCTTGTTCCATTCTTCTCTTCTCTGGCCATTTTGAATGCTGGTCATTTCATTTAGGAGACTGGGGGTTGGTTATTGGTTTCTCACTTAATGGCTGCGGTAAAGGCCAGTTCACAAAAATGGCCACTGAGATGAGTGTGCAAATTACAAAACACTGATTTACTAGAAAGTAAATTTATAGAGTTGCTGCATGGTACTTTATTAAAGAATTTGGCATGTTCAATATCACCTTCCTTCCTTCCTTCCTTCCTTCCTTCCTTCCTTCCTTCCTTCCTTCCTTCAATCCTTTCTTTCTTTCTTTCTTTCTTTCTTTCTTTCTTTCTTTCTTTCTTTCTTTCTTTCTTTCTTTCTTTCTTTCTTTCTTTCTTTCTTTCTTTCTTTCTTTCTTTCTTTCTTTCTTTCTGGCTTTGGAAGGCCAGATACTGAAGTTGAATCTCAAATACTTTGGCCACCAAATGTGAAGAGAGGACTCATTGGAAAACACTCTGATGTTGAGATAGTCTGAGCACAAAAGGAGAAGGGGATGGCAGAGAATGAAATGTTTAGATGGTGTCATCAATACAATGAACATGACAAACCCAAAGAGAAGTGGAGGATGTGGGGCTGGGGGCTCGGCTGGGCATGGTATAATCCATAGGGTCACAAAGAGTTGGAGAGACTTAATGATTGAAAGTGTTACACTAATGTTCATACCCATTCCTACACAACCATGCACACATTTAGATAAGAGAAACTTCAAATCTTTTATTAATGGAATTTATCAAAGAGCATTAATAAATTTATTTCAACAGTTTTGAAAGTTAGTGGAAGGTGCTTGCAACTTCCTTGCATAAAAGGAGAAACTGTGAATATAAGCACTTCTCTTCTTTTCCCGTTACGGATTCTTATTGTAAAAAATAAACAAAATAAAAACTATTAGACTGGCACAGTGTCTTACTAACTGGGCAGTAAAAAAAAACTAATTATTTTTCTTTAATTGAATTCATTCCAACTAGTCACAGAGGTAGAAACAGTTTATTTTCAGAAAGTAAAATAATAGTAATTTTTTAAAAGCTATTTCCCCCTATCATAAAATATCTCTTTTTAGTTTGTATGTTAGTTTTATGTTATGTATAAATAACGTATAAGGTTAAAGAATTATATTATAATATTAATTTTAACATAATTTGTATTAGTTTAAAGTGTTGGAAGATATTTAGAACAAGTGATGTCATACCTATGTCCAATGTTTTTAATTTTGAATGATTAATAAAAAACTTTTTAAAAATAAAATTTAAAAAAAATCTCTTTTCAAGGCAACCTCTAATTTTTAAGAGGCCTAATATTTGAGTCTGCTTTGTTGAATTGCAAATGAGATGGGGTTTTTAAAATTTTGTATTCCAGATATGCTTTCAAGTGATTTATCTTCTAAAGTTTTATGTTCTCGGGTTAATCAAGTTAAATTGGGATCCTGTAAATTTGAATTTTGCTTGGTAAAGTGATGTGCTTTCATTTTACTAATAATTATGGAAAGAGGTTGAAAAGCCAATTTTCTAGACTTTCTTCTGAAACTTTCATTAAAACAGAACAGGAATAGCCCTTGCCTTTAGGCTAAAAACATAGTGTAATAGCTAAATTACCGTATTTGGTTTGAAATCTGAAAGTAATTCTTGGATAACTACAGTTTGAATTGATTAGGAATCTTTTGTTTCATTTTTCTTTAAAAAAAAAAAAGTCCTGTGAATTATGATCAAACATAAATCTGGTTGTTGGTGTAAAATAGCAATTTGAGAATTACATTTTATGTATTCATACTGCAAAGTAATAATTATAGGATTGCATTTTTAAATTATGGTATATTCCAGGATAAATGAACTTGTGACAGAGGACAGTTAAATCTGTTCTCAGACAAATATAATTGCTTCATATTTACTGATATTATGTCAAGATTTCTTGACAAGGGAAGATCAATGCAGATTTGTAAATGGGGAAATATCCAAGTCTGGGTTAATAAGCAAGAACTTTTACATCTTCTTAGATTCTGACCTTATTCCTGAGGCCACTTCTGGATGTATCTTTTATGTGACTTTAGGAAGAAGACTTCAAACAAAGCAAGTTCATGAATGGTACCTTAGACATGGAACGTGCTCTCCAAGAAAGCTCACCTATTTTTCACACTGTCATCTTTTCTGTTCTAGATAAAGTTACTTGTTTTCTCGGTATTTTAAATTGTATTAGCTCAGTGGGGGGCTCCTAAATGCTTAAGAACTGGCCCTGCTGACTCCATAGTTACAGAACAGATGATTGGCACAATAGGCTTAGGGGTTCAGCTCTGCTCACAACTAGTTTACACAATTTCACAAATAGTTCTGGATCAGTGGTGGGATTCAAATAATTTAACAACCGGTTCTCTGCCCTAATGACTGGCTGGGTGGGCGTGGCCATGGTGGGTGTGGCCAGGGATGTGTGACAGGCAGCACTCGGCCTCCTGCACCCCCTTGGGAGCAAAAACAGGCCGTGGGGAGGGGGAGACACGCCGCCCCTTGCACCCCGTTTTGGGCCTAGTAGGCCTCCCTGAAGCCTCCTGAGAAGCGAAAACGGGCCTAGGAAGCCTCCCTAAAGCCTCCTGAGAAGCGAAAATGGGCCTAGGAAGCCATCCTGAAGCGTCTTGGGAGTGGAAATGGAGCCAAAATGGGGCACATGGGGACTCCTGGTAGGGGCGGGAAGGGGCGGGGCCAGCCAGCAATTTAACTACTGGTTCGCCCGAACTGGCCTGAACCGGCTGAATCCCACCTGGGAGGAACCATTCCAGCACACCACTTTTTCAGTGCTATTCTAACTTTGAACAGTCATTAAATGAATGGTTATTAAGTCAAGGACTACCTGGACACTAGTCCAGGTAATCCTCAATTTAAAACCATTTGTTTAGTGATTATTTGAAGTTATCACACTTTTTTTTTTAAAGTGACTTACGACTAGTTTTCAAACTTACCACCATTGCAGCCATCCCCATGGTCACGTGATCAAAATTCAATCACTTAGCAACTGGCATATATCTGTGACAGTTCCACCATCCAGGGGTCATGTTATCACCTTTATCACGTTTAACCTTTCCAGCTGGATTTCGACAACAAAGTCAATGGGGGAAACTAGATTTACTTAATGACTGCATCCTTCACTTAACGACTGCAATGATTCATTTAACAACTGTGGCAAGAAAGGTGGTAAAATGAGGCAATGTGCAATTAAAAACTGCCCTGCAACAGAACTTTTGGGCTCAGTTGTGGTCATCATTCAAGGACTAACTGTACAGCTAAGAACATCTTAAATCTGACCTGTAGGTGAGAACGAAGACAATCTTATGTGTGCACAGTAATGAAATCGGATGGCCAAGATATCTATGGAGATTCTCATCCAGGTCATGGTTATCCCAAAGATGCTTTTTCAATAGGCAGCTGGACTTTATTGTTTTTCTTTGAAGACGTTTCGCTTCTTCTCATCCAAGAAGCTTCTTCAGCTCTGGATGGTAGGGAATGGAAGGATTTATATTCCTTGCAGACAGCTGGTCATTTGCATTCATTTTAAAGAGTTGTTGAGGCCACTTGGAAGTTTATCTGTGTAGTCAGGGTCACCTGAATAGTGTAAATGGGTGTGGAGCCTTCTTGAAACCACTGAAATGACTCTGTTGTAGACTGGAGATAGATGATATCATATCCCTCCCAGTGGTGGGTTGCCCCCAGTTCGGACCGGTTCACAAGAACCAGTAGTAAAACTGGCGGGACGCTCCACCCACTGACCCGGACATCATCAGAAGTGATCTGCGCATGCACAGAAGAGTGTGCGCGGACACGATGCAAACCGGTAGTAAAAGTAAGTAGAACCCACCCCTGATCCCTCCCCGTTGAGAGAGCGCTGTTCAATTTTGACATAGATGGCCTCTTTCACCCCTCTTTCAAACCAGCAGTCATCTAATTATTAAATGCAGGAGGGAAAAGAGCCCCCACACCCTTCGCCATCTGCAAGACAAATTCTATAACCATATCTGAGGCCACTAATAAAGTGCAGAGACAAGTAGGGCATTAAACATAGCTTCGAACATGTTCTGTCTACTTGGAACACTTGTCGAGATAGATGGGAAGAACGCTGTGTGTGCCACACATCAAAATTCACATCAAATGAAATTTGCCTTTCTGCCAAGACCGCGTTCAACGGCATGTCTGTTCAGCCAGTTACCAGAGAAGGGTATCTGGGATCCATACTTCTGTGGGTTGTGGGAACCAACCCAAAACGACCTCCTTTGATATAGCAAGTGCACATGTGAAGCCAATTTACCGAAGGCTCACGCTTTGATTTCAGTTGTTAGTTGTTGCTCATATGTCTAGAATCTTGAAAGAATAAAAACCCATTGGAATAGCAATGGGAAATAATAAAAACATGCTGTCAATGGCACCACGGTACAGTCGAAGTATTATTATTTTTTTTCAAAAAGTTTTTTATTTTTATTTCTCATAAACACATTTACATGTACAGTCATTTCCATCATTTTTCATTCATCTTTTCTTTTAACTTTCATTTTTCATTTTTACTTTTTCGGGGCTGCTCTTTTACCCTTTACCTTTACTCCAACCTTTCTTCTTCTCCTTCCCTTCTCTTCCTTCCTCTTTCTCCTCCTACTTCCTTCGTTCTTCCTCTTCTTCTCTTTCCTACTTCCCTTTCTCTTCCCCCACTCCTCTCGTCTTCCCCCTTCTAACCTTCTCCTCTGCTCCTCTTTCCCCTCCCTTTTCTTCCTCTCCTTTTCCCTTTCTTCTTTCTCCTCTCCTCTCCTCTCTTCTCCCTTCCTCTTTCTCTACTCCTTCCCCTCTCTCCTGTTGTTTCCCTTTTCTGTTCAATCTAAAGTGGTATTTGAGCAGCCCCAATTTTCTAATTATCTTTATTCTCATTTCAATTTCTTATTCAATTATTATTTATTTTTATTTTATAATTTGCATACATTTTTATAGTATCTCACTTTTTTCCCTTTTACCCCTCCCCCCCACTTTCTCCTTTTACTTGACATCATCTGGGTATCTATTTTTCTAATTGTTTTCTCCCATCTATTCTCTGTCTATTTTATCTCTATATCCTTATTCATATTTCCTTTCTAACCAATCATAAAATTTATCCCATGTCTTGAAATACATCGACTCCTCTTTATCTTTTATTCTCAATGTTAATCTATTCATTTCTGCACATTCTAAAATTTTCTTTATAATTTTTCCTTCCAACGGGATTTTATCTGCTTTCCAGTTTTGTGCAAATACAGTCGAAGTATTAGAAGCAGTTCCCCAATCCCACAAAAAAAAAAAAAAAAAAAAAAAATGCAATCAGGAGTGGGGGGAGGAAATCAAACTGGCTTTCCTAACACCATCCCAAAAACAAATAAATAAATCATTCGTAGTTCCTCTGCTTTCCTAACCTCAAACGAATAAGTTGGCCAGGTAAACCTTCTTGGGATGTTCATTTCCTCAGCTAGGGTGGCACTATCGTGAATGGTCTCTGTGTCTTTGGGCCTCTTGCCAAGATTCTGGTCCTCATGGGTTCCAGAAGAAAGGAAAATGTATGGGGCAGGTATTCTTTAAAGATCCAATGGCAAGGAATAATGCTTTCATGCTTATTTTGTTTTGTTTTTTGAATTTTATTTATACATTTTTTTCTTTAAATATATATAGGTGCTTAATGAACCTATTGTCTGAGTCCTTTTAGGTTTACAGAATAATAATAATTCTGATAATAATGATAATAGTAAAAATAATAATAGTAATAATAATGATAATAATGTTTGCTTATTTATAGTAATAATTTTTCATTCCTTTACTTATACATAATGGTAATTTATCATCTTCTAATTTCTACCTCTTTTATCTATCCACTGATAAAACATAGCCCATGTTGAAAAATATTTTGTTTCTTCCTTGTCTTTTATTTTTAATGTCAATCTTTCCATCTCCTCATGCTTATTTGGGAGCTTCTTCGGCTAATTGGTCAGTTGGGAAGATAATAGGAATTTGGGGAAATACATTTCTTTCACGTCTGGAATATAGCAAGTTAGGGAAGGCTATAAAAAAAGAATTATGTTAGATCAGTCATGAAGGTCTATGGAGATTCTCAGTCATCCAGGTCATGATTGCCTCAAATGTGTTTTTTTCAAAAGGCAACTGGAATATGTTTTTTCCTTGAGTAAGAAGACTGTTGCTTCTCATTTAAGCTTCTTGGGATGAAAAGTGAAATGTCTTTTTCCTCAATTGCCTTTTGAAAAAAAAACACCCTTTGAGATCAATCCTGAATCATATCTAGCTTATCAATCTTCCTGTGACATGATACCAGTCTTCCAATATTTGAAGGGTTGTCACAGAGAAGGGGGAGGGGTCAACCTGTTAACCAAAGCACCTGAGGGCAAGACAAGAAATAAAGGATGGAAGCTTATCAAAGAGAGACCCAACCTAGAATTAAGGAAAAATTTCCTGTCAGTGAGAACAATTAATCAGTGGAATAGTTATCTCTGCAAGTTGTGGATGCTCCATCACTGGAGGTTTTAAAGAAGAGATTGGACAGCCATTTCCAATGAGCCGTGGTGGCACAGTGGTTAGAGTGCAGTATTGCAGGCTACTTCTGCTGTCTGCCAGCTGCCTGCAATTTGGCAGTTCGAATCTCACCAGGCTCAAGGTTGACTCAGCCTTCCATCCTTCTGAGGTGGGTAAAATGAGGACCCAGGTTGTTGGGGGAAATAGGCTGACTCTGTAAACCACTTAGAGAGGGTCGTAAAGCACTGTGAAGCGGTATATAAGTCTAAGTGCTATTGGTATTTGTCTGGAATGTTATAATGTCTCCTGCTTAAGCAGGGGGTGGGACTAGAAGACCTCCAAGATCCCTTCCAACTCTGTTATTCTCAAAGTGGCCAGCCAAAATGCATCATAAAAGCTAGCAAACAACGCAGGTGGCCCATAATCCTTGTCCACCATTGTCCTTATAGCAAAAAAATGACTTCACTTTCATACATACAATTCCATATAGCAGAAAAGGAAGGAGATTGTGGAAAATATTCTCCATTTATCACTATGATCCATTTCCAGAAAGTACCATATACACAGATATGTATAGTCAGTTTTCAAGTGATCTCATGATCGTACCACTCAATCATGCTGTCAAAACCCAGCAGTGATAATAGAAAAATGATGGATTAATTAAACTTGCCACTAAGCCAAATTTACAACTTACGGTACATCTCTTGATTCCTAGTGCAATGTGTAATGGGTTTGAAGATGAATGGAACATTTTCTTATGGGTAAGAAAACTGGTTTAAAAAGAAAATATCCTTTGTTTGACATCAGGCCAACATTGCCCTTGAATAACATTTTCCACTATGTTTAGCTCAGACATGGAGAAAGCTTGTTGAATAGTATTAGCAAATAGCTATACTTGGCCTGTAGGACTAAAAGTGCTTGATGAAATCATAGAAGCTCACAGAATGTATAACTTAAAAAGAGTAGACGTAATTTTGTGTAAACATAGCTCATAATATCAGTCCCTTGATACATATGTAGTTAAGGTTTTCATCCTTCTGGGTCCATGCATTTCCCATAAAATCTTGGTATTTAGGAAAATAAACCTCCTTATGAATTGGTATCTTCAAAGGAAAGTTAAAGGACATTTATAAAATGATATATTTCATATATTAAGAGTCACTCCTTTGTGAGTTTATTGAATGTACAATCGTAATATTACCCAGAAATATGAAATCTCTAATTCTCCAGATGTTGCTAAATTAAAAGCCCCCACCTGGAGCTTAAGACATGAGTTATAGTGAGTTATACTAGGAATGGCCCTTCTGCAACATCTAAAATGCTGCGTTTCTCCATCTCTACTATAAACTCATCTTCTACCGTGTTTTCCTGAAAATAAGACCTCCCCAGATAATAAGCCCTCCCCCAAAAATAAGCCCTCCCCAAAAATATTTAAACACATGCGCAGCTGGTCCCCGCCATTTCCTCTGGTTAGGGTTAGGGAGACAGAGCTGGAAATCAGGTAAGACGGCAAAAGGAGCCCCATCTTGCTCTACGCACCCCAAAATAATAAGACCTCCTTGAAAATAAGGCCAAGCGCTTCTTTCGGGGTTCAAAAAAATATAAGACAGGGTCTTATTTTCGGGGAAACATGGTAATGTTTGAGTTGTCACTGAATACCTAAATCCCGAATACCATCACATATTCACCTGAAGGTGTCTAAATGTGTTTTTCTCCGGGCTTGATATCTTTGGCTGATCTCAAAAGACTGCGTAATTAAATGGACTCATTTAATTCTTGGGTGAGAAATCCAGCGAAATAAGTTTTATAGAATAGACTGAGAAGTCAAAACATCCTAGAACCGTGATGGCATGTGTGCCACAGGTGGCACGTGGAGCCGTATCTGTGGGCACACAAGCGTTGCCCTAGCTGAGCTCCAGCACGTATGCGCGCACTGACCACCTGATTTTCAGCCTTCCGGGCCCACCGGAAGTCGGGAAAAGGGCTATTTCCAACCTCCAGAGGACCTCCGGGGGGGGAGGGGCAGGCAGTTTTCACCCTCCCCAGGCTCCTAGAAAGCCTCTCGAGCCTGGGGAGGGTGAAAAATGGACCCACCGTTCCATCACTTGCCAAAAGCTGAGGGAGAGGGGGTGGTGGTGGTCAGAGCATCCATGTGCAGGGGATGGGGTGCATTGAATTATGGGTGTGGGCACGCACACGCGCAAACCCCCCGCGCTCCCCCCATTTTTGGCACGTGACAGCAAAAAGGTTAGCCATCACTGTCCTAGAACAAGGCAATGGCGAATCATTTATTTTCATTTCTCCCCAGCATGATTGTGTTCAGATTGCCGGGAGCTGAGCTGAACTGGAAGAAGATTCTGCTTTGTTGTTCTTGTTGTATTGTTTTCATAGTACTATCGTCCAACGATGTTCCTGAATACAGAGAACAGAAGGGGGCAAGCCAGTTCGGACTATTAGATAAACTTTCATTTTTTTGCTTTTTTTAATAGCACATCAAAAACAAAGAAAGAAAGGCAGGACCGCAAGGCGTGTAGTACTGCACAATATTAAAACTGAATGTGATACTAAGACCTAAAGCCAGATGCTTTGCTGCTGTACTTTGGTGGCAAAAATACATCAAATACATTAAAGTGGCTGCTGATTAAAACACACACATATACAAAGCAGTAGTGAAATCCAATTTTTTTTACTACCAGTTCTGTGGGCGTGGTTTGGTGGGCGTGGCAGGGGAAGGATACTGCAAAATCCCCATTCCCTCCCCACTCCTGGGGGAAGGATATTGCAAAATCTCCATTCCCACCCCACTCTGGGACCAGCTAGAGGTGGTATTTGCCGGTTCTCCAAACTGTTCAAAAATTTCTGCTACCGGTTCTCCAGAACCTGTCAGAACCTGCTGGATTTCACCCCTGATACAAAGCCTTTGGAGGGAAACACATGCAACCCCTAGACCAGGGGTGTCAAAATTGATTTCTTTGAGGGCCACATCAGGGTTGTGTTTGGCCTCGGGGGTCCAGGATGGGCCAGGATGGTAGGGATAGGCGTGGCCAGGGTGGTCATGACAAGCTTGACATCACTTGTGTCGGGGGCACCTGTGGTGGCCAAGTGCTAATGCAGGACTTTCCTCAGATCCTCCCTCACTCTCATTATAATCTCCTTCCTTCCTTCCTTCCTTCCTTCCTTCCTTCCTTCCTTCCTTCCTTCCTTCCTTCCTTCCTTCCTTCCTTCCTTCCTTCCTTCCTTCCTTTTATTCTTCTTCCTTCCTCTCTTTCCTTCTTTTTCCTTCCTTGCTCTCTTCCCATCTTCCCTTCTTTTTCTTTGTCTTTCCTCTTTCCATTTCTCCTTTCCTGTCCCTTCTTGGAAGCTCAAATGCAAAAGGGAAAACATTTCTCCTTTTGTTTTGTTTTGCTTTTAGTTTGTTTTGCTAGGTCTCTGCCAGTGAAAAGGGACCCCCAGAGGGGGGGGCATGCATGGCCCCTTCAGGCTCCATTTTTGGCCACAATGACCTTCTGCAACCCTCTGCCAGTGAAAATGGGGCTTGGTGGGGGGCGCATTGCCCTCCCGAGTTTCATTTTCTCTGGCAGAGGCACCGCGGGCTGGTCCTTCGCTGTGTCAAGAGTAGCCCCATGGACCAGATCTAAGCACCCCGTGGATCGGATCCAGCCCACAGGCCTTGAGTTTGACACCCCTGCCCTAGATCATGGGTTGCCTGAGAAGCAGCAAAAATATCAGACAAGGATCTTGCATGTTGTAGTCAGGACTGCGAATATGCAGGCCGATACAAAAATGGTGCTCTCTATATGTTCTGTCACAAAGGAGATTGAAGAGGAAAAAGGGGAAATCCCCTCTCAGGCCCAACTGATTCCATTCATAGATTCTGTCTTTTATTTTTTTTATTTTTTATTTTATTAAAAAGTTTTATCAATTATTACAACGATTTTTCCCATCCCTCCTCCCCCCATCCCTCCTCCCCCCACCCCCCATCCCTCTTCCCCCCTCTCCCTCCAACCCCCCTCCCCCCACCCCCCACCCCAGACTTCCCAGAGCAAATACAGGGTGTAATATTTAACAAACATAAACTAAAACATGCTAACTTTCTGTAGGCTTCAAACTCCCTCTTGCTCTTTAACTCCCCTTTCAACTAACAAAACATAATTCAAAAAGAAAATTTTTGTTCCATTCATAGGCTATTTGAAACTTTTTAGTCCGATATTTGTTTTGAATATAGTCAATCCATCTTCTCCATTCCAATATATATCTTTCATTTGAATGGTCCTTCAAGTATGCCGAAATTTTTGCCATCTCTGCTAAATTCATTACCTTTAATGTCCATTCTTCAATAGTAGGTAAGTCTTCCGTCTTCCTTCTTCCAATACTGCGCCACCAGAAGTCTGGCTGCTGTTATTAAGTTTAAAATCAATTTAGTCTCTATGACCGTACAATCTGTAATTATACCCAACAGAAAGAACTATGGAGTAAATTTTATCTTCTTCTTGAGAATGTTTTGGATAATCCACCATATTTTTATCCAAAATGCCTTAATTTTTTTACATGTCCACCATATATGATAATACGTGGCATCATCACATTTGTATCTCCAACATTTAGGTTGCAAACTTGGATATATACAGGCTAGCTTTTTAGGATCTAGATGCCATCTATAAAACATTTTATAAAAATTCTCTCTTAAGTTTTGGGCTTGCGTAAACTTTACATTTCTAACCCATATTTTTTCCCATGTTTCCATCATTATTGATTCTTCAATATTTTGTGGCCATTTTATCATACAGTCCTTAACTAGCTCTGTTTCTGAATCTATTTCTACTAATGCATTATACAACCTTTTTATATGCATTTGATTTTGGTCTCTAATTTGTTTTACCAAGTTCTCCTCATTTTGCAAGATACCAATAGATTCTGTCTTTTAGCCAGGAGCGTCCACTTGGGAGGTGTGAGGGCATCTGATCCACTAGAGTGGAGTCTAAGACAGAACTTCCGTAAGATCTCTCTGAAGCAGGAGATGGTATCTGACAGGACTTGGAGCTTGAGAGGGAGAGGTCAGCCTTTTTGCTGTTTGCCTAGTGTTGTCATTTGCCAAGACGATTCATTCTTTCAGGAATTTGTGGTGGAGACAGCAGGGAAATAATCTGACATTACACCAAGTAAAGGTGGCTGAATTCTCCTCAGTTACTTTTTTGAATTAGCTTCTGATTTATGACCTTTCTGGCAAACATTTGAGAAACAAAATATATGTCTCCACAGGTTCTCTCCTGGCTTGCAGGGTTGGCAACATATATGCGTGATGACAATGTTGTGTTTTATTTGATTATATTTCCTCCTGGGAACCATAGCTCTTCCCACCTGTCGTGGCTGAAAGCCAGCTGGAAATGCAACACACATATCTCTCCACCAGACACACACAAATAATAATCACATCAGAAACAGGGAAAGGGGGGAGGTCCTTTAAATCTAAATCTCAAGAGCTTGTTCCATGTAAAAAGAGATCCACAATCGGTAAGTCCTGGGCCACCTGTGATAAAGATAAACCTCCCAGAGTGAGATCCAATTGTAATTCTGGGTGTAAAACCAAGGAGCATCATCAAAAATGTGATGATAACTCAGTGTAAAGTAAAATCAGTGCATTCTGTCTAGATCAGGGGTGTCAAACTCAAGGCCCTGGGGCCAGATCCGGCCATGGAGTGCTTAGATCTGGCCCGTGGGGCTGCCCTGGATACAATGAAGAACCGGCCTGTGGTGCCTCTGCCAGTGAAAACAGAGCTCGTGAGGGCCGTGTGTAGGCCTCCCGAGCTCCATTTTCGCTGGCAGATGGTTGCAGGAGGCCGTTGCAGCCAAAAACGGAGCTCGGGAGCCCGTTTTTGCTGGCAGAACACTTGGGCCATCACAGGCAACCCCCAACATGAGTGATGTCATGCTGGCCATGCCCACCCTGGCCACACATACCCAGCCCCCCCAAGGTCAAACACAACCCTGATGTGGCCTTCAGTGAAATCGAGTTTGACACCCCTGGTCTAGATCTACCACTTTCTGAAGGGTGTCACAGAAAAAGGCCTATATAAAAAGGGTGGATCTCACAGAGATGGTCATGGTCTTTGCTGTTTTGATCCCCCCCTCCCCACTGCAGATGTTCCTGACTCCCAGCATATCACTCGAGA